>NC_136877.1:30500135-30902606 GCF_949152265.1 Phoxinus phoxinus
CTAAAACCCCGGGTTACCATTCTTATTTGCATATTTGCATTGTCAATGTCATTGATTGGATGAATGCAGCACATTATCTGTTCTGCTTATATAAAGGCTCTAGCATTGCGCAATCCTCATATTATACATTGCCGACTATACCTCAAGTTTATACTGACTTTATACTTGGACTTTTTGGACTATAAAGGTAAGAATTAAACTTGTCTTCACTCCAATTGTTGAGTTTTCTGTCAGCAATTGAATTTTCCCCCCTCAAACACTGAAACATAGCCTTCTGTTTACAACATGTTAAGTTTCTGTGACTATACACCAGCATGTGAATATGAAGCATGTTGCAATGCAGAGTTAACACAGCAAAAGTGGTTCTGACCCTGCTCCTAAATTATAAGTGTGAAATGTTCCTCCTTAACATGGGGTTAAAAGTGGGGTTTAGAACGACGATAACCCGGGGTTAAGCACAGTATGAAAAGCCCTATACAGTCTTTACTGGTAAATTACCTGTAAAAAATTATTTAAAGATCATGTGTGAGCAGTATCTTTTTTAAAATGGGGTATCTTTTTAAAAAATCAGTTTCTCCAAGACGTGGATGAAGAAAAAGGTGCTGCATTTAAGAAGAAGAAAAAAAGACACACCCGCTTGTGAGAAAAGCACATTTGTGCATTTACTAGTAAATTTAAGGTCAATCTGGTAATTTTACGGTAATTTATCAGGTTTAATACGTGAAAGGGGCTTATGAATCTCTCTTTAATAAGCTCAAAGCCAATGTCTATAGACATTTACAGTACTCCAGTTTACATCAACATCTCCTTGTACCATTCATTTTTCACATCCATTTGTCTGCCAAAAAAACACACGGCTGGCAACCAACCTCATATTGTATCAGTTGCTTCTCCCCTTATGTTTATTCTCATATCATGCATTTGTCTAATTACTTCTGAATCTCACACTAACAGCCTCGCACCTTCCTCTTACCCATCCACAGTCAGTGAAATTCTCTATGGCTTCTCACCTGCTTCAACCACTTCCTCAGACTACAGAGTATAGTACTTCTTTTGACACCTCTAAGAGCTGTAACATCCCCCACCTCCCCAAACACTAGCCACTTAAACCTGATGTAGTGCACTTCATCTCTGAACTCTCTTGCTGTTCCACAACACGTCCTTGGATATCAGAGACCTGACACAGTGAAAGAGAACAATATGCAGAGACATTGTACTATCATTTCACAATTAACACATGCAGCCAGGTCCATCCCACTCAAATCATTCTCCATCCTTCTGCTATCCACTGCTCACCCCTCTTACATCCTTACTCACTGCTGAGGACTTCATAACCTACTTTCAATGACCTACGGATGTTGACAACTTTCTCAATCACAAGGTGATTCTGTTGTGTCAGAACTTTTCAATGATTCGCTTGATCTGGTTCAAAAAACTGATTTGAACTGATTAATTTACAAATCAGACCCAGTTCCAGTTCACTCTGATCCAATTGAAATTGCATGAAAAAAAGACATTAAACATTCCTTTTCATTTCCATGAAGGACAGTCACAAGGGTTTGGAACAGCATGAGAGGATACAAGTAAATGACAAATAAAATGTCTTCACTTAACATGGACTCTATCTTGTACAATATTAAAATCCAACATTTAGATCTCACTGAAGGTGGAAATTATAAGACAGACTGCAGTGCATGCTATATTACATCATGATTGTCAAACATCCTTACCCAAGATATTTTGCTTGACTCTTACAAGGCTTAAAAACGGATATTGACCCTTTATTGTGAGTCCTAGTGGAGCTGTATCATCCTTGCTCTCCTTCTAATCTAGTTTGCCTTCTCCTTGATCTGTCTGTGCCTTGGTCTCTAAAGTTACAAACACTGACAAGATGTTGTCTGCGTTTCTGACATCTCAGCCCTAGATTAGACCCCAAGGTCATCCTCATCTCATCTTCCAGCAAAGTTCTTCCTCCACTGGAAGTCTCTGTTGCAGTTAAACGTGACACAGCCATTGTCTGCTGGTGCATAAAAAGCTTGGCAGTTGTCCATTGATCACTTTGCAGCAACTGCCCAGACCTGCTGTTTCATGCTCTATTTTAGAGGGTAAATCCATCCTTCCTGCAATCCTCTAGGCTAGACTAATGCAGGTTTGCTTGCATCTGCCATACCTCTCGAGTGAAACTAAACTATACCAATTTCATTATATCCATAGAAAAAACAATATGGAATTTGCTAGTCATTTCATATAAAAGCCACACACAGAATACAGCATGCTTATTTCAATCTACTCCTAAACAACTAATAGCAATTTCCTTTAGCATTAACAACTTCTTTAGGAGTGGGTTTAAAAAAACTCTTTACTGTCACCACTGAGGACAATAGAAAGAAACAAAATGACTGCAGTGGAGGAAAAGGAGAAGCAGGGAATACATCAAGCAAATGTCGAGGTAATTCCAGTCTCTGTCCTCATAGTTATTTTACCGTAGTTATAGCCTCATCTCTCTCATTTCTCATTACTGACACAACCAATAAGCCATGAGAGAAGCTGACTGAGAAGACATTTGTTAAATTGGCAGAGGCATTACTACCATTTTTTATTACGATTACCTCTTACAAACGCAACACAGTAACCACCTAATTTGTCTCTAGTCTGTTCTCTAATCTAGTCTGTGTGCTTGAATAAATTTGACATCAATTGATCCTTCGCCTGTCTGGTTAGTTTGTCGGACAAAATGGTGGTTTCGGCATTATGATTACTCAGATCACCTGTCAGTCAAACTCCCAGCAAAGGGTGAATTAGATGTTTACAATGTCCTTAATTTGCTCTCTCTCAAAAAGAAACTGGAAAGATGCTTTTCTTTCAAAGCTTTGAGGATTCCTAAAAAGGGGACACATTTCTCATGGTCTGACTTTTTTTTTTTTCAATGAGCCCAGGTTACATTGCACATGATTTGCTGTGGAGTTCAGCTGTTGTGATGGATAATGTTATGGCAGAGAGGGGAAGTACCTGGAGATGCCATGCTCCCACGAGAGACCGATCTTGGTTGTCGTAGCAATGATGGCTGCTATGGAGACAGGGGGAAGTTTTTACTGATTAAATGGTTCTTACTGCAGAATATCAAAGACCACAGACTGAATTACTAAATATATACAATAGTGAAAAGTGCAGTATGCTTGCTCAATAGAGGCAATTTAACTCTACTAATGAGCAATTTTCCACATTAAGAGTTGAGATTAGATATCTTCTGGTAAAGGTCTCCCAGTCCCAGCAGGAATGGTAGCATTCTGATCTGACAACATGGAGTTATAAGACAGTAAGTGGCTGGTCAGTGTGCACATGTGCATGTGTGTCTGCATATTAACAGAGCACAGGTTCACATGGCCTAATTGGGGTGTATGTGTGTATGTGAATACATGGATGTATTAGCTGTCAGATCAGAGAGCCACTTACTAAATAGTGAATCAGAATGGTTGTGATAGTCTCTTGTGCCAGAAATAGCTGAGATTATTAATAAGCTCTGTCCCTTGTTCACCTTCCCACTCTCTCTCATCCTGTCTGATTTTCATTCACACTCCTTCACTGATAACAACCTCTGTCTTGGTCTTTCTAAAGGTGCCTTTAACCTCTCCCTCTATGCCAGTGTCATTTTTCTCCTCTGTCTTTAGAGAATTTGTTGAGCCCTGGGGCAGAATGACCTTTAGTCCAGAGTAAGACCACACCAGGATTCAACATAATTGACATTCCTACAGCAGCTTCAGAAAATTAGCTTTAAACCCTGAATTAACTGAATCAAAATAATGACTTCAGCTTCTCATTATGGCTGATCTGATGAGAGGTTCTCTTACCGTTTGAGCTGCTCCTTCCTGAACCACAATTTCCTCTAAAATACAAAACTGTATTAATTATAGTCATCAAGCTGCATGCAACATTACCAGGGCTCTCAAAGTCAATGGAGTGGAATGAGAGAAAGATACGACATAAGATAAGACATTAATATTTTATATACTATGTATATATACTGTATAGTATAAATAACACACACACTATATATATATAATATATATATATATATATATATATATATATATATATATATATATATATATATATATATTTATTTATAAAACGGTTAGTTCCAATCCTTGATTTTGATTGGCCAATAGCTGTGTTTTATTCACGATAAAACACGGCTATGACCGCTTCACCCAACTACTATGTATCACTACACAACACCCCTAGCAACCACTCTTAGTACCTTAAACACATTGATCTTATCGATATTGTTCATTGAAGCTATAGTAGAGTATTGTGAGAGACAAAAATGTCCTTTTAACAGTTAAGGGGTTTTCCCGTGACCATAGTCATCTGTCAGTTGCGTCTTCCTTCTCCGTGATCACAAGTTTGAGTCCTTTCAATGTAAAAGTCTTCTCTACTGACTCACTCATAAAGAAAGTCTTTGCCGCCATCTATTGGCGAAATAATGTATGTAACGTTAACTTCTGTTGCTGTTTACGGTCAGGGACTATTTTTTCCAGCAGAAGGAAGGCTTTTAGTGATTTTACTTCATGAAAGTTGCATAGATACATATTTTTCGGCTTTAATAGTTGTGTTGTGTAGTAACAGTTTTATAAAAGCAATAAGGTACTCGAGGCAAGTGCTGTATCGTGAATAAGTCACGGCCGAAGGGGTTGCAGGCACTCCACTTCGCGTGCCTAACTTATTCATAATACAGCACAGCCTCTCGTACCTTATTGCTTACATAGAAAACATTTAAAATAAAGTTATACATGTTATATAAATACTATATAACATATTTCACAATATTACCCATTTTTGTATTTTTCATAAAATAAATTAAGCCTCGCTATAAGAGACTATCTATCTATCTATCTATCTATCTATCTATCTATCTATCTATCTATCTATCTATCTATCTATCTATCTATCTATATATACATACATACATACATACATACATACATACACTTTTTTTAGCAAACCTTCGGTCTGTAGTGGAGACACAATATCGAATGCAGAGTCTTCTGTCTCTTCATCAACGTCTGAATTGGTCTTGTCCTGAAAAAAAAAAAGATTAATTCATTCAGTAAACTTTATACATATTATATGCATAATAATCTAAATAAATGCTGCTGTAAATAGTGGATAAACAAACATCACAAGCTATAAAAAATATGTATTGAATCAGATTTCAATTCATATCCCTTTATGATCACAGACTGGGTTTTGATTTAGAGCAGGATTTGAATAAATCTGTAGCTCCACCTAATGGTGAATTTTAGTAAATGAATCAAATGCATAACAGGAGAAACAAATCCACATACAGACCCAAACAAACAAACAAACAGACACAGACACATAACTGTACCTTCCTGTGTTTTACTGGCACGGCGTAAACAACATTTATGTCATCAGCTCTGCTCTGCCTCTCAAGGGACTGATACACATGATCTTCATCTTTCTCTAGTCCCTCCACCTCATCACTGTCATCACTGTCATCACCTTCATCATCATCATCCTCATCTTCATCATCAATAGTATGTCTTAGGGGCACAGGGGGTCTTTCTGTCATTGAATCTGGCCATCTGTCCCTAAAGTGAGAGAGTAAATTCATTAATTTCATGTGTCTTGCTCAAATAATAAAAATCCACATACCGGTATTTAAATTGCATAAAATGTGTTGACAAGCTATTGCTGGTTAAACCACTATCTGTAACACATCCTCTCAAAAGAGTTTAATCAGACCAAAGACTAAATTTGTATGTAAACTACTTTCCCCCCTGCTGAACCAATAATGTCTATCAATGTGGCCTGCTGTGTTACCCTGATAAGAAGACATTCTGTTGTATTATTGACGATGATTGTGCTTTCAGAATTTAAAGGATTAGTTCCCCAAAAATGAAACTCATCACCATGTCGTTCGTGTGTGAAATTCTTTCTTCCATTGAAACATAAAGGACAAATTACAGAAATCGATACTAGTCGCTTTCGAAACTCAAAAATGATGATAAAGTGTCATAAAAGTGGTCCACATAACTTGTGCACTATATTCCAAGTCTTCTGAAGTCATAGCTTTGTGTGACAGGCAGAACTAAATTTAACAGACCAATTCATTGTAAACACCTGTCTATTCCACCTGTTTTATTTCGCATAATTTCCACATTTATTTCTCATGAATGTGCCAAGGAGAGAAAAACAAAGAATAACAACTTAAATATTAGCATTTTCTTCACAAAAACGGCTTCAGAAGACTTGGAATATAGAAGGCATTACTTGTAACAACATGTTTATGTTGATTTTTTTATGGATTATTATTTATTATAAATTATTTATTCATGCACATCATATTTTTTTAATTCATGTGCCCTCATATTCTTTGACTTTAATCAAAATAACTTCCCCTCCCTCATGCAGCGCCATCTCTTCTCTGATGAGATTTTAACTGGCTCGAGTGTGGGACAGCCTTTCACTCACAGCAATAGCAAACAAAAAACATCCAACCAATTCCTGTTAGTCAAATTCAAGTTTTGTCCTATGTTTCTTCTTGTTTGAGAAGCCGTTTCACTCGGATATAGCCTATGTAATGACACAATAGCGAAGAAAAGACTATCGCAACAGACTAGTCTTACCAGTTAGACTTAATTTGTTTTTCTTTAAGACTGTTCATAACTTTTTTAAATCAAAATTTGATACCTAAAAGGACTGAATGCCCCCTGACTAGGGCTGTAAACGATTAATCGAATCCGAAATAAAAGTTTGTGTTTACATAATATATGTGTGTGTGTTGTGTATAATTATTTTGTATATATAAATACACACACATACATGTATATATTTGAGAAATATTTGCATTTATATACTGCATATATATTTTTAGATGATTTATATTATATATAAATATAACTATTTTATATACAAATAACGAATTTTTCTTAAATATATACGTGTGTGTATTTATATAGTTGTAATATTCAAATATAATATGCAACTATATATTATATAATATACGGCCAAATATCGTCATATCCTAACAAACCATAAACCAATGGAAAGCTTATTTATTCAGCTATCAGATGTTTTGTGGTCCAGGGTCACATATTACCTGGTATAAAGTGCTGTGGCAGCATAGGGCTCAAAGCCAGTTTGGCTGTCTGCACGTGAACAATCACTCTCAGAGTAAGATCTATGGCGTGGAGGAGGAATGGCAACAGTACGGCCTGTCAAGGAGGAAGACAATATGGCAGCTGCCAAGGCAGACCTGTAACAGATATCAGAGAGATAACAAAGTTTACAGATAAAAAGCATGTAAATATATTAGAAAAATAAACCTGAAACAGGAATGTTCGATGAAAAACATTATGGCTAATGATTAGTGAATTAAGGGACCCTCAATATGCATTGAGAGCTGTGTAAAATGATGGAGGGGAAGTGATCTGAATGGATTGTGATCTTTTATATACTGTCTATGATTGGGATATGGTATGTGGGTATACCTGGGTCTCTCTGGAGAGGGGTTGGGGCTTCGTGGGGGAGGAGTGCGGGGAACAGCAGGTCTGGGGGCAATGGTGGCAGCAGGGATCAAGCCATGAGCTATATTCCGCTAAACAACCACAACCGCAAACAAGATCACACATTTTACTACATCACAGGATACACGTGTTAAAGCAATCCAGTAAGTTACCATTGGTAAGTAAGTAAATACTGAGTTCTGAATTAATGTATCTTTTTATAGGTTGCTTAGTAACTTACCACGGACTTAGCCACAAAGTGTAAAACGTTAGCTTATATTACAGTTAACTTATATTTAAGCAATAGAAGACTTACAAATTCTCTCTTCTCTTTTCTCCTGAAGCTGAAGTTGAATTTGGATGACATAGTCCTCAACAAACTTCCTCGCTTCGGTGAGAGATGTGACATTAAGATTTATGAAAACCGCGGTCAGGACTGATCTTTCCAGAGCTATCGGTGTGACAAAACTATGTTTTATAGCTCATAACTGACAGGTTTATAGGTTATTTTTTTATAAACAACGATTATTTTCATCGAAATCTTAATGGATTCAACTCAACTTCACGTAACTAGACGCTTTCCATGAAAAAACCTTGAAATATAACAACTCCTCCTATTGGTTTGCGTGTGCTCGCTTAACCAACCAGCGTTGCTTTTTAATCCTCTTAGCAACGGCGTCGTGCCACGTGTGAGAGCGGCAGTTCTCCAGCAGAGGGCAGTCTCGACCACAACTGTGAAGTGTGCACGGGAGAAAGGTGTTTGAGGAAAAATAATAAAGGTTGATTTGTATTAGTTATTATTGACTTTTCTGTTGTCTGTGGATCATTTTAAATAGCTTTAAGTAAAGATTGAAATGTATAATGTATAAAATATCGTTTTGGCTTTCACCCAGGCATTGTGACCTCAGAATTTCCAAATAACAGAATTAAAGTCTATTTGAAAATATCTATATGAAGACCTATTTAAAGACCCCATGATCTTTCACCTTCTTGTTGTGCCGCTCAAGTCTAAATTTGACCCCAAATTAGTTGACAATTTCTCAAATTGAACCCCACACATAGCCTACTTTTCGCTATGAGGGTGCAATGGAGTTAAAGGCCAGTTAAATGTAATTTTAACCAAAAACACCAAACACTAAAGGCGACAAAACCACTACACTTTCCTAAACATGATTTATAGTTTTGCAGGGGATTTTGTGAATTACGCATAAGCATAACCTAAAATTGTAGCTCTATGATGAACACCATTCGTTCAACTAACATTATAACAGAATATGTTAAATGTTAAGCTAACATTATGAAATTCTGCAAGTGTGTTCCACAATTCTTCCATGCTTTTTACTTTATTACTCCATATTCTACTACTACAACTATTATTATTATTATTATTGATCTTGCCTAAATCCTCAGAACATGCACTGAAAGTAGGAAATAGGTCAGTATCACTGTCACATCCAGAGATTTAACAGTTTTTAATCCTATTGTGTAGCTACTATCTGTGGAGTCAGCCCCGCAGGAGTGAAACCTTCTATACTTAGCATCTAATCTTCATGACACAGTATTTGACATAAATACATTCACTAAAGTCTATAATGGCATAAAACTGTTCCATATCCAGTTTTCATTTAAAGAAAACAATGTAAGTTGTCATTGCAAATTTTTGGTGTACTACACTAGTATTCATTTCAATAAGTATGTGTCATCTCCTAACTTGACTTGTAAGTGGGTTTATGCTTTCTGTGTTTTTACAAGACTGCTGAAGAGGAGAAAGTGGGTGAGTCATACTGTTAGAAATCACTCTGGTGGAAAGTGTTCCCGTTAAAAGCAGACTCATGTGGGATATGTAAATGATTCCAGTAAAGCTCCAGTTTTTGAATAAAAGCTATTGTTGAATCAGTCCTGAATCCTGATGTATTTCTGATATAAATGTTCTCCAGCTGTAGGAGATGCAGAGACATCTTCTCTATCTTTCTCTTACACACACACACACAACCACTGTGACATCACTGCTGACGTTTGTAAGCAATCTCTAATAACCTAACCAAAGCCACACCATAAAACTCCCCTGTCTGTGAGTGATTTAAAATCCATTAGTCCACCACACCATTTTCACTGCCCAGATTCACATGTGCACAGAGCACAACACTATGCTTTTCCTTTAATACAAAGAGGGGAACAGAGTGTGAATCTCTTTCGCTCTTTTTTTACTGAGGTTCCTCAGAGTTATAGAGGTCAATCGATAGTTATATTATTATGGTATTACTGCATTTTACTCTCTAATGGTAAGATTACTCCTCTCTGCCCTACCTTTACATTGAGTTTAACATACAAGTCACATAGGGCAACAAGGCTTTGAAATATATATACTTCAGAATTCTCAATGGAGAAGTTGGTAATAGATGACTAAATCATAGTCATGTCATAATCTACATTGTCTACTGCGTATTTGTCTTAAAAAAATACAAATCGGAAAAATAAATTAGGGCAAAACTGACACAATCTGCTTTATAACTGTCAAAACTTATTCATGCATGACCTGTATTAAGATATAACCACTTGCTTACGCAATTGTTACTTTTAACCAGAATTGGCATGGTTGGGATGATTACACAGTGAATGACCACTAACCTCTTACACAATAAGAACAGCCACAGCTTTGACCCCATATTTTATTTAGATCAAAATTTACATATACAACAATATAGTTTCCATCATAATCCAGACATTTCCATAGACGTATCCATTGGTAATCCACATAAATTGTAGACACAAGAGCAACTAATCTATAAATCTGCTCTATTATTACTAACATTTGTAGCCAAGTTAGAATTTAGGGCATTGATGCAGATTCTGGCTTGACCCTAAAGAAAAAGTCTATGAACATTAACTTTCAAAGAATCATTCATATGTAACCTTATAATATCAACATCCTCTCAGAACAGTGTTTGTCATTATAATTCCAATTGTGGCACAAGCAGAAACATAAATGGTAAGGATACATTCATTAACAATAATAAAGTTTTTACAAGCAGGAGCAAGTCCAGTTAAATACAATGTTGTCAGTGTAGACTGTTGGAAGGCATTTTAAAGGCTTCTGACTTTCTAGGATTCTGAGAGGCAGTGTTTTGCACAAATAAATGAATAGTTAAATATTATCAGTAAGACAGACGAAAAAA
Organism: Phoxinus phoxinus; assembly: GCF_949152265.1. NCBI lineage: Eukaryota > Metazoa > Chordata > Actinopteri > Cypriniformes > Leuciscidae > Phoxinus > Phoxinus phoxinus. The sequence continues at coordinate 30,510,841 of NC_136877.1, forward strand.
CACATTGCCATCTGTAGCCTTTGAGCTATCCCATATAAACAGAAGAGCGTACAACAAGTAACAGAAAGATATGTAACCAAAAAACAAGCAGGCCACAATTTCACGATACAAAACCTAAATACTTCAAATGAATACATGTTTATATAGATATTTTTTCTCTTTATTTTGCATATAAATTATTTGATTATCAAATGTGTATAAAAATCTACTTTGTAGACAGTGAAATATTCCAACACTGAAGAAGTGCCAGGTAAAACACACATGAAACAAAGGTTAAAAAACAACGGCATTTGTAGTCACTGCTATATTCCATCCTTCTTGCTTGAATTTGGCAATAGAGTCCTATCATAGTATTTTGCTTCAGTACGTAAATACTTGAGTTACACCAAATCATATTACTGTTTGTATAGACATTCCAAGGCCAAAAGCTATTCCCCATCCTCTCCTACATTCTGTTCTTCTACAGTGATTGACACAGGATTAGAATTCTGTTTCGATGATGCAAGATCATCACAGAAACCTGCTGTATCTGTCTGTAAGCTACAGACTAAAAAAAAAAAAAAGGCTGCATGTTAACTGAGAATCTACCAGCCCTCATTTTAATTTAAAGAGGATGCCTGTTAAATGCCACTAATTTGTCACACACAAAAAAGAAAAAATCCTTCATAACACCATTTAGCCATTCAATAAAACAATAATAAAACAAACCAATAAAAATTCGAGCAGCATACACGTCATGTTTTTATCTACTGATTTGTTAAAACACGTAATCATTCACCTTTAAATTTATTGGCGAGATTTTCTAGACTAATGAAGGAACAAAAGTATAGCTTACACCTGTTTATAGGTCTGTGCAAAATGTACATTTTTATTTTCCATCTGTAACTTATCTGAATCTCACTAAAAATCTCTCCTCTTACTGCAATATAGTGTGCTTTTACACTATCAGCATACGTATAAATCCAGTTTAGTGTGTTTAGTAGAGAGCGCTTTCATCATATGAGGTGGGATAGGTGGGTCTGTTCCAGGGTCCATTGAAATCTGCAGTAGGGAGACTCAGCGTGCTGCTGCTGTTCTTGTTCTTGAGACCCCAGCTGAGGAATGAAGGTTTTTTTGCTACCTTGCGAGACTTCGGGTTTTTATCATCCTCATCATGTGCCAGGCAGATCATGGAGTAGGTCTTCGGCAGACCACCGCAGTATGTAGCACTCTTGGTGGGCTTCAGAGACAAATAGAGAGAGAGAAAATTAAACCACCAACAACACTTATTCTGAATAAAATAGCATTCATTTGAAATATAAATATTTTGTGACACTATAAATGTCTTGACTGCCACATGTGATCAATTTAATTAATCCTTGATGAAGAACTGTATTCATTTCTTTTTTTCTTTTTTTTTATCGTACTGACCCCTTTTGAACGGTAGTGTAATTATATTTATAACTATATTGTTAATATTATTGCATCTAAATAAATATTATTAAACATGATTCCTCTTTGGGATATTAAATAGAATTCCTCAACCAATGGTAGGCAGAGAGAACCTTGAGAAAAAAGCAGTTACCATTGGCTGGCTGCTGCTATCCATCATGCTGACCACTCTGATGTTGACGCCCTCCTCATCCACATCCTTTAAAAGCTTCATAACGTCACTCACTCCCAGCCATTTACACTCAGTGTCACCCACAGCAACAATGTAATCTCCCTCTCTCAGTCCCTCAGCCTGGTGATGAAGAGATAGTGGAGAGAAAAAGAAACAAAGGAAAAAAAGGAGAAGGTCAGAGAAGTAAATCACGTCCTGGAAGAGTGGCGCTTTGACACTTCAGATATTTATGGTATGAGTTTATCGGCACGACCACACTGCTGTTACCATAGAGATGAGCTCTGAGAGGACTCGTTTTGTACTCCAACAAAAATAAGGTGAGTTATTTGTGGGAGACACACAGCTGCTTGAGACAGCTCGAGACTCATATGGTCAAAAACAGGTGCAGTGGGCGTGGATATATGCGTTTTGTTTTCATTTAATTGCTGTGGTCAAAGATTAAATCTACCCTCAGCTTCAGGGACATTCACATGTATAAAAGGAAGATTAATTGAAACAGGAAGTAGGTACCTTTTCTGATAATTGTCATGACTATTTATTTGCAATACAATGGAGGGGGGAGAAGTTTACAACAAGGAACACAAAAAAGGGTATGTTGGCAAATCTTTTTGTCCATACAGTTGTACACAGTGGTGTCCACTGTTGTTTTGAACACCATTGTTCATTATATGGACCAAAAAGGTTCTTCAATATATCTTCTTTTGTGTTCAACAAGCATTATTGTGTTTATGTCTGTGTGTGAACACTCACCGCTGCGGGACAAAGTGGATCGAGTGACTGTATCTGAACGGGCACATCTCCCTTCAGAGTGAATCCGAGGTCTCTGTCCTGCAGTCTCAGCCGGATGGTGCGCGGAGCTGACCATCTCTGCTTAGCTGAGAACACTGACAAAGGCCCCTGCACAACACAAATACAACAGCAATTCACTATAGCAACTCACCTAATTCAAACACACTCAGGGCGTTTTTAACTTTAGCCTGCCACCCTGGTTGTCCTTGGCTGTAAATCCAAACTGCTCACCATGCAAACATTTAGCTTACTGGCAGACTGACTTCACACAGTATATGCGAATGGCTTTGCTCATATGGTGTAGAAGGTTTATTTAATATCATCATGAAAAGCACCGCCATCTGAGGTGATGTTTTAAGGCTCTGAAGCATTTAAGGCAGTGGTTCTCAATCAGAGGGCACAAAAAGTTGTACTTCCAGGGGGCCAAAAGAGCCTTAAAATTTTAATTTAGTTATATTAAAAATCTTAAAGGGTTAGTTCACCCCCCCAAAAAAAAAATCTGTCGTTAATTACTCACCCTCATGTCGTTCTAAACCTGTAAGACCTTCGTTCATCTTCGGAACACAAATCCATTTCTGACCCCACAAAGGCAGCAATGTTATTACCACTTTCAAGGCCCAGAAAGGTAGTAAAGACATCGGTAAAATACTCCATGTTACTACAACGGTTCACCTTTAAGTCTCCTATGTGTTTACGTTGTAAACACGGTGCAGCGCTTCCAGGATCTACGGTAGAAAGGCGGCTCAGTATTGGCCAACACGGGTCACGTGAGCACCGCGACGCATGCGTGTGATGCTGACGAAGGAGCTGGCCAATGGTAAAAAATTTTATTATTTTTTGCGCAAAAAAAGTATTCTCGTCACTTCATAACATTAAGGTTGAACCACTGTAGTCACATGGACTATTTTAACGATGTCTTTACTACCTTTCTGGGCCTTGAAAGTTGCAATGACGTTGCTGCCAATGGCTGGTTCAAAAACCTCTCAGATTTTATCAAAAATATCTTAACTCGTGTTCCGAAGATGAACGAAGGTCTTACGGGTTTGGAATGACATGAGGGAGAGAAATGGCAGAACTTTAATTTTTGGGTGAACTAACCCTTTAACTAACCGCAATGATAAAACACTAAAATAAAGATGTGTGATATTAATATTTTTGACCTCATTTGATTTTATTACAACAGAACTACCAGAGTTACATACTGTATCAGCACAAATAGGAGGGACTCTCTGAGAAAGGGGGGGCATTTGAGTCAAAAACTTTACAAGAACCACTGGTTAAATATGGTTGACCCCCATCTCAGAAAGGTAATCTGACTTGATTAAGGACTTGGAAAGCTTATATGTTAAACTGACCTCCCCATGTTCTACGGAAATGAAATTTCAAGTAAGGGGTCTTTTAAAGTGCCCATGGTGACCGTTACAGGATCACAGCAGTGGTTCTTTGAACTCTCTGAAGGTCACTCAGACATCTGAAGGTGGTAAAACTCAAATATACGCTTCCATAAAACTAACCACATCATAAACTCTGCCTCCTTCACCTGAATTAGCCTGCTCCCCACAGCCAGAGGGAATGGAATATACGTCACTGTGGTTCTCGAATGTTCCAGTTCTGTACAACAGATTTACAATTCTAATATTCTAGCACAGAGTCAAAATGATTCTTCCAGTTTCACAGAATCTACTGCAGACAAAGACTGTTTGTTACAGAAAACGAACTCAAAATAAAGATGGGTCAATGAAATAACGTTAGGTTTTGTTAAATCTATTACCGGTAATTAATTTAAAAATACATGAACACTTTAGTTCATATTTAATACATACAATGACTTCTATAATAAGCATGTTTTTAATTCTTAAAATTTACTTTGATAACTATCCACATGATGAAGAAAAAACACCCAATGATGGTTAATAAAAGCACAAAATATTGTAATGTTTTATCTAGTGATTTTGTTTCTAAGCTTTTACAAAAAAAAAAAAAAGAAAGTGGTTTCTAACAAGTGGCTAAATGGGACTACAGAGGATGTTGGGGATATTAAACATCATTGTACCGAACAGGAAAACCCATTACTTGCTAGTCCGCTTCTACAGGCTTGTACTCGCACCGCTGAAAACTATTCTAACTCAAACTTTCCAACTTGTAGACTTTAAATAAAGACTGAAAAAGTTTTCAGAAGCTTTGTGGTGGTGACATTAGTCATGAGACCGCAGTATAGCTCCTTTTGCCTTTTACTTCTGCTGATTGTATTTAGGCATCAAAATTCATAATCATGTTCATTTGTGAAGATTATCTTGAACAAAACGTGTAAGAATCAGAAACATTTGCTGGTCACAGAACTTATTTTCTGCAATAATCCAAAATACAATGGGAACTTTTTTTGAGGGAATCAGAGTGATACCAACTTCTGGATTGACCTACAATCACTCCAACACTCAATAACTAAATTGTTTACGCAGAGACATACATTTGACAATTATATAAACTTAATTACTAATAAAAACAAAGGTTTTAGGAGGAATCAAGTTTTTTTTATTTTATTAACCGCACATCACCCCTCAACAAGTCATTCAATATGTGGTACTGTAGGTATTATTAATGTCTGTGGACAAATAGTGCAGGATGAGTTTTGTGCCAAAGTGCTTAGGGTTAGAAGTTTGTTCAAACCTCTGACACCAAATATGAGTAATAGTAAAAACAAGGTTGATTTTAGTTTTATAGAGTCATAGTTTCAGGATGTTATAACACTCAGACATTCAGATTCAAACCAGGGTTATTCATATTAGTACTGTAAAAGGAGTATCATACTCTACAGACTGACCAAACAGATTCCCCAAAAATTCTAAAATTTGCCTCAGCGTCATCCCCAACTGGTCACAGTATTTTGGTTTTACAAAATAAATTAAAACCTCAGATTTTTGAGGTTATGGTCTGTTTGGCAAGTGTGTACAGGTCAATTAACATGGGTCTGTTCAACAGCACACATGCTCACAGAAGACTTCATTATTATGTAAAACTATTCTGTGTACCAAGAAAGCTGCAAATTTGTACAAGCATTCCTGTGCTGTGAAAAGAGCTCGAACAGTTTTTGAGTAAAATTAGTAGCCCACATACCAGCCGATGGAATAGGTCTGTGACTTTCACCTTGATGGCAGCTGGAATCTCCATCTCAGCTTTCTTTTCCGTTTTAGCTAACAGAGAAGGAGTAAAACAATGTTACTGCATGTTTACACGGTCAACTGAACTTAGCACTTTTGTTCTCTACTGTAACATGCAGGTCGTGTTCTGAGAACACAGTTCAAAATGTGATGCTTCAGTGAAAACAAAAAACTCACTGTTGCAAATAGGTTACTTTTTAGATTTAAAAACTACAGCAGAACTGTCAAAGTTTACATAATGAGCGAATAACATCAATCTCCAGTAATCCAATCATGTGATCAGGCGAGACAGAACATTTGTTTAAATCTGGAAGTACAATGCATCACAAATGTACCAGGACACATCCAGATGCATTAGTGTTTATAATACTAGTGTGATATGGTTACATGCGATTCCAACTAAAAGGGTGGCCACACTGCACTTTTAGATCCATTGATTTCCATTCATACGCATACAAATGCAAGACAGGAAACGTAAATTCAGCACTCCAAGTCTAGTGCGAGTCTATCTCTGACTTACAGATAATATCTGGTGCAAGCATGTAGTCCGTGAACTCATCATCCTTATTTTGTTCGAACTTGGTAAGAGAGCGTTTGAGGCTAGCTTGCAGAATGTCACTCAGGATGTCCCGTTCTTTCAGGTGTCGTAAGCAAGAATGTGTGCGGATGGCCTCTTCGTGTCCCATGATGGAGCGCTGCAGATGAGCTTTACCTGAGCAAACAGACAGAAAATATTAGTTCAGTGTGCTAAAGTGGAACATCCTAATAATTTACACCTGACAGGTATGCATGTATGAGCTTCACACCTATTCTCCGTCTGTCGTCCTTATTCTTCAGGATGTCAAGAGGAGAACGTCCCTCTGGCATGGCATCGTATAATTGTGATAGAGCCTTCTCTTGTTTGTCCTCATCATCACTTGGCGTCACTACACATACAGACACATATAATCAACAACATTTAAAAACTGCATTGTTTTGCTCAATACAACAGGATACATTCCTGTAAATTTCATTTTATTCCACTATGGCTATGTTAATTGTTGTGCCATTTACACATCCCATTGTGCATTTACTCGGTCTGTTGAGCCCAAATAATGCTCATTAATAGCCAAAACTGTCTGTTATGGAGACGTAAAAACACAAGAGAGGATGGAGGAGTGACTGTTTGAATAACAAAGAGAATGTTACATAATCCCATTAGTTCTGGCACATCAGCACACTGTCAAAAGTAGCCGAGATACTGAACCTTCTCTGGCTTTCATCTGCCTCCCTCTTTAAAAAAAGTCCTCAAAAAAAGCTCCCCAGAATAAAGTCCATTAAAGTACGGATACCTGAATCCTTCTTTACTCTCACAAGGAAAAGGAAACGGTTTCTATGAATGAGACACAAAGGTAACCTTTAAAGGTTCCAGTGGGCTGTCAGCCAATGGGAGATGGCCAAGAGCTGTGATTGGCTGCTTTACTTACACTGGTGGTCAAGCAGAGCAGTGGAGACAAAGTAATGGGCCAGTGAATTGTAGTGATTGGTCTTCAGATGGGACATGGTAGTCCAGAAAAAGGGCACGTTGTTCTTAATGGGGGTCTGGATCATGGACTGGTGAACTTGACTGTAGGTCTCCCCCACCTGAGAAAAGAAAGGAGAGAGGGGTAAATGTCACAACCATTGCAGACAGAGGAGTAACTGTAGGCTTTGGGAAAAAGCCTGCATACAGATAGGATCAATAGGTCATGTATTTATACGCATGTAAAAATGTCCCTTCGTAGCGATGCCCCAAGGTTGAATTAAAACAGAAAGAATATCACAGAAAAATTCTGTGAATTACCGTATTTTTTCTATACTTAGACTACTTTCAAAAGTTTGGTGTCAGTACGATTTTTTTCATGTTTTTGAAAAAAAAAAAAAAACATCTTATGCTGCATTTATTGGATTAAAAAAAATACAGTAAAAATAGCAATATTGTAAAATATTATTACAGTATAAAGCCCTATTCGGACGGGACTAGTTTAACATGGAGAGGTGAGGTAAAGTAATAATTACCAGAGCTTCTCTGTGATTTTAGTCCCGTGCCATCTCAGTAACCATTACGGACAATGTCAGTAAAGATTACGGCAACTTTTACCTTCAGTAATAAGGTCCGGAAAAATTACCTCAGGTAATATAAAAAATTAAAATAAAAAAACCTTCTCTTTAATCCTCCCTTGTTTTTGGCTTATGCTACTCTGAGCCATGCCAGAACTTTGTATTTTGAGCACTATTTGTTATTTTTGCCTCTTCACGGTGACTCGCTTGCTGTAGTCCTCAGTTGTAAGTCGCTTTGGATAAAAGCGTCTGCTAAATAACTAAATGTAAAATGTAAATGTAAATGTAATACTAATCCCGTGCGAATAGACCCGCTGTAAATTTGTACGTAAATATTTAGTCATTTCCTGTTTAAAAGTAGTTTTCCGCGGGTTTTAAAGTATAGAGACGCTTGAAAAGTATTCAGTTGCGTTCTAGACACTGGGACAAACTCAAGTGTTTTCCACACACTATTCAGATCAGAAAGAAGATCGAAAGCACTTATTAGAGGCACAAAACATCTTTTAGCGTTAGGTAAATGCCTATTACCAACACAATCCAATCTGAAGTTAATTAATACATCGTTCGACAGGACATAACTGTTTTATATATATAATATATAGGTTATATGTGTTTGTGCACGTGATATCAGGAAGCAACATAATACACACATGACAACAGAAGGGTGACGGCGGTGTGTAAATCGAGTTACTCCTCCCACTTCTGCTAGTTTTACTCAGATATCTTATCCCGTGCGAATTGGCCATTAATATTACAGACGTCCTGTGGTAACATTACTCCATCTACCCTTGTAAAGTTAATCCCGTCCGAATAGGGCTTAATATAACTATTTTCTATTGCAATATTTATTAAAATGTAATTGATTCCTGTGATGGCAAAGCTGAATTTTCAGTGTCATTGCTGCAGTCTTCAATGTCACATGATCCTTCAGAAATAATTCTAATATGCTGATTTGGCACAAGAAATATTTAGTCTTATTATCAACATAAAAAAATTAATTGTGCTGCTTTTTTGGTTGAAACTAAATATTAAGGATTTCAGGATTCTTTTGATGAATAGAAATGTCAAAACAACAGCATTTATTTGAAATAGAAATCATTGGTATCTTTATACACCTTTACGGTCTCTTTTGATAAATTTAATGCATCCTTACTAAATAAAAGTTAACTAAAATCATTTTTAAAGCTAGTGAATTTAGGCATCACTACATTATAATGTACAAAATTAATTCTTAAATTTGCTAAAGATTATATTTAACAATGTTATGTGTGTTATGTGTGTTTTTTACAAATTTCTTTAAAGGACCATTAGATGACTAGCCTGGTTCTACCAGAATCTCGTACATTTCATTTGTACAGAGTCTGGCCTCTCCATTGACTAGCGTTAACTTCCTTGAAGGCGGGTACTCTGTTGAAGTTTAAAACTATTGGATCTGTCCAGAGTCACTCTGGATCTGCCATAACCAATAGCTAACGTTCAAACTGTTCTATCAAACTAGCGCACAACCTCATCGTTCTCAACCACTCCCTCTGTTCGCTGATTGGACCGGTAAAAAATTGACTGGAGATAACGCAAGAATATACCACAATCCCAGACGTAGTACTGAAGGAAAATAAAAATTGAGCGGTTGTATTACGGATAGATACCCACTGTAATATCACTGAATTCTTTAGTCTGAAAACATTTAACAAGTACCTTGGCAGCCTCTTGTGCCATTTTGAGCAGGCTGAAGAACTCATTTCGGATTCCTGGCAGAGTGATCAGCTCAAACATATACTCCTGCGCCTGTGCTAGCATCAGCCGGATCAGCATGCTCAGCATTGCAGGACTCATATCATAACTGGGAGTGTGTGTAAATGTCTCCTTCAGGAAGTGCAGCACACCTACAGCAGAACATACAGAAACAAAACCGGACAGAATTCAACATTACATCTACACAAACCAGTCCCCTTATATTTGCCAGTCCACTGCAGCACAGCATAAATTAAACAGAAAATTCGAGATAATTTCTTATTAGCTTCGCAACATTATAGCGCATGTAAAATAGCATTGTCATCTCTCTCATTTAATGATTTTGCAAACACAGAGATCTTAGAGATAAAAAAAGACTTGTAGGACAGTGTGTCAATCAATTTCTGTAATAATCACAGCAACAAAAGGGGAGAGCAATCATCCTTGGACTTTCTTTCCGGTGGAGAAACAAAACATTCTATGTGATGAAAGACAGCGGGGTGGGCTGTTTTGATAGCTTAAGAAAGCAAGTCAAATCTCTCTTTATGCTGCTGTTATTTTAAGGAGGTTAAAAACCAACACAAGCCCCATGAGTTCCCATGAGCCTGTGACAGATCTGCTGTTGAGGGGGAAGAATTACGTAATGTTCACTCCACCTTAAAGGGTTACTAAACCCTGAAACAACCTTTTTTAGTTAGTGATCTGTAAGACGGGGGCTTTATTAGTGCAGTTCATTGATTCGAATAAATGTTTTGACATTTGGGTATAAGGTGTTTTAATTCTACAATATATGGTGCAAAAACGTCTGAGTGCTGCCCTCTTCAGGATGAACGGTGGCTACTGCAGTTGAATTTTCCTATTGGAAGTTGTGGTGCCGTGTGACGCATGACGGCTCTGCCAACGCCTCACTACCCACGCCCCTAGCACGAGCTCGCGATGCAGAGGGGGGAGATTCTTTGCTTTGTGAGAATATTCGTGTCACTAATATTATTTATAAACATTTTAAAATCTCTAAAATGACTGAATATAAGACTGTAATTCTAAACGATAACACCATTTTAATTCATTTGTATTTTTGCCCTCGGTTCGCCCCCCGTCTCTGATGTGCTCTGACCAGGGGTTTAGTTACCCTTTAAAACACAACCAGAACCTGAATGTACGTCTGTTCTCATGACTCGAGTTCAACCATGGTTCATCATGGATAGTTTTGGATACCTTATCTTCTCACAAACTTATCTGCATATAAGAAGTGCATCTACTAAAAAGAGCTCACCTGCAGATTTCTGGAAGGCAGCAATGGCGTCCTCGAGTCCAGCTTGTGTCTGTCTGTCGGCACGGGTGCCAATCTGGGAGTGGAGAGCTGCCATGTTGAAAAGCATGCTGGCTTTCTCCAGAGAGATGTTCTGCTGGCACACAGGTATGCCGGTAAAGGAGTCATACCTGCGTAGGCACAAAAAAAAATGTGTGTTAAAACTCATGTGAGGCTTATTTTATTTTTTCGGTTGCATATGTAATACTGTGTTAATAGGAATTGCATACTATATGTTTTTTAACAGTTCCGTTAATTCTCTCCAGCTTTTTAATGAAGACACATTTTCTTTATTTATCCTGTCATCTCCCTTTGTCTCTAGGGTGATAAAGGAAACAAAAAGCTGACATGGAAACAACAAAGGCAGCCTGACAGCCCAGTCAGACCAGTTGTTTGTTTCCTCTGAATGAGTTGTTATGTTTACAGCTGATACATTAGTGTATAAGTTCAGTACAAGCCTATTACTGCTGGTGTGGGCGAGATGCAACCTACCATGTGAAGAAAATGCCAAGCTGGCGTGTAGGGGAGAAAAATCGAGTCTCCAAGAAGGAAAGTTGACTGAAGTAGTTGGCAAGCAAATCCACACCAGAAGGATTACGACTGGGGGTCCGGCAGGCCTGAAACACACACATTTCCTTCAGGATCTTTGATGATACTGGTCTCATTGGTTAGCCTTGTGCATCTGTTTTTACTGTTATCCTAAACTTCAATTTCAACCAAGAATCGAACCTGGCACCTTTTACAGATGTTGTATCATACCTGTCTCAGGTCCATCAGGTCATCGATCTGATCCTGAAAGTTTGAGCCGTCTTCACTGTAGTGTTCCAGGATGAAGTCCTGTTCAAACAAAGCATTTTCATATCAATTCATTGATAATGTCAACGCAAACACAAAAAGGCCAAATGGTCACGTATTCACAGGCTTGTTCTCCTTGTTAAACTTGTCTGAAAACAGATGTAACAATAACAGTGTCATAGATTCCCTGCATTGCTATGTCATTACAGATCAGCTAAATTACAGCTTGAAAAACATCTGATTGATCCTTGTCTCTCAACAAACATCTCAACACCCACTTATTTATAAGATAATAAATGCCATGCATCAAACATCACTGTAGACTTTCAAAACCGCAAATAATGTTTTATTGAGTCTTTGGCTTTGTTTATTATTCTGTGACCTACTTTCGGTTTTCACTAAGAAAAGCTTTGAGAATCATGAAAGCCACCTAACTCAACGCCTGATAACTGAGGTAAACATTGAGGGGTCGTCGTGAAAGAAACTGACCTTGAGAGGAACAGAGAAATCGACATCCTTTGTCTCCTTCAGTCCCAGAGGGATGAGAGGGATGCTGGCTGTCTCTCTGTAAAATGAAAACAAAGAGAGTAGAAATTAAATTCAGAAAAACCAAAGGAGAACACGTTCAGTATGTCAGTAGAAAAGAAAAAGGCTTCAAGGCTGACTCAGAAAGGCCAGACCCACTAATGTGTGACTCAGAACTGAGACATGCTTGTGTACGTGACCCCTTTCACACAGTAAAAATACTATGACAATTATCTGCAAGTTTCAATCAGCACTAAGACTGAAACAGCTGATACCCGAGTAAAGGATGGTTTACCATCACAAGCCTATTAACCTACTTACGTCATAGAAAAAAATTTGACTATTAAAAAAAATGACCTAAGAAAGAGGTGTCTGTGTGAGGATGGGTATGTCTGCTATATTTTGTGCTGATCAAACTTTGTAAACTTCAGCACAATATAAGGTCATTGCATTAACTACAGTGCTTGCACTGGTGGGGCATTAGCTCAAAGCAGGCTGGGTGAAGACAGACTAAAGAATACATGAGTGTGAGATGATGAGGGGCAGTCCTGGTCTGTCCTGATTGCATCTAGATGACAGATAACAGTGCAGCACCAGTGTGGTTCTGGGAAATATTTGTGAGAAATATTGCTGGATCAGAGGAAATGACAGTAACTAATGCCTAAAAATATATATATATCAGAAATTTAATTGGACTGTAAGGACATTTATGATGTTATTAAATATTTATTTCAAATAAATGCTGTTCATTTGAACTTTCTATTCAGAAAATATATTAAAATAGAAAACAGTTTTTAAATGATAATATTTCACACTACATTACTTTTTTTATTGTATTTTTAATCAAATAAATGCAGCCTTTTAAAACAAACTAAATCTTTCCAACTTTAAACATTATACGTTTATATTAATGTACTATGTAAAAACAAACAATATTATATTAATAAATAATCTAGATTAATAAATGCTGTGTAAGTTTTGTTCATTGTTAACTAATGCATTAACTAAGGTTAACAAAATGAACCTTGTTGTAAAGTGTAACCAAGTAATTAAACACAAAAGGCAGGAGAAGATTTTGTGTAATTTGGGCGTTCAAATTCTGGAACGGATTACTTGCAGGCCTAGATATAAGAACTCAATTCTCAAACTGGAAACAAAGTTAACTTCAAACTCCCAGAGAATAACAATAACATGTCCATGTTGCAAGTGTAGCACTGAATCACACATCACAACAGCATGTTGACATCCGCCATGTTCTTCGGTGTAATAAGAACTTCAAAGAATGCAAACCAATCACGGTGCAGAGAACATTCACTGCAGTGATACACAGAGAACAGAAGACAGGTTTGTCTACACTCTTCAAGCCATGAGAAAAAAAGTTTGTTTCAAAAACAGACAGAGAGGGATAGAAGGGGGGTGCAGGGCCTGAAAGAAATGAAAGAATGCAGGTCTGTACTTATACTGATACACACACACACAGTAAACTGGAAGCCAGGTGCAAAAGAGAATGCCACATTGTGTGCAGCCACAGGAAGACCTTGTTCTGTTTGGTCTTCTGTGCATGAAACACCGGTGATAACACTACACCAATGGGAATATTCCTTTTCTCACACTCAATCATACTCAGCAGGTGATCGGCTTGGTTTGTTTTACAGGACAAATAAAGCGGGTTTGTAGAAATTTGAAGAAACACATTTGCAGTGCGGAGGAGAGTAACCTGAGATTCCGGAGAGAGAACGCAGGCTGGTATGCACAAGCCCTAAAGTCAAAAAGCACAACCACAAATATACTCACAAATACAACGCCTGTCCAAAACTGACACACATACTGCTTTATTACTGCTATAAGTACCATTTTAAATCAGCAGTACATTATTAAAAGTATGCAATGACACAAATGGAAGTATTGGAATCATGAAGGGACCAAAATCAAACGAACTGAAACTTTTAGTTTCTACAGAGTCGCCACCTTTTGCCTTCTACCTATGCTGGGGTGCTTTAAACCAAAGTCAGACACCTGGGATGCCTTTTAGATGGAATAAAAATTTAAACACTTGATGGTAACTAGAATTTGGATTCAAGCTTAATTTGAGCCAACCCCATCTGTTACAGGACAGATCATTTCATTAGGAGTAGGAGATTTAATAGATTGTATTCATCGACAAAACTAATTTTAAGATTATGAGAAACAAAAATTCAGTCAAACCTGTGCCTTTGTTAAACTGGGACAGTTCACCGAAAATTAAGACAAGAGATGATATTTTTATAAAAATATAGTTATTTTTTTTGTTTTTGTTTTTTTGGACCCTACTGACTTTATATGGATTAAAACATTCTATAAAATATTTTTTTTTTTTGCGTTCAGCAGTTTTTGAGTGAATATCCCTTTAACACATACCACACTTTTACTTCAAAAAGAAAAAAAAGGGAGATCGTCTCTCATGTTTACAGCTTTAAAGAGAGTTATAATTACGGATGTAGGTCAGGGGTTCAGAATCAGGTGCAGATGTCTGCAGGAGGTTTTTCTGGTTTACTATGAACCCTTCAGGCACAGGGGATAAACTCTTTCATTAGTACTTGGCCTAGAGGAACAAACCTCAGACTGTAAGCCTCAACATGTTATGAAGCTAATGCAGATGAAGAAATGGGCCCGTACTGCCCAGTTAAACAGGGTTTGAGCTGAAAATATGTCTGAGCTTTCTTAAGAGCAGAGAAAGACGGCTGTTCTCGTGCAGAGGGTGAAGCAGGCCAAAGACATTCAAGGGTGCGTGTACGTGTACACACACTCTCACTCACAGTGGTCTGAGAGGCAAAAGAGGGCTTAGAGAGGATTTAAAGAGGACTAGAATCCAACTGTAACCAAGGAAACACACTCCAACCCATAAAATAAACAAAACATACACAGCATGATGGTCAAAAAAGCATGACTGCAGTGCCACTAATGAATCCTTTCAGTTTGGCTGCAGGGTTTAGCTACTTTGTATGCCTAATGAAAGAATCACTAAAACATCCTTTAATACGGACGACGTGTTTTTCTCTCTCTCTATTGCCATCTATCTTACGGTATGACCATTCTAAGCCACGACATTTTTTCACATATCATGATTCTGACAGAATTCGATGCCAGTAAGAGAATGTCAAACATGCTATAATTGTGATCCCATGGAAAAAGAAGCAGAAACACAAAATTAAAAGGAAAACTTGAACACACTCTCCTGCTCATCCTCTTCTGACACGTGAGAGGAGACACTTTGCATGTGTGTGAGAAAGGAGGATGAGCCTGAGGAATCACAAGAATCATCAACCTGTCAACCCCTCTGCATAAACCTGTCTGACCAGTTGTGTGGAGTGGAGTCTCTATCTATTGGAAATTTGATTAATGTGAAGAAAAGATGTACCCGATTGACCAATGAACCTGCAGCCCATGTCCTGTCTTCTCTTTTAACTTCAGCCAAGTTTAGATTATTTCTCAACTACAAGGGTACATTAAAGCAATGGAGGGGTAGCATAAGTAGAAGAGACTCTCCAATCAACCTTTTTCCTGAACACAGAAGCCTCCTTTACATTTCTGGTCTTCAGTGTTTCTAGCCAAATTTGCATATTTTCCAAGCTATGAAACTGGTTTAAAAAAAGCACATCCTTCATGGTACCATCACTTACTTAGTCGCAATGACCATATTTGTCAGTGCCTCAACCACCCAAGTTAATGAGTGCGTAGATGACATGAAGCTGCCTGAAGTTCGCTACACTGAAAACTGATGGGCGCTTATATCCTACACAGCTCAGTGTTCTGGGGTTCTGTTTTTTTTTATGTCAAAATGATAATAGCGCACATATACCTTTCATGGGTAATATTTTAATGTAAAGGGATATTTTACCCAAAAATGAAAATTCAGAAAATTGACTTCCATAGTATGAAAAAATATATACTATGGAAGTCAATGGGGCCCAACTATCCCTTTAAGTGCTCGTCAGCTTTTGACATTAAATGCAAGGCATATATTCTTTCTTTTTTTCTTTTTTTTTTCTGGTGCTCATAACACATATTTTGCAGGAATATCTTCAGTTTATTGCTGCTGTTGTTTTGGGGCAGTGACTTAATACTTAAACAGAAATTGCAATAGTATTTTCTAAATAATAATAAGTAGCCTAATGGAGTGAAAAGGCATTTCAAACAAGAAAAAAAAAAAAATGTTGGGCAGGACTTGATTTTGTCCATCGGGATTTGATGGGATTGCTGGATTGTTGCTGTTTGCTAATTGCTGCGATCTCATTTGAATGACAGGATTATTATTATCCCAACAATGAGATATTTTTGTTTAAATTTGACCTTTCTTAAACTTCCTACTGGAAGGCCTTATGACTGTGTAGCAGGAGCTCACAAAATTCCTTCTGTGATACAAGTCATAATCGCAGGAAATTTATGTGCATTCTTACATGGCATCTGTAGCCAGACAAAATGTGATAATACAGGGCAGTGAGCAGGGAGTTCAGCAGGGAGTCTGCTCTTATATCATTCTGCACACACCCCTTACATTACTGTAATTCGTCAGGGAGGCTCTGTGTGTCCAGATAAACTGGACATGTGCGTGAGTAGTAACTGTGCATCATTTTCTCTAGAATGGATATTAATCTGCTTTGAGTAAGTTCTCGCTGTATCTTTCTTCATCCTAATCAGTGCTATGTGAGCGTGTACTTACTGTACGTTCTGATAAACGTCCACAGAGCTGTTGAGTCCTTCCAGCTGTATCATAAGACGCTGTAGATCTGAGTTGAAATAACTCAACTCCAGCACCACCTGCTCCCGAACCTTATTATTGGACGTCGCCCTTGAGAAAGAGAGGGAGAGAGAGAGAGAGAGAGGGGATAAGTAGAGGTCATATCTACAGTAATTCAGTCACAACACAGCAGCATTCACACAATTTCACAATGTCTCTGGTTTGAAATGTCCTGCTAGTTCAACATCTGCAGTACAGAAGGGAGAGGCTGATAAGAATGTACCTTTTGTTATTTATTTGTGTGCTTACTGGTACTTTGTAGAAATAAGCGGCAAGTGTGCAGTACAGCCATGCTTGTCAAAGAAAGGCTTTAGAATTAAACCACACAGTCCTGATTAAACACTCACTCAATGGGAAAAAGAGATATGCCTGACTAAAACCAATAAAACACCACATTATAGAGAGACAGACGAACATTTGCATAGCGGCCCTGTTTCTATTCTAAAATCTTGTCAATGGGGGGAAGTGAGGTGAAGGTGAGGTCAGGTTGGACTGGAGACTTGAGCTCTTGTTATTCATACAGGCAACATCACACACAGTTGTGTCAAAATATGTAATGCTAATAATAATAATTCTACAATGTGACTTATGTGAATGTGAATTCAATGTGAATTAACCTCTCTCTGCTTTTCACATCTTCTATTATAATGCAGTCGTTCACTTTCAACAGCAGAAGGGCTCAAAAAAGTCCTCATGAGGTAGCCTATATACCGTATTATTCTGTACACAAACGCAAATTGGCAGGGCGGGATGTTACAAAATTAGCACTCGATGAAACCGGTCGGGCATGTGAGCTCCCTCAAACAAACACACAAGAATGTGGATTATAGTCACTTAGATCAGAAAGATAGGTACGCGACAACACGTCCCTATAGAGAGATTGGCATGTGGGGGAAGGGAGTTTAATAAAAGCAGATGACTCCTTACAATCAATCTATTATGTGGTCCCTTCTCCCATGAACCACAAACCTCTGAGACCCATGAATGAGAGAACATTCCAGATCACCTCTGAACATAGAGCAGCTATGAATGGAAGGTAAAGAGATTGAGCAAGAATCCACACCCCATCCAAATATTAATGAGCTCAGGCAAAGAAAAACACTCAGACATCCGGGTCTATTCAAGGGCTATAAAACTGACTCATGAATATCATTAAAATACATACAATCTTTAGACCTGACTCACACATTAAACAGAAGTAATTAGAGTGTTTCACTGAAGTATCGACAGAGAGATCCTCAGGCAGCGTTTGCATGTACGTGTGAGAAGCGCACTACCGTCACCTCTCAAACAGCCACATTTTAACAGCTTCTGCTGACATGTCTGTGTACGTGCCTGCGTGGACATAAAACAGGCTGACACAGAAGACCTCGGGGACATTTGCATACCCATCACAGCATTGCAATGACCTCACTAGTGTACCTGTCACACAACCGTCACCTGTTGACTAAATCTAGAAACATTCCTTCGAGATTAAAAGCACCAAACTGCTTTATGCCTTGTATCTGCTTGGATCCAGCCTTGTTTTTGTCAGCCAGCTGAGCTCAAAATATCCCTCCAAACGCCCTCCAATAATTGTATTAATTTAACCAACATTGATTTTAGCCCTAACTTATCATCAACCCACAGAGAGTAACAGAAGGGAGACAGACTCACTTATAATTTCTTAGTCAAAACAGCTTGTCCAAACTTTATTGTTCTATTAAGTTTTAATGCCACTTTGATGTCAGTGCCAAATTAAATGCTCTGCTCCAAGGACCAACCCAGCAGGTGTGTCCTTCAAAACCACGAAGACAACAGACACACTTAGCATCCCCATGGCGACCGGTTTGTCCAATGTTACAGTGTGTGTGCTTATCTTACAGGGAAAACATTGGGATCTTTTGAGAGAGGTAATGTATGGGCTGTGGTTTTCACAACAAGATGCAACAGCAGTTCTGTAAACTTCACAAATATCTGTCCTTTCTGCATGAGTGTGGGTGTTCACTGAAAAGATGGCAGTACTTCTCAATCTCATCAGCTCACGTTTCATTTATATAAATGCTTCCTTGAACAGAACTGATAGAAATCTGACAGACAGTCTTGCACTGGCCAGTTACATTTAGGCAAATTATGTCCTACAATCAAACCAAAGTACAATCAGAGCTTCCGTGTCCTGACACAATTTGCATCAACAGTTACAGTATTCAAAACCATAGATAAACTGAAATTTCAGCAGCTGAAAGAAAATAGGCCAATATATACGTCGATTACTATCTTTACACAAACTTTTGATCAGTTTTTTAAAGAAATTACTAATTACTGGAGTAATGGAGTAATGATGCTGAAAATTTGACACCACAGGAATAAATTACATTTGAACATAATACAATAGAAACACTTGAATTGTATTAACATTTCACATTCAGTCTTTTAATGTACTTTTACTTTATGAACAAAAAAGAAATGTAGCCTTTGTGAGCATAGGAGACTTTTCAAAATTCTTTAAAAAAAAAACTATATCTAAATAAACAGTTATTTTGAGGCAATGGCATTCTGTTTGCTGCACCTCATAAAAGTGTGTACCAACAAATGTATGATTGCTCAACAGTGACACATTGCATAATTATAATGTTGTCAATAAGCCATACCAATTGAAGAAAGTGAATGTACGCTAATTTAAAAGGAACATTTTTGGTTTAGGTTTTCAGACTAGTAGGCCCAGAATTTGCAGTTTGAACAAGAATTTGAACCACTATTCAAACCACATTACTAGTTATAAACTGACCTATCGATTCAAAATTCTAAGTCACGATGATTCGTTTCCGAAACACCAATGGCATTAACATTCTGTGAACTGGTGTGTTCTTTTGTATGAAAACATGAATTTTATTAGTTTGCGCTCAAAGCTAATCTCAAGGTCAAACCATTAGCCTTACTGGAAGATAGACAGCTGAAGAATTAAGCATGTGAACTACAAACACTAAATATTTTGTGATTTATTTTACTTTAATTTACAAATAAATACATCATAAATTGTTTTGTTGGGAAGATTATTTTCATAAATTAACTTTTTTTAAAGATGGGCTTAAATGGTACAGCGCCATAAAACGCATGCAAACTAGAGTCAACACAAGCTAACCTTGAATGAAAAAAACATGACATTTCTCAATGTGGGCACAATGGAAATTACTATGATGTTTTGTCCACAGTATATTTAAGCTCCTTGCATGTCTGTGTAAACATATATTATATTTTTTAAAGGAAAACTGTCTTTTTTTCACCTTTACTGACTGTGGAAACATTTAAGCCCACCTTATGTGTTTCAATGAGGAATCCCTCAAATTACAAAGTTTAATCAACTTTGTGAGAGAAATTGTTTAATGGCCTATTAATTGGATACTTCATGTGGAATTTTGACTTCATGTGGAACCAAGCCGACTCAAGGTTCCATACTTAGGACATGGGAGGACCACTAGTGGACCCCCCCTATAGCGGCAGCCAGTAACCGCTAAGAGGCTGAGTAGAGGGAGTAAAAGATGACGCGTTTCCATTGCAGTCCAGGTGATTTATTGTAACATTGAAGTGAACAGACACATGATGAATGATGACGGTAAAGTAAGCAAAACAAATGAAATAAAATAAAACTAAATGAAATGAAAACGAAAACGGTCAACAGAAAGTGAGCGTCCCAGCTACTCACCCCCTTCCTACATGCCAACCACAGACAAACTAACAGGTAATATATGCACCTGTAACAAGTGACGTAAACTGAAACAAATTTCAAAATAAAAGACATCAACCCAAACCTGGCACCTACACCCCCTAACCCCTGAGTCTGGCTTCCTTCCCAGGATACACTCGGTCAAAGTTCCAGCTTTGACCAGGCATAACTCCAGAATCAAGCCAACTTAAGGCTCCATACTCCTGGCGTGGGGGGCCCACTAGAATACCCCCTGAAAGCCAAGAGTATGGATCCGCAACTCGGCTTGGCTCCTGAGATGCTCCAGAGTCAAGCCGACTGAAGGCTCCAGACCACCGGCCTGGACCCCCAGCCACTAACACCTACCAATCACACCCAGGGCTCTTATAAAACATTAGCAAAATTACTTTTTTTAATGCTTCCCTGTCACTGAATAAATATATCAATGTTTTACTTATTTAAAAAAAATTTTTTAAATAATATTGTATAAATCAATCATGATGTGGGCTTATTTGGAACACATGCGGGCTTAAATGGTGCCAAAGTACCAATTAAGCCCATGCCAGACTTCTGACTTTATTAATCAAATATCTTAATTTTATATTCTAAAATGTACATCAACTAATAAATACATTTTCAAATGTGAGATTAATCTTGCATTTTAACAAATAATTTTTCTTATAAACCATGTCAATATCTATGAAAAAAACCTAGACTTAGATTTTGGTGGGCTTAATAGGTACGCTTACCCTACTTTTCAAAATAAACTGATCGAAGCAAGTTTTTTTTAAGAGATTAAAAGGGGAAAGTATTACTTCACCTCTGACAAAAAGGGATTTCAATAAAACGTGGCTGCCTATACAGTAAAAAGTCGAAAAGATTTTTGAAATTGGTGCTACCTGACTAGAGAAAACAGAAAACCTTCCCTTTTGCAAAATAGGTAAGAGAACTGCAACACCCATAATGCACTCCCATGTTGCCGTCCAAGGCCAGAGTCAAAAACCGCCTTGCTTTTTTAGGGATTACTTCTTTGCAAACTTTTAGTCATGATGATGGTGTCAAAGGGGGGATTAAAGAAACTGTCATTCTGTCAATTACACCCAAAAGCAAGCCGTTGTCGCGTACAGGTAAGAAAGCTCTGGCCACAGTGTTCCGTTTTTACCATAGGCTAATGCTGTTTAAAGAGTACATGTACTACTATACAATGATACAGTTTTCAGTGCTAAACCTACCCTTACAACGGTTTTGTCAATCCGACTGTCCGAAGGAAGGGATACAAAAATGCAAAAGTGTAATCTGTAGTTTTCACGAAAACCCTGGAGCAAACGCATCATCCGGCGGACTTTTGCTGACAAATAAAAGGTTAATTTCTCGGCCCAGATAACACAGAGAATAAGTAAACATTGTTTATTTACACATACTATAGACATTGTAACAACACGCTTTAAGGTTTCAGGTTTCAATGTCCTAGTTCTAGGCTCCACTGGTATCTATCAGGTCTGAAAAATCTCACATATAGCATTCCCAGCCTCTTTAGTCATCAGCTTTAACAAAGGCACAATGTTACCGTGTCTATCATCAACTCCAAGTCTAAAGGAAAAAATGCTAAAAGCACACCTGACAGGTGAGATGAGAGTGCAGATGAGCTCCAAACACTGGCTTTTGCACACATACAAACGACAGGTTAGCAGCAAGGCTTCTGACTGAAACCTCACCTCAAAAAGAGCAAAGGATTCCTCCAAAACAGGGAAATTATTTACCCGACAGAGCCGGGGCTCTACGGTCTAGTGCCAGATACTTCAAGACAGATGTTGTTATGTAACCAAAGCAAAACAGTGGATGAAAGACTAGAACTTTATTTAAAAGAAAAACTTGTTTCGTCAATGATTGAAACATTATTGGGTTATTTTGGGAAAGATGTCCTTCATTTGTTTGCATATCCACCTACATGCCCGTAGACAAACATGTGAGGTGAGGGTGATAAATGAGCGCTTGCCCTTGTGTTTGTGTCCACACATAAGTGTGCTGGACTTACTTGAGAAGGTTCTCTGCTCCAGCTCTCATCCTCATCTTTTTGATGATTTCCTGGTTGAGAAGCGCTCTTTTATTCTGCAGTTGACTGCGGCCAGTCTGAGCAAATGGATTACATCCCTGTCAGAGAAAGAGACGGAGAAAAGATTAACAACATTTTACATGGCTCTTGGGGCGAGGGCTCCCTATTGACAGCTAATATAAAATGAATTTATTGGCTGTTTTTATACACTTTGAACATTTCACAGTCTTGTTATA
Source organism: Phoxinus phoxinus (assembly GCF_949152265.1). Lineage (NCBI taxonomy): Eukaryota > Metazoa > Chordata > Actinopteri > Cypriniformes > Leuciscidae > Phoxinus > Phoxinus phoxinus. Next base: position 30,533,578 of record NC_136877.1, read on the forward strand.
AACCACAACTGCAATGCATTCCATAGTTCCTATAAAAGATAAACACACAAGCACATGCCAGCCGTCACACACACCTTGTTACGTCAGTAAGGTGTGGCGTACACAGTACATGATGTAAGGAGATTAATTTATTTCCCACCCAGACACGCCTATAGTATCTATCTGTCATAAATCTGATAGGTGAGGGAGGAGGTCTGATTTATAGGAGGCTGGTATCAATCTAGATGGATAAAATGCAAACTGCTTTACTGCTCTTATCGTGACAAACATTCTATGAGATCCTACTGTGAAAACGTAATGTCCATTTCTGAAACTATGACTGAGCACACAGGAAAGAGCACCAGCTTTCAATGGTTTCAATTTATTTATTTATAGCCTTAGTCCTAATGTATTAAGTTATACAAAACGGACTGCTTGATACATAGCTACTGATACTGACTGCTGTTTGTGTGAACAGCAGATATAGATAATTTCAATCTTATGGTAATTTGTGGTAGTTTAATGTTTAAAAGCGGCTACTGACATTCACACAGTCACCGTTTAAGATCGACAACCATTCTAAAAGTGTGGTCACATTTTGCATTGTTAGGTAATTTTCACGTTCATAATCCAGTACCTTAAATAGAAATCCATGTGATCAGGAATTTGAGTGAGGGCGAAAAATTTCCCAGCATAGATTTCACATTGTGTTCAAATGGGTCATAGGAAGTAGCCATGGAATGCTGTTTGGCTTGAAGGTGACCTCTGTGGAGTGGTGCTTCATGCATTGCTATACTATTAGAAATGGAAAACGGACTGAGTGTTTGCTCACAAAATTTCACCCAAATCTCACTAATTTGACTCTTGAATTGTTATGTTACAGTAGCAGGTTGAATACCATCTGTATAACCAAAGGCAATACCATTTTCTATTCATGCAACAGCCATGAATAACATCTGGAAGCACAGATACAGAAGTAAATGTTAAAGATGGTGACTTTCATACTACTACTATTTTTAATAATGATTTCTATCGAGGTTTATCTATCTTAATGAACAGACTTTGGCGTTACAATGCTTTAGTTTATTTATAAGTACAGCTCTGGAGGAAGAGAGACATTAAAGGTATCTAAAAGTGTCAGATAACACACAGCTCATATCTCCGTCTCTACGAGTTACCCAAAAAAAAAAAAAACGCAACACACGTGAGATACGAAGATGTGCAGTGCAGAGTGCCTCTCGTATTGCATGACATGACAGACTAGCTGCCCCGTGAGGATTTGTTCACACAATATTGGCTGAAATGCACAGAAAAATTAAGCTAGTCAATTAAATTATATAATTTGGTTGTCACTTTTGTTAACAATATGACTGAATGTGAATGTAGCAACCTCAAACAAAAAAAACATAGTCTGCTGCAGTGTAAACATGGGCTGTCTCTCAATAAATGCAACAGTGGTTGTCAAAGGGACCAGACGTGACCTCTGCACATTCTAGAATACTGACCAGGGCAATGTTTAGTGGAGCAGATCCAAAGAGCTGCCAGCACAACTGCGTTCCACAATCACACAGCAATTACCCTGCAGTAGACAGAGCAGACAGAGCAGAAACAAGGTCCTAATCAAACCAGGGCACAAATGAGACTGAAAACAGGGCCTCAACTGAGTTGTGTAAGTGTTCAACATTATGCAACTGTTATATATGGCGGGGTATCATTCCCACAAATATGAGACTATGGTAACTAACAAATGTTAATTTCTATTTTCAGCCTTGAGAATAGCCAATGTATGATGACTAACCGTTCTGTCTCAAAGTTGGGCTACAGTAAACATTAAAGAATTAGGAAATAGGGAGTAGTATATGCCATTCTGAAGAATGTTTTCATTTTAGTTTAAGACGCACTCTTTCCTTCTTACTCATAGCTGATCGATGACTTTACGTAATGCTATGAGATGTTCAGAAGCCATGTTTATACTCATCCCAAATCACAGAACAGCTTCTCTTGCCTATGCCAAGGACATGAGATGGGAGCATCTGTGTTTCATTAATGTTTGTGGTTTGGCTATGCACTGTCACTGGGCAGATGCAACACTAATAGGAGGAAAACTGGGGGCGAAAATGCTGAATCTGCGATTCAGTTTCTCGAAGCATTGCAGCCCAAGCAAGATCAGCTCAGGAGGAAATAGACCAAAACCACATCACCGGTCTGAACCAGCTTCCACCTGGTAACAGGCCTGAAACCTTCTCGCTTCAGACGGCGACCACACTCATTTTCAAAGAATTCATGTAATAAATGAAAATGAGACACAGGAAATGTAGGCTACTAAACAAACAAAAAAACTACATTTCCTCTAAAAACAAATCAGCTTTGCAGTACCATAACCATATCTGCCCACATTGATTCAGAAAACCCAGTCTGTGATCCATTTAGCTTCTTTCTTCTTTTTTTTACTTCCCGTTCTTCAGAAAGCACCTTCAGACTAACATTCCAAGATAAACTGTAGAAACCGATCACTATGCTGGCCAGTTTTACATCAATCACTTTAATATCAATAAGAAGCCCTGAACAACAAAGCCCAATTGATACTCTCAACACAAAGAGAGGTGAGCTCAACACGACAGAGTTACACAATAGACCTCTTCAGCTGCCATTCCAGAATTCCATCCAGAGTCAATGATAAATGTCAGAAACCTGTCACACATTACTCTTCCAAAAGTCAATGTACACGCAAGAAGACACAAGATAATCGTAAGTATTGATATGCGTGAAGAGTAATACCGAATACTGTAGTCACTCAATATTTACAAACACACAGACAATTTCACCATGATCGCTGCAGAACCAGAATTTAAGGAAATCCAAGAACATAAAAAGACAAAAATATCTCTTTACACAACTTGCTAACAAATAGCCTAATTCAAAATAAATAACCACAGTTTCCCCCTAAATATGATAGTACTGGAAAATCATGACATAGTCTATAATATGGGATTGTACATTTGGTCATGTTTATACTTATGACAGTGGTTCCTAATTAGAGACTCTATAAATTTGTATTGACTCAATAATAATTGATAACGAAAATAATCGACAATACATTTTATTAGGCTATAGATTAAACTTCACAGACTTCATTGAACGAGTGCAACTGAATAGCAATGCAATAGGCTAGTTCTGGCAAAAAGCATAGGCTACATTTTTATAACTATTTCTTGTTAGGCATTAAATGCAAGTATAAAATTCTAGACGTAACAAGTAATAACTCGGAATGTATTATTATTATTATGGAGTAAACATGTAATGCATTCAGATGAGTGAGATGTGTTCATCCCTCATACCAATTTTTCTTAGTTGCATAGGCCTATAGCCTACATTCACTACATTCGTTTCATTACCTTATAATGGCACACATTGTTTGAAACACAAAACTGGGCATGATATATAGAATTTAAAAAAAATTAAAATAAATAATTAAAATTACTTGGATAAAAAAAACAATGCTAATGGGGGGGGGGGGGGGGTTGTAAGGGACATTAATATAAAAATAATAATTAAGAAACCAAACGAGTATGGTGAATAATATGGATAAAATACAGAAATCAGTGGTAATCCTTCAAATAATAAATGGTATAAATGGTTAGGCTAATTGTTTCTGAGTCTAAACTGTCTTCGCTTGGCATTGTTTTGTTTGGGCAGCAGAGCAGATGTGTGTTCATCTCCAACAGATCCTGTTACAAACAGCTTATGAAGAAAGGAGGCTGAATGCCTCGTCCTTCACTTGTTAACGTTACCTAAAGTTACACTTCACGTCTTACAACTCACGAAAGAACATAAAAATAAGTCACGAATCTTTTCAAAACGACACTAGCAAAAAGACCGTGACTAATAAAAGGTCTTGAGGATTTTAACGTCAGCTACGGAACCTTCGAGAAAAACAGAAATGAAACTTCGAGTCTCTCTCTCTCTTACCTTTTTGAAGTAGCCATTCTCCACCGGTCCGTTGGTCGTGCACCCATTGGACATAAGAGTGTCCGTCATTTCTGAAGTCTCAACCGATGGCCTCAATGAAATTCAGAAAGCAGAAGTCGTAGTTCCTGCAGCTCAACAGGTGTGTGTCTCCAAGGAGATCTCTCAGATATCTGTTGACGCTCCACTGTTATCCAAACTCTCCTAATCACATTCAGCATTCGCTATTTGCTGCACTTCCCCGCCCCGCCCCGCTCCGGATGCGTCACGAGTCAGGGCCAGGAGCTGCCCCTCAGTGGGCGGAGTCTGTCTGATCTCACCTGCGCAACTGCCACGCCCATGGCCACGCCCACCATTCGACTTGCTTATAAAGGCCCTGCATCAACGACGTTATATTTAGCTCAGACATTGGTGAACTGTTTAATTAGACGGATAGTCCAAACGTACCAGCCGAGAACTAATACATAGTTTTCAAATTAGCCTAACAGTGCTTTAAAGAGTTTAGATTTTGCTTTAATTTTTGTAGGACAACTCAATCAGCTGTCAGCAACCACAGATCCAGACGTGCCTTTTTCCAGTTGTAGCCTACATTTTATACATACATATATAAGATGTAGCCTATAATCACTTATTTTTATGATCTGTTTTCTGTTTTTTTATATATATTTTTTATATTTATTGTGTGATGAAAGTATATTTGGCAACAATTTTCACTCTGAAAAATATTTTTTTATAATAATCATAATAATTTTGATTCTGATTCTGTAGGAGAAAATTGCCAGTGCTTTAGAGTAAAAGCGCCCTCTAGTGTCTAGATTCTAGATGTTAAATTCACGGAAAAGTAGTCACGTTTGGCCTAAATCATATTGGAGCAGGTTTATCATGGAATGTTTTCAGTGTGCCAGACACTCTGTAACACAAACAAAGACAATGTCTTGTGCATTGGGGACATTTTTGTACATGATCTTTAGCCTAGGATTATTACTTTTTATGGGGTGTGCTTAGCTGTTACAAATCTGTTACAAAACTGTTCAGATCCCACAGCCACTTAATAATGTCTGGGGGTTTATTTTTGTTCTTGCCCTTTCAGCCTGGAGAATGAGTAAATTCTCTCATAACACACTGACACACACACAGAGGTCATGTTAGCCATGTTTCCCTCTTTGCCAACTGGATCGATGCTGTAAGACAGCGTGTTGACACTGGGGCCAGTGATTTGAGGTCAAAGCTGTCGTAACTGGTCTCATGCAACACCGTAGCCCCCATATGAAACTTGTTTACTCATATTTACTGAGCTATGCTTTGAGAGACAGGTTTGTTTCTTCTAGAAAAGTTTCCATTGGAATAAAATGTGCCACAAAAGTTCCCAAAACCTCCCTCCCTCAGCGGTGATGTCCTCAACTTGGAGACAGTCCACTTGAACGAAAAAATAATGGGAGAAATATGTATATTATGCTAAAGAAGCACAATTTATGATATCATTGTTGTCAGACTTGCTTAAATGTAACACTGACAAACAGTTTGGGGTATTTAAATATTTACATGACTGCTGCCTTGGGGTGTTACCATGGGTGGACCGACTCAGGATTTTAGTTTGGGTTTAAGCTTTGGTTAGTTTTTTAATTATAATTATCCCTCTTTTTTAAAAGTCACCTTTATTTCTTTAGTGCTTTATATAACAATACATTTTAAAAAAGCTAACATGTCTCATCTCATCAGGTTTCCTTTAGAGCACTCTCTGCTACTCAGGGGCCTCATTTATAACCATTGCGTACGCACAAAACAGGCCCTGAAAGAGGCGTACGCCACTTCCGATGCACAAGTTATGATTTATAAAAACAAACTTGACGGGAAAATTTGCGCACTTGCTCGTAGGGCAAAGTGGGGAAGGACCAAACTCTAATGGAGACGTCAATAATGGCAAAACGATCGACTACGCCACCCTGGAATTCCGGGGAATTCGGGGAATAACAGCCCTTAGGGCGCACAGGTTCCTATCTAAGAATGGGTGGATAGGTATGAAGGTATTTTTGGTGCAAATCAACTGAGCGCCTGTGACAGTGGAACTTGTAGTTGTAGACAATAGCCACACATGTGTATCAGTGAATTTGAAGTCACAGAGAGACATGTAACCTGCTGAGAAATGAGGAGCGTGAACTAAAATGAGCAGTTTGACACGGGTATGCCTGGCAAACTCATGAATATTAATGTAGGCTCCGCCCACTGCCTCAACAAATGCACAACTCACTTTTGCTCTACTTGTCTCAGTGCAAAAGGGAGAGCGCGCGAAACTTGTCACTTGAAAGCGAAAACAGTGTTTGAGATTCGTCACAGCAGATTCAAGCAGAGTTGTATGTGTTTGTGCTAGAAAAATATCCAAGACATTTGTGAGAAAATATTCTACAAGTGTGCAACTCTCATTGGATGTGCAACATTTCTCCGTGACTTCACATTTTTTGATGCGGGTGTGTGAATGCGTTTTGCACCATATTCACTGCAGCAACTGTAGCAAAAATGTGAGGGTACAAATTTCTTAATTTTTTATTTGTAGAATAGGATTTGTGCACCTGCAATGAAGAATTTTAGAATGTGTATCTGTTGTGTTGTGTTTGTGGGAGAGAGAGAAAAGTCTACAACTGCAACTCTTAAAACATGTCTCTCTGTGACTTCAAATTCACTGATACACATGTGTGGCTATTGTCTACAACTACAAGTTCCACTGTCTCAGTTGATTTGCACCAAAAATACCTTCATAGATTGGTGGATTTAACCCACCTCAATGTTCGGTTGGTTTCAACCTGGAAGATTTGTTGTTGTTTCTGTGCGTGTGTGTATCACGTGGAACATTCCACAAAGTCAAGCTTCAGGCCTGCTGAGAGTCAGATGTGCTTTTCTTTCCATCCAATTCCACTAGATGGAGCAAAAAGTGTACAAAAGACTCAAGAATCACGGAGGAAACGGCACTCTCCAGTAAAAATGACTAAAATGTTAATTTGCAGTAAAATGTTAACCTATGATAATGCAATGCAAAGCATAAACAAGCAAATATGACAATTTTTGCATAAAAATAAGCAGCCAAAAAGTGTTTGTGAGAGTGACTATCTGTCAACTTATTGTAAAGGAGGCCGGACTACTTTTAGAGAGAGGAGTTCCTCCTCTGAGCCTGAATGACTTTTACAACAACAGGTTTCCGCTCATTTCTCTCCTCTATTCGGCTAGGCACAAAGCTGAGTGCGAGGCAGTGCTTTTCCTGCTCTGAATGGGCTGAGAGTGAGAAATGTCATGTTAAACTGACCTTAGATCAGTGGAAACAGAGAAGCGCTCATGGCTGGTGCAGAGTTGCTATGCAGCCATAGACCTCACCCCAAGAACTTTAGTTGCTCACTGGACAAATTATGTTTTGTGATCCATAATGGCAGACCATTTGAGGCAGTGACATGATCTGAGTAAAATTTCAATAATTTATTTTTGTCTTTTAACATTTTTTGTGTGTGTTTGTGATATTGGGGGATGAAGGGGTTGGCATAGAAAGTTGTGATTGTATAGTTAATGTGTGTGTGCATGCGTGTGTGTGTGTGTGTGTATGGAAGTGAGCATGCATGGGTGAGAGTTTTTGTGTGTGAAAGACCACACCAGCTACATTGAACATTAGACAAAGTGATTGATGGCAGAATCGTTGGGTCCACCAGTCTCCCAAACACAGATGCATTCTGTACTGGCAATTTAGACTATTAGAGTTCAGGAAGTGTCTCAACCATTAAACAGCCTGTGTATATTCACTCCAAACTGCCAAGAAGACTGTAGTGCGGATGGAAAAGCCAAGAGGAAAAATGCATTCTGCCCCCCCACCCCCTCCCCCCTTCTATTGGCTCACATAGTGAACCATATCTGGAGATAGAGCTATTCGGTTTAGACGCCTGATAAAATTTTCCATGACGGTGGAATAAAGGTTTCCACTCTGTTTGTCCAAATAGTTGTTCCTCTACTGGTGATACTATGAGGTTTTTTTTTTAATAGAGTTTTATGAGTTATAGAGTAAAATATAGTATATGATGTAATATATATTTGTACTATTATATACAATTTTGGCAAGATGTAGGCTATATATCACTATAGGCTCTATAGGTTTAATTAAGACTGAAGGAGAGAGAGCGAAGATCACACCAGACTGGGGCGGAGCTTCTGTCCTCACAGACTCCCATGAGGAGTTGGTCATTCAGAATGAGAGTGTCTTCACATGCTGTGATGTATTTGTTTACAGGCTGACTACTCCTCTCCATCTACTCAGTGTCATGTGTTTTCTTTTTCCTAATGTTCAACCAAGTGTTAGTTTGCTTTTTGGGCCTAAAAAAATTCATTAAAAAACTATTAGTATTCACTCAATTTGTGGAATATTCAAAGTTTACAAACAAAAGAATTTGCTAAACAATGTCAACATTCAGTAAGTATTTGATGAAAGTGTCAGTAAACAAGCAGCGTATGTACTACATGTTATCCTATGACGAACAATAAGTAAAAAAATGTCTTGTTTACCATCAATATATAAAATTAAATGCAAGCGTATATAAGAGTTTAGTGTGAGAACAATGCATTTCACTGTGCATATGTGTGCATAGTGTTTGCGCATGCTTGTGCAAACTCCACATTTGAGACATTGTTAACAAGCTTTTATCTTTGTTCTCTGTTCACAGTCTGTGATGTCACAACCCAGATTGAGTTACAAGCTCCATCTGAAGGGAATGACTGGTTGTTCGGGTGTCAATGTACCCCCATAGCAGTCTGTATTACCTAACACAATCAGTCACAAGAGGGCCACATCCACAATAAACAGAATCTGTTGGGATTTTTTCTGTTTTTCACTCACTCACAAAGAAATGATAGCAAATCAAGACTATAAGTGACGAGTTGTTGATGATGACTATTATTTATACTATTATAAAGAGATCACACAGTAAGTGTTTAGTGAAGAGAATGAGTGGAGGAGGAATGGAGTGAGTCAGTAAAAGTCCCACATAGAATAATGTGCAATAAACTCTGAAGCTGATTTTCATTGTCATGCACATATTCGACACACCCCACACCTGAAATAATAATATGATTATACACACCAGTCAAAAGTTTAGACACCAACTCATTTTTTTTTTCTTATGGCAACAGAAAAGTCCAAGACTGAAATTTCATATCATAACACAACAACTCGATCACTCATAACACCCATAAAACCTCTCTTACCACATCAAACCCCCACAGACTGAGCAGGGAGTGGGTGGCAGTGTCAACTAAAGTTTTAACACAATGTGTAATACAACTACTGGAGTCATTCCAACTACCAGATTTAGAACAGTGATGTGTAAAAGAACCCGACACAGATAAGAGCATGAATAGCTACATCAACACATTCAAAAGCATAATGGTAGTTAACATGAAATTTCAGGCAGCTTCAGCAGTCTTGTGGTGTGATATAATATAATGCAAAATATTATTTTATTCTATTGGCATAACTATTGTAGCCTACATGCCGTAATTATTGATAGCCTACTGATAGTAAATTGAATAGGAATAGGCTATTTTGAAGGCTAGTTTTTTTTTTAAATGGATTGATTAAGACAAAAATGTAATTGAAATAGTGTTGGGGAAACATTTCGTAGAATGAAAAAGAACGTATAAATGTTATATGTCAAGTACTTATTTGCAACCTCGTGGCGCAGGTGTGACAGTTGTTAACCTGTTGATCTATATGGAGGCAGGCAGCAGGAGTTTTGCGCATGCGTGAGCGCCCTGAGTCCTGCATCAACCCGCTATATGAGACCAAGCGCGGATACAGATGCCGTTTTCTTGAACAGCCGCACAAATGGATGGAACCGAAACGAACCGAAGAAACTGCGCGAAAACGGAGCAACAGAAGATGTTAGACTCCGGTGGAAACCAAAGTGGATCTAAGGACAGAGTGACTCTTAAAAAAGAAATTGGTCTCTTGAGCGCGTGCGCCATAATTATAGGTGAGATGTTTCCTCATTTTAACGTGCCAACGCGTGCGCTCTAACCAGCTTGAACTTTTATCACTTCGCATGTTTCTTTGTCTGTCATTTTACCACTGCCCGCTTCTCTTTAGTCTATTCATCTTAATCTTCAGCCCTCACTCTTTCATATCCTTTCGCTTTAATGATAGCTGCTCTCCTAGCTAAATGTCGAGTAAAGTAGGATATTAAAAATCTACATCTCAATCATGTCCAAACTTATATCGTCACGGAGAACGGCTGTCTTAGTTTGTCAGGACAACAGTCTGCGTGAAGACAAGCAGCATTGCATGATTTCCGTGGAGAAGACGTCTCGTGCCATGCCGCCACTTACAGTAGTCTCCATCACATATGTTCATCAGAGCGCAGATTGCATCATTGAGGAAGAGAATCAGGCTGAAACTCAATTCCGCGCTTACGTGGCTGCTGCAGCCCACTACTGGGTCCTTCACGTGTGCTGAACAAACCCATATAGAGTCCAGTGCTATTGGCTGTGCAGTGTAATGTATATAATTAAAATAGGTAGACTTTAGAAAGTGTAGACTTTTTATGTAAAATCGTTTTGCTCCCTTTAATGCTATTTTAAAGTTCTGGAGTAGCTAATGCATGTCCTGACTCCTGATCTGTAAGATTAAATACATTACTCGATTTAAATGTGCATAGTCAATAAATCACGGACTAAGATTAAATAAATTCTGGACAGGAAAATACATAAAAATTAAAATGGATGTTTCCTATAGCATACTCAAATTTAAGCATCTTTAAATAGACGTCATACTGCCCTGAAGACTTTTTTTAACTCTTCTTGTTATCATTTGTGTGCTGGACACATCCATCTAATGAATAATCCTCAGTGCGTATATATACAGAGCAGCACAAGCTATTGTGGTCACACTTTAGTTTAGGGTCCAATTCTCACTATGAACTAACAACTATGACATTTGCCTAAAAAAACTCCTAATTAGTGCTTATTAATAGTTTGTAAGGTAGTTGTTAAGGTATTGTGTAGGATTAAGGGATGTAGAATATGGTAATACAGAATAAGGCTTTAATATGTGCTTTACAAATATAAATAAACATCCAATAATATGCATGCTTATAGGCAAGTAAGGCAACAATAGTGAGAATTTGACCCTGAACTAAAGTGTCACCGCTATTGTGTTACTCAGATGAAGGTCATCTAATGGAAGCCTTTGAAAAGATTGACTCCTTTATATTTTGTTATTGTAATGTGTTGTGTCAGTGAAATTTGGCTAGCCTCCCGAAGCTGAATCAGCCTAGTATAGTTGTCACATTTTGTCCTCCAGTGAATATTTCTCAGGCTATAGGCTTATAAAAAAAGCGAATGTACGTTTCCACTGTTACAGTTCATTAAACACGTTGATTTACACAAGTCCTTTTAAGATCCAAATGTTTATTTCTCAACTACAAACACACACACACACACACACACACACACACACACACACACACACACACACACACACACACACACACACACACACACACACACACACACACACACACACACACACACACACACACTCACACACACACACACACACACCTATCACTTTATAAAGATTTGTTTCTGAAAATGACCTGATACTGTAATACTACTGAACACAGAAAGAACTGTGTATCTGTCTGCAGTAAACCTGACAGATTATTTTGTTAGACGTGAAATACTGAAACATGATGTGACTTTATTTTAGTCTCACATGTGCAAGAGTTTAGTAACTATGTGGAGATTTTCTCTGGTTTATATATAACTGCTGAAACATATGACTAGTTTTTTTTTTAACAAGAAGCAATGATAGGAAGTTAAGTTTAAGATATAATTATGTTATATGTTATTAATGTTAACTGTCTGTTTTGGCCGTGACCTTTACCCCAAAATGTATGGGTGTGTAAGATTAAGTGAAAGTGGTTCAGTGTTTTAAGCTTGGTGTCCCAGCGGAAACATCAGCATACAGGTGCAGCTGTAGATTTCAGTTATGTTTATGGTTTAGTGGCTTTATGGGTAAAGCAATTTTCTTCACCATTCTAAATGTTTTTCACATAATTCTGACAAGCACCTTTAAGAGTATAGGATTGCAGATTACTCAAAGGATTTCATAGTGTCAAAATAACTGCTGAATTTTAACTGGTGACTTATTTAGCCTACCTCCTGAACATGGGAAAGTTTTCCTTCGCTAGAATGTCCTCCTGATATTACTCAAGGTCAATGACAAAATTTATCAGTTACTTTACACTTTTCGTCTGTTTTATCAGTTACTTCACAACTCTTTGGCCATGCAGTACTCAAATGTATTTCTTTTTTCTTACTTTAAATAATATGGACACAATGTAATCTCATTCATAGCCATCATAACTTAACTAAAGTCTGGGCTTGTGGTTGACCGTTTGTCAATAGCTGATGCAACCAATGGGCGATTTCTTGATATAAACTACAATTTAATAACAGCAAATTACATGAAACACTTTTTATTTACACAAGTTTTAAAACAGAAATGCTTTAATATCCATTGACAACGTTGTTGGTAAATTCTGAACTAATACAAGGGGGAGTTAATACTTCTGTTAATCTGGCAAGCGCACATTGTTTTGTTATGTTGTGAATTGTACGACCAGTCAAAGTCAAGTGACCCTGTGAACTTCTTTCTAGAACTTTGAATCTCATTTGACTGAGTGTTTTTGAGATGCGCTAGGTCTCGTCAACTTTAATGCCTTATCTTCTGTACAGGTCTGAGGCGCTGGGAGCAAACATTCACATCCACTTAATACTACCAAATTCTATTATTGTGAACACTCACAGACAAAGAGTGAATGCAAAGGATTACATAATGCTTTGGCCCATAACTGTAGCTGAGCCTTGTACAATTGAAAGTCTTTTGTTTAAGTTTCCTGAGGCATAATCATTCAGGCACTGCACATGAGTGGTTTTACTAAGATATATATGCAATGAAGCAGAACATTTACCTTTTTCTGAATACTAGACTCTCATCTCGATTTCGCAACTGATGTTGACTCTAATATTGTTGCTCTTATTTATCGTATCCGTTTGCTTGGAATGTGCAGCAGCGTTTTGACAGCTGCAAGGACACATTGTCTTTGCACTGGGGAAAAAAACAATTTCAGATTTTCATTTAAACAATAATTTTGTTGAGACTGCAGTGTATTTCAAGTAAGCAAGTGATGTGAAAGCATGTAGGCAGCAAAATTAAATTCTCACATCATCAAATATTTTTGCTTCACTTATTTACAATGCACCCATGCATTCAGTACAATTAAACTGTGCAAAAAATGCTTTTGTATGTCTATATTTATTTCTAATACTATATATCAAGAATATCAAGCAAGCATTATTAGGTGAAGAGAAGACCTCATGATTCAGTCCCAATAGTTTATTTTAGATTATATGAACAATATATGAAGACTAAACAACCATTGCGGTTTCTTTTGTTTTCTCAGGCAACATCATTGGCTCAGGGATCTTCATCTCTCCAAAGGGTGTTCTCGATCATGCTGGCAGTGTGGGGTTTTCACTCATCGTGTGGGTTCTCGGAGGAGGAATCTGTGCCCTAGGGTCTCTTTGCTATGCCGAGCTGGGCGTCACCATCCCCAAATCAGGTGGAGACTACTCATACGTGACAGAGATCTTCGGGGGCCTGGTGGGGTAGGTCTATTGTTGAATGTTAGTCTCCGTGTTCATATAGTTAAAACAGTGAATGAACTAACAGCACCAACAATGCCAAGGTCATAGGTTTGATTGGCAGGAAATGCATGAACAGATCCAATATATGTTGCTTTGGATGTCAATATGGGCGTCTCAGTTTGTGTGTGTGAAGTACACAAGGGAACTTCCCCTCAGGGAGATTCACATGTGTTTACTTGCTTGCTCAGTTACAACACTAACACTGCTCAGAATTCTGTGTTTGTTGTAAATTGGTGATGATAAAGATGGCCATTTATTTACGTGTTTTTATAGGTTCTTGTTGCTGTGGAGCGCAGTGTTGATCATGTACCCAACAACTTTGGCTGTGATTGCTCTCACCTTCTCCAACTATGTGCTACAGCCTGCCTTCCCAAACTGCCTGCCTCCATACGTCGCCACCCGCGTCCTCTCAACCGCCTGCGTCTGTGAGTACAGCACACACCATTAGTAATGAGGTTTTATATGACATTCTCAGGTCAGGTCTGATTTAGTGCTGCTGTCATGTGAGCGCCTACCTTTAATTTCACCAAGCTGATTGCTCACAACAATAACAAAAAAAACACAGTCATCATGTTATCAGGCCATTTCAAGTGTGATTTCGATGTGACAAAGCGGTTATTTACTTACTTTTTAATTAGTCTTCCCATTAAACACCATTATTTTGTTCATTCAAACCAATTCGTGAATGCACACAAAAACAAGAGGCGGGATTTATAGCACAAACCAATCATATCCAATCATTACCAATATCCCATCATAGCCCGATGGAGGCATTGCCTCCTCTCACGTGACTTCCCTTCATTCATTTTCAATTACTCCCCATCAAACCCACTGCACGCTTTAGGGGGTCTATTAAAACTCAATGGGCTCAGGGGAGGCAAGAGAATCGCCCACTGACTCCCACTGTACCTTTACTGCTGGTGTTGCTGTTGGACAACACCAGCTGTCCAACTTACTTTAGCAAAATTAGTGATTTATACACTATGTAATATAACATTTTGTAATATTTGCATCGTTTTATTTTTGTAATATAGATTATTTTCTCATGCATTTTTTTGAGGAAGCACTGCCTCCTTTGCCTCCTCAGAGGAATTCCCCCGATCTCTAGGGCGTAGAGAGTTAATTCTGACTAATAGATTCCGTCATGATGAATCTAGAGCCGCTGTTTTGTCTATCATTCTGTATTTCTCTCTTTCTCAATTGCCTTCTCTCCCTTGTGTGTCTATACCACTTTACAGTGCTTTAATCCTGGTTCTTAACCCTGGTGGGTGCATGGCAGGATATTTTTGGAGCTGGTGGAGATGAACCAGTCAAATGTACAGTATGTCTATGCATGCGTGTGTGTATGTGTTTGTTTCCAAAGAGCCCCGTGACTCAGCTGGTTTGGACCTGTCAGATCTGGACAGGGGCTCTCAGGACGGAGTACTGGGGGTGTGTCAATGTGAGGGCAGTGGTCCTAATGACAGTGCTGGCTGACTTGAGCCGGCGTCCATCCCTATTTTTGGCAGCAGAATCCAGAATCTGTCCTGAAGAACAGCCAACAAAAGCTTTGAGTCAGTCATACTCTAGAGAGCAGGGTGACAAGGGGCAAATGCTCTATTTAAGGAAGAAACCTCATGTATGTGCCCTATCAAAGGATGCTAGACCTGCATCCCAAATCACTGTACTCTCCTCCGATTAGGCCAATATTCAAGGAACGTATTTGTTTGGGTCCAGATCACAGGGTGGGCTTGGTATCGATGTCGTGGTGTAAGGGCACCTGACCCTCACTCTGTGTGGCGTCAGACTCCGTAATGGTGCCAGGCTTTGAGCCGGCGGAACATGTGGGCGTGTCTTCTGTATTGTGTATTGTTTGGGGACCTTGCGGTTGTCCTGGCTACCCAAATGTCCTTTGAAGGAGAAGAGCATGGAGGCGGGATTTTGTGAATGGCGCTAAAACTCCGCTTAAACCTAACAAATGAAGAGTGAATTATGATTTTTTAATAAGCTGTTTGGAGTGTGTGAGTCATGCTTAGGATAGGCACAGTTGTAACGCGTCCCATCATTTGTCATTAACCTTTAGAGACCAAGCAAATAACCTAAACTGCGACATCCAAAGACCTCAGGGGAACATCTGTTACACACATATTATACACACAGTTCCCACACAAATGCCAACAAAATATGTCCCTTGCACTGTAAAAAATGCATTGGATGCACAAATTTGACCTGCTTGTCACATGTTCATGAACCTCTGTTGTGTCTTTCACTGGTGTGGATTGAAGTAAGGTTGGATGAAATTCAGAGTTAAAGATCTGGCTCCCTTTCAGTCCATGAGATGGAATTTGAGTGAATTGGCCACGCCCATAGGTAAAATGAAAAATGACAGGAAGAGGAATTTACTGGATTACAACTTAAAGAAATTTAACTGTAAGATAAAAGTTATGTGACGAAACAATAACGTTAACTTTTATGTTATTTTTAACATAATCTTTAAAAGATTAGGCTTTCTTTAGAGAAATAAGCAATTAACAGCCATTAAAACAGATTTAAAATTTAAAAGACAGCACCACAAAATGTGACACCATCTGTAATAAGATAACTTAAAATATAAAAATATAAATAAATGAATATAATTGTATAAACATTAAATGAAAATATAAAAATTAATGATATCAAAATAAATATTGACAAATATTTGTGAATTGGTGCGAAATAAATTGTTCTTTCACCATAGTCCATAAAATGAATGATATTTTAATTGAAAATAATGCTATAAAATAATATACTGTATATCAAATACACTTTCTGCGGCATTTCAAACATTGATTACTAAAACGTTTTGGCTTCAAGCTGTCTGTACCTGTGTGGATGCACTGCAGTGTATATTTTTAGTGGTAAACTGATGCATGTATGAACCCCTGTTTATGTGGAGTGAATGTTCTTAGTTGCACAGTGTGAGAATTTGTCTATATTGCGGCATGTGTTATAATTTGCCCTCCCCTTCTGAATGTTCTGAATGAATGTCACAAGCTCTGTCTGCTGAAGTCAGATTACAAAGTTACAAAGAGTCACACAGACACACACACACACACACACACACACACACACACACACACACACACACACACACACACACACACACACACACACACACACACACACACACACACACTCACACACACACACACACACACACACACACACACACACTCTCTCTGCTGGACTGTACACAGCTTAATCTGCATAATACAATGCAGCATAAAATAACTTGATCTCTCATTTGACGTCAAAGAAAAGATGTGTCACTTTGCTTTTTTACAACTGTGTGACGGGTTATTTGCTGTACTAATGCTTTGTACTTTTTATAGGTTTATGAGTGTGTTGGAAGCTTCTCGCGTGTAAAAGTAAAGGCCACACACTCTAGAGATAGAAAGAGATCTGTTCATGTGACTCAACTAACTCTTGTTTCTCAGATTTATGTCTTCTGATGAAAGGGCTGACAGCATGTCTCTGAACAGCCATATAATTTGGAAAATATTATTTTATAAATGCATAAATCATGTCAAATAAAAGTAAAGAGACAATACCAGTCAAAATACCATCAAGATTAAGCAAAACAAAAGGACGTACGTACGGTATATAAATTACGCAGTGACAAAAATATTCAATTGTGTTTTAGCGTCTTCAAAGTAGCCAACCTTTTGCCTATGTTACAATTCTGCACAGTCTCTCAACCTGGTATTCACATGGGTTGCTTTTTCAAACAGTCTTGAAGAGTTTTTTTAAAAAATCAAATGTATTTATTAATGTCTTTCTTTAAATAAAACTTTTTAAAAAGCCTGGAATCTATAATACTGAGTACCGTAAGTGAAAAATATAGTACCGGTACTCGTTTTAGGCCTTGGCCACAGAGAGTTGTAATTTTTTGCAAATTTTTGTGTATTTAGTGCATCTTTTGTTGGCTTTATCGGTCAATTAGCTGCAGAGGGATGTCCCTCTCAGGAGTTTGGAGTGAGTGGTTGTATTTTGGCAGATTTAAAGGCTGTTGGCACTTAATTAGAATTCTCCTCTCATTAGCTTTGTGTTCATTTAACTTCATTTGGCCACTCTTAGTCACTCCTGCACTGTGATACAA
Source organism: Phoxinus phoxinus (assembly GCF_949152265.1). Taxonomy (NCBI): domain Eukaryota; kingdom Metazoa; phylum Chordata; class Actinopteri; order Cypriniformes; family Leuciscidae; genus Phoxinus; species Phoxinus phoxinus. The sequence goes on from NC_136877.1 coordinate 30,551,375, forward strand.
AACAGAAGGAGCTGGAGTCAGATCTGTTAAAGCCAAACAAGAGCAAACGAAACCATGGCAAACACTGTAACTGTTGTGAACCTATATTATAAAATGCTTAATTACACACGTGACCACAACACATTCACATTCATTAATATTAATAATTTATGTTAAAGGGATAGTTCACTCAAAAAGGAATATTCTATCATCATGTACTCACCCTTCTGTCGTTCTAAGCCTGTATGACTTTATTCTGTAAAAGATAAAACATGAAGAAAGAATGTCATCAGTAAATTATTTTTTGAGTGAACTATCTTCTATGTATGTTGCTATGTTGTCAATGTTTTTTTTGCTTTTTTATCATATTGTTATTGTTATAATTTTAAGGTGCCTAAGAGCACATAATACCTATGAAAATATTGCAGTGACTCTCGAGGTGCTGTCAGGGCATGGAGGTTCACAGGTGGTGTGTGTTGAGCTCAGGATTACATGCGTGGATGAAGTTGAGCAGGTTAGCTGTTAGTTTGCAGGCTTTGAGCTGCTCTTGTCGACTGCTTACTCTGGCCAAAAATTCCGCTGGCGTCTGGGTCGTTTTGTTGTGGGGCATCGGAAGCTGTTTGTCTAGGGGGGTCTGACAGATGCCCCGCATGTGTTTTCGTGTGTGGGCGGGTAATTCCGGCCATTGATGGATGAGTGGGGGTAACCCGTCTCCCCTTTGCCCAGTGTCTCCTTCGGCATGCCTGGGTATACCGTGCCGTCAAGCCCTGGAGACGGACCTCTGTGTACCGGATCTACACCGGACCTGTTACACAATGCAGCTGAACACAGAAGCCACTAACCTCAACACAAATGTACAGACAAGCAGTGGCCTATAATGCCTGTACTTCTGTTTGTGAATGTAAAGTTTTTAACCTGTCAGCTTTAGGCTGTGTTGCATTGATGCCCCTTGATAAATTACTCTTTTTTTGTTTCTAAAGAACTCCCAATTGTGATGCATACAGATAGATACCAAATACATCTATAAGGGAGACGAGGTAACTGTCTTAAGCCCGCCCCCCATTGCCCCTCCCCCCCCCCCCCGCCCCCCATTGCCCACAACAGCAATTGAAGGCCTGACATTCCAAGTTTCTCTAAATTTTATTTCCATTAGGATTCCATAATTTACTTGACTTTTATAGTTGTACATGATGTACTGTTAAAGGAATAAAGATGTGAAAAAATATTTTTACTCACAATTTCTACCTACATCATATATACAGGTATTCCAAGTCTGTGGGAACCCTGGTTCTTATAAAATGAGAAATATTTAGTTTGTTGGTTGTTTTAGCAGATTTCAATGCTTTTTTTCTTTTCTTTTAAAAGTCATTAAGTTATCTTGAGGCTCCCTTGGAAGTTTGCTGAGTGGGCCCTGGCCCCATGGTTGATAACCACTTAGCCATGAATGGGTCAGTGTTTTGCCTGCAGCAGTAAAATAAGTTACATCTGATCTTTATTTCCCCTCATTAAGCTAATAAAAATTGACCATGTGACCAGTTAGTGCTGCTCTGCCAACAAACCACACTGCTTCCATTACTGAATCACAATCTGATGACGAGTTTTTCTCATGAGTGTGACAGTTGTTCGTAATATGTGATGGTCTTTATTTATAAATTACATTAAATGTTTTGATTTTCCTTTTATGGATATTGCTAATGTTTTTCATAATATTTAAAGGAAAGTATTCTCGTGAGTTTAGAATATGAGAATGAATAACTGTGTTCATTGCGTGTGTTTACAGTGTTCCTGACTTGGGTGAACTGCTCCAGTGTGCGCTGGGGGACACGCATCCAGGACGTTTTCACTGTGGGGAAGCTGCTGGCCCTTGTTCTCATCATTCTGGTGGGAATGGTCCAGATTTTCAAAGGTGTGTGTGTATGACTGTCAGGACGTATGTTCAAGCCAGCTGTCGTCTTTCATGAAACATGCTATTCTACGTCAAAAAAGAGGGTTTTTGTGCTGTAAAAAATCGATGCAGTATGAAGTACTAAAGCAGGTCTATAAATGTACAGTAATGTTAATTATTAAACATGGGTATCAAAATTCTATACTGATTTTTCCCTTAGTGTCAGTTGTTAGGCCAAACTGTTGTACAGATAAGCAATATAACACTTCCCTGAACAGTAGCAGGATTTTGCTATAGTGTGTAAACCACTAAAGCAGAGAATGAAGTTCATTGTTCATTGTTGTGTATCGTCCACCCTCCTCTAATAATGATTTTTATGTCACTTTTAAAAAGCTACTTCAAGCATGTGATTTTAAACTGAGGTAATACTACTTGGTGATCTAAATTGTAACTGGCTAAATAAGACTAATAAGAAATCCATTAAGCAGATCACAGACCGTCTGGATTTTACCCAATTGTTGGAAGGTCCTACTAGAATAACCACATAATCTCAGACACAGATAGATTTAATATTCAGCAATAAGCCTGAACGAATTGTAAAAACATTACATTTTATTACTGGACTGTCTGACCATAATCTGACATTACTGTCGAGAAAACTTACAAAAAAGCGCTTTTATCACTCCAATAAACCAGTGGAGCAACTCAGGATTCCAAAGAATGAAATGGATAATTTTCAAAGGGCAGTACAGCAGACTAACTGGACAAATATACTTACTGGGATCAATATAGAAGAAGTTAGTAAGATGTTTGCTACCAAGCTACAAAGTCTAGTTAAGGAGTTTACTAGAAAGGTAAAATTAAAGAAAAAACAAATGTTCTCCCTTGGCTCAATACTGAAATATTTAATCTGATGAAAGAAAGAGACTCTGCTCTAAAAAGATAATTAAAAACCAAGTTAAATAGCGATAGGCATAGGTTCACTTCATTACGTAATCAAGTAATCAAAGTGATCAGAAAGGCTAAAGCCAATTTTTATGACAATTATTAATGAGGGAAAGGGTAACACAAAGCTGATTTGGGAACAGATTAAGAATTTGATGGGAATTAGCCACAGGCTTAGAAACCAGTTAGAGCTGAACCTGAATGGTAAATTAACACAAGATCCAGCTCAAATAGCTGTAGCTTTTAATGAATATTTGATCAATTCTGTGGATGAAATCGCACAGAATTTTCCCCTAACAACTGGAGATATTATCAAAATAGATGAAAGCAAGCCTTCTTTTAGCATTCAACCTATCTCTGAAATTAAAACCCTGGCAATTATCAATTCCCTTAAAATCTCATCATCTAAAGATATTTATGGAATGGATTCTAAAATGCTTAAATTCCTGAAAGAACATCTAGCCTACCCTATCACACAAATTGTTAACCTGTCAGTACTAGAGGGGATATTTCCAACTACCTGGAAGACTGCAATTGTAACTCCCATATTTAAGTCAAATGACCCTTTGAACATATCCAACTACCGCCCAATCAGTATCCTACCTGTGGTCTCCAAGGTTGCTGAAAAATATGTATCAGAGCAGCTTGTCTCTTTCCTTAATAATAGTCCATTCACTCTTTATCCGATGCAGTTTGGCTTCAGGGCCCATCATTCTGCAGAAACAGCTAACTGTTTCTTTTTAGAGACTGTTCGAGCAATGGTGGACAAGAGAGGTGTTGTTGGCGCTGTGTTTTTAGACCTTCGTAAAGCTTTTGACACAGTCAACCATCAGGTCCTTATTGCCAAACTCTCTACTTTTAATTTCTCCCCTTCTGCAATCAAATGGATTGAGTCATATTTAAATGGTAGAACTCAATACGTTTCTGTGAACAACCATCGTTCGTTAGCTTTTAATTTATGCACAGATGTGCATAAATACTTGGCCCGCTTTTGTTTAGTTTATATATCAATGATCTGCCATCAGTTTGCCCTGATATTAATACCCTAATGTATGCGGACGACGCTGTGATTTATGTGCATGCCAAGACAAAACAACTGGTTGCTGCCAAATTGACCACAGCTATGGATCCGATCACCAATTGGCTAAATCGTTCGTGCCTTCAACTAAATGTAGACAAAACTGTCGGAATGTTTTTTTACAAAAAGACAATGTAACATTGTATCAAACATAACGATTTCAGGTCAAAACATTAGTATTGTGCCACAATTTAAATATTTGGGTGTTATTATTGATTTTAATCTCTCTTTTAAACCGCATATTAAGAAAGTGTAATTTGATATATATTAGAAATGCACTTAATTTTAATGCTGCCAAATTATTTATGGACGCCATGATTATGTCACATCTAACATATTGTCTGACAAGCTGGGGACAAACCAACAGCACATCACTAAAGCCATTAGCAACTCTTTATAAAAAAACTCTTAAAGTTTTGGACCAGAAGCCTAACAGTTCACATCATTGTTTTATTCTAAAATAACCATAAACTGTTAAGCTGGGAAGATGTAATCAAATACAAAAACATCTGTCTGGTCTACACTGGCTGTCCGACATTATAACTGCACACATTAATCTGATAGTGCGATGTGTATTCGATGTGACATGGTCATGCTGCTGCTATTTGATCTCTGCTGCTTGCCTCAATGTTATGTCCTGTATGTGCTTCAATGTGGTCTCTGTGTGATTCTTTTTTGTGCCGATTTGTACTGTTTTAATGCATGAACTGCTTTTATGTCTTTGCAATTTGTGCTTGCTTGTTTGTGCTTGCCTCAATTGTGTGCCACATGTTTGTATGCCTTACTCCTTTTTGCTTGGCACTGCTGTAAATATAATTGTAATGTATTTTATTTGATGTATGCCTTATAAACATCGGGCCCGGGGACTACAGCTGGAAATTAGCCGTAGAGGCTAAAGCTGCTCTTTTTATCAAAAGGGATTGTCCACGTCATTATAAACTAATAAACTAAAAACTAAAAAAAAAGTTAAGAGATTAAAAGAGAGAAATAAAGAGTAGGCAAAGGAGAGAAAGGAAAAGAGTATGATAACTCACATCTGGTACTAATTCCCACAGTTAAATGCCATGATTAATCAAGCACTCCCATCACATTAATGCCAGCTGCTGCCAGCCCTAACCTGTTATCTAATGAATAAAAAACAAAATAATGACTTTACGTGGGTCCAGTCCACTGAAATAATGAATAAAAAAAACACGGGGAAAAATGGGCTGTTCAAAAAAGGAGAGGAAATCATCTAAAACTTTATTATTTACTCACCCTCATGTTGTTTTTTCTTCTGTGGATTTTGGGAGGAACTACTTCTTTAACTCCAATTTTTTTTAAAATAAGGACATCAAGTGGTAGGTCTTATATTCTGAGTTACTTATAAGATACTTTCTTGTTCAAAGTGATTTACAATACATTTATCACTGGTACAGCCCCCTCAACGAAACCTGCAGTTTAGTGCCTTGCTGAATTGCACAATGATGGGTTGGTTCATAAATCACCCCTACTAAAACTTGAACCAGTGAAATTTAAGGCTGGAATACACTACACGACTTTTAAAATCTGAACAGATTTAAACAACAACAACAACACTAGCATCATACCCGTTCAGACGTTGTAAATGGTTACAGAAAAAAACATCAAACACTAAACGACTGAGGATCACACACTACTAGGCAACTCTCCAGAAGCGGTTTTAACATTACGTGACATGGCATCTGACGCACAGAAACCAATAGCACATGTCGCTATGCTTATTAGCACATCCGGTGGCGCAGTCTGTGCGCATCATACACTATGCGATTTTCTACAAAATCTGTCAGCTCTGACTGCCCAGAAAAATCTACAGACTGGTGAACAGACAGCATCAACCCCAGACTCCAAATTAGTTAGTTGAATCAGAGAATGTTAGGATATTTCTTTAAAGTAAAGCAGTACAGTATATAGCTGACTCTTTTAATTTAGGAAGTTCATAATAAACTAAGCTAAGACTGTAGCATATAATTGTGACACTAATGTTAAATTTAAGCCTCCATTGCAGAAATGTTTTAACAATGTCAACTGTCTTTTACACAACTGAGTAATCTTACAATAAAGCAGCAGGTTATGGCTGTGAATAGTTATGGGTAGACTTTTTTATTTATTTTTTTATTTAGTGTACTTGTCTGGAGGCATTCCCTGAACTGACAAGAGAAAGAATTGAGTAAATGAGAGAACTGAGAAGTGCCGTTTCACTCTTGATTGACAGTAGAGAGAAAGGCTTTTTGGAGGCTCTGCCTATGTAGTGGAATAATGAAATCAAACTGATGACATTAGAGTGTCAGGATGAATGTGAACATATTAATCCCAAGAGCATGTGAAAAACTACAGGGTTTTATGAATTAAACAAAACAAAGAGCTCAAGATCTGACATTTGGGGAGTATTCCTGTTGCCCAAAAAGTAGAGCATAGCATAGCTATAGACACTATAGAGACCTTTTAAATGCAGTGTAAGTCCCTTTGCATAAAAGTGTCTGCCAAATGCAAATCCTGTATGAATTAAACAGATATTTTTTTAAATATATATATATATGTCTCTCTCTAGGACACTATGAAGCATTGGAGCCTCATGCAGCTTTTAAGTTCATAAAGGATCCGTCAGTGGGGCAGATTGCTCTGGCTTTCCTGCAGGCCTCATTTGCATACAGTGGATGGAATTTCCTGAACTACGTCACTGAAGAGGTGGTTGAGCCTCGCAAGTGAGTCTTTATTAGTCTTTACCGTGTCAAAATCAGGGTCGGGCCATCCTGCAGGCGATCGCCTGGGGCCCCCAATGTGCCTTCGGGGGCCTCGCGGGGAGATGTACATGGTTTAAGTACAGTTACTCCCGCGTAAATATTCTTTGTTCTCCATTAACAAAATGCAATCAGAGCAATGACACAGCATAACACACAAACATGCACATGTACATAGACCTCCTTTAACACACAAACCATGTGATGGTAAGCCTAAGTACGGTAATTCTATGTAAAAAAACCTAAAACCTTTCAATAACCAAATAACAAATAACTGATAAATAAGTTCAATCAACAAGTGACAATAAATACAGCAACAGTATAAATAGAAGCAGCAAACGGTGAAACAAGCAAGCATCCATAATCTGCATACCGGTAATTTATTCATGTCGCGTAGCATCGAGTACCGTATTCCAAACCCTCGTCAAAAGTGCTCAAGTTGTTGGAAATGCACAAACCAGGTCACAGAAAGGATTACTTTGCGCCTATTTGAGATGCTCTCTGTGTTTCAAGCACGTTTGGATGGCAGAAACCACACTTCTGTTGCCAAAGGCTTGTCACATTTTCTCAAGAATAATCTGGGCTACAAATTAAAAGATTGTCAAGTGTCAACAAAAGAAGCAAAAAAGAATTAAATAACCAAATGAATTAACAAAAAAATTATTAACCTATTGATAATAAGCCTATTCAAATTATTAATTTGTAATAAATAAAAAACATACTTGATTTTCACAGATTTTTAACATATATTCACTTTTGCACATACAGTAGTTCTGCCTCACTTTATGTGTACACACTTTTTATAAATCTTACAGAAAATGAGCCCAGCTCTCATACAGCGTATATTGTATGGTGTTTTATGGTTTCTGGTGCATCTGTCTAGGAATCTTCCACGTGCGATCTACATCTCCATCCCTCTGGTGACGCTCGTCTATACTCTCACCAACATTGCGTACTTCACCTCCATGTCCCCTCAAGAGCTACTAGACTCGAACGCTGTTGCTGTGGTGAGTTTCTCTGACCTCTTCTGCATTATTCTGCGAAAACAACATACTATCTATCAGGTGCTTTGATAAATCGGCATCTGTTTTTGTGTGTTGTGTTGCAGACATTTGGTGAGAAGCTGCTAGGAATGTTCTCCTGGGTTATGCCCATCTCTGTAGCTCTTTCCACCTTTGGGGGGATTAACGGATACTTGTTTACCTCTTCTAGGTAAAGAAAGAGAAGCACTATCACACTGGCTTAATACAGCAACCCTGAAACCAGAGTATTTACCGCTTCATTGCACATCCTCCACAGGTTGTGTTTCTCGGGCGCCAGAGAGGGTCATCTGCCCTACCTGTTGGCTATGATCCACCTTAAGAGCTGTACACCAATCCCTGCCCTGCTTGTTTGTGTGAGAGAGAAAGAGCTATTCACACACAGCACATGCAACATAACACTGCTTTCAGTTGATCCAATTCAGGTCTAAACGGGGTCCAGAATGTTTTGTGAACAGATCAGGTAATAGAAAACTCATGTGATCACATTGGATTTTTTATAAATACTCTGTCCTAATTTGTCTTGATGCGTTCTGGACAGAAGTGAAGGACCTGTCAATCAACCACTGCACTAAAAAAGGGTGCAAACTTGGCTGTTTATGTGACAGTTTGCAATAATTGGCATGTCACTTAAAATTAAAATCCCTTAAATTAAATTAATTGAAACATTGGAAAAGACTGAACTTCACGAATTTGCTTGACATCAACATTAAATGACACAGATCAAGTCAGTTAAAATTGCAGTTGGACTAAAATATGTCACAAAACATCTAATTTATGGTGAGATAACAATTTAACAGTACTTTTGGAATCAAGAGTGTGCTGACTTGGTTTTATTAACTTTCTTGATTAAAATTAGACCAGTGGCTCTCAACCAGGGGAGGCCTAGCAAACTTCCAAGGGTGTCACTGGATGACTTCAATTTATTTATTGTATTAAAACTGAATCTAACTTCATTAAAATGCTAAAAAAATAATCATTATTACAACATAAAATGCCAGAAGAAATGTCATAGTCTTCCAGTCAAAAAGGTTAAGAATCGCTGTATTAGATGGATCGCATACCAGGTGCAAACAGGGCCTAAGTGTCTTTCTCTCTTGTTCTCCATAGTGTACGGCGACCATAGTGATCATGTGTATCGGGGACACTCATAACTTGATAAACTACGTGTCTTTTATAAACTACCTCTCATATGGAGTCACTATAGCTGGGCTGCTGTACTACAGATGGAAGAAACCCAAACTATTCAGACCCATCAAGGTACTTAAGTTGCCACCTACAGACCTCATCAGGAAGATGGATTGACATGTCAGTGTTTTAGTTTTATTCACCTCCCTCTTCTTCTCTCCTTTTGTGCAGGTAAACTTGTTGGTCCCTTGCAGCTATCTAGTGTTCTGGGCAGTGTTGCTGGGCTTCAGTCTGTATTCGGAGCCTGTGGTGTGTGGTATGGGGCTGGTCATCATGCTCACTGGAGTCCCCATCTACTTCATTGGAGTGCAGTGGAAGAACAAACCATACTGGGTTTACAGTGCCGTGGGTGAGTAAGACCAGCCAACACTTCTATGCATTGTTTTGTTAACACTCTGCAAAGAAAAACCATCTGACATCTGTAAATGTGCATGTGTTTCAGAGAAAGTCACCTATCTGGGACAGAAGTTGTGTTATGTGGTCTTCCCCCAGGAAGATCCTTCTGAAATACAGCCTCTTACAGAAAAATCCGAGCTGTGAGAGTCAGCACAGGACTTCTTGCACTCCTGTTTGGAATAGCAAAGACCTGTTTTCCATCCGTTGTTGAGTGTTTTCTTTGTCTGATGCTGTATTTGAGGAGATGCTCCCCAGAAGCTCCTCTGAGACTCAGCCATCACAGCAGAAGAAACAGAAGTTTTGTGTTTTCTCGCTCAGGCATCACATTTCTTAGTTGAAACAGTTCTCCCCTCGCATATTTGTCCGGACATCACCTTGTAATTGAACGCAACCTCCTCCTGTCCTGTCGGAGGTGAATTCCTCTGTCGTCATCATGTTTTCTCTGGGAGTTGTTCATTTTTTGAGAACTGTTGGTGTATTCTCATGTGCCTTACAGGATCTCTCTCTGTATTTGAGGTTTTATCTTTACTTTAAGTAGAGTTTTTATTAGTAATCCCCTGTAAGTGAGTGAAGGGGACTTGTCGAAGCCTGTTTACCTCTTAACCCAGTCTTCTGAAATCTAAACTCCATCTGTAAGTCTGAACTTTCTAGAGGATTAGGCCTTGGCCTCTAGTCCTCTTAATAATTACTTACTTCCTCAAGCACAAAAAAACAAAACAACGTAATAATGTCTAGCTTCGCTCAACTTTCTATGCAAGAATAGTCTAGGCACTTTAATGTAGTTGCAAAGTTTTAGCATATTGCACGCTAAATGTATTGCCATGCTTCCTGAATAAGCAACAATCTCCTGCCACTGTTTAACAGAGGCTCTACCCCAGCACTCATTAGCACTGCCAGTCTTTTAGCCTTATGCTGATGATAGGAACCATGAGATGTTCCAAGTTCATCCATCTTGAATAACGTTATTTACATAAAAGGTGCTTTACATTAAAAAAAAAAAAATCCTGCTAGGCAGACACTTTCAACTCTTATCCAAAATATGTAGTCCTCCACTAATTAATGGATTTAGATATTTTAGACATTGGTCTCTTTTGGGCACTAAAAATGGACATCCCATTGAGCTATATGCAACAGTGATGATATCCATGTCTTCATTTGAAACTGACCACCAAACTGAAGTCTGTCAAACTGATTTTTGGATCTGAAGGAGTTGTTTAGAGGTTTTTGCACTTGAGTGCCCTCTTCAGGTCAGATCTTTCTAGACACACGATCATACCCTGTATAAAGTGCTCGTCTCTTTCCATGTGTCCAGCTCAGTGATGTCTGCCAAGACTAGCAGTGTTCATGCTCTCACTGCCCACAGCACAATGAAAAGCACAGTACAGTGAAATCTTAATGTAAATATTACAATTTCAAATACATCAGGGATTCATTGTGAGATCACATTCCTGACATTAGTAAAGTTTGAAACGTACAGTATGTATTAAAGCATACATGTTTCATATTGTATGCACTATAGATATGTATGCTGATATATTTGTTTTGTAAAAATGTTAAAAGGTGTTTATCAATAACAATATTAGCACATTAAATTTAATTCTAAAAAAGGTTGCAAGTAGTAATTGTGTTACTCTGTGTGTGTATGAGTAAAGACATGCGGTCTCATATTTGTCGGTTACATGTCATTGAGGCTGAGAAAGAATTGCAAAGAAAGAAATAATAAGTTATGTTGTCCAAGGAATATTACTTTTCTGAAATCCATGACATATGCAAGTGTGACCTCCGGAGGGCGCAGCATTGAGACAACAGTATATTACAGAAACATACAAACTATAGAATCTGTTTAGTAACTACTAGAGGGTTAGGATCTTAAGACTTCTGACAGGAAGTTTCTGTAATATGGCCCCTGGTCTATATATGCTATAGGGCTAATCCAGATAACACATAAATCGATATCTAATGGAGAAATATGCGTTTAATGCAAGGTACAAGTAAACACAAAGTACTTTTCATCCATCCAGGAAATGAAATTCATCAAAACCAAACATGTAGCCACCTCGACCATTACCACACATACACAACCAGTTTGGAGGGGGGGGGGGGGGGGGGGGGGGGGGGATAAATGTTAAGTATATTTACAAAAGGCAAAAATAAACTGCAATGAAAAAAAGAAGAAGAGAGAAGTCAGCCCAGGTCAGTGGTTCTCAAACACAGGCCCCCAGTAAACTTCCAAGGGGGCTGACTTAAAAACGTTTAAGTTAATTATAGAAGCACTGTGTTTGAGAAGCACTGAGAATCTATAGGGTTCAAGCTGCTGGCCGAATACCCCCACAGCCTTTGCAGTGGCTGTATCTGCTGATTGATCTCTTCCATTGAATTTTATTGAAATTATTCAGGACATAAAGGACACTATTTAAAAAATGTCAAAGAAATAGTCACAGAAACTATTTACAAGAAAGCAAGTTAAGTATTTTAGAAGTACTTTTTTAAAGCCATTTAATTGAACCCAGAAAATGTACGACTTCTCTAATGGCACTACATCTAAATGTTTCACATTTTAATAAAACATCATTTGCAACTGTAAAAAATCTGTCAATCTCTGAAATGGCACATTCTTGAACCTCTGTGATGAGAGATCCTCCAGTCTGAGCACGGAGGATGGAGCAGATGTGTGAAATAACAGGCAGTCGGCCAGCAGAGAGAATGAGATGAAGGAACATACTGACCCTTCAAAGATGGGACCAGCTTTTTAGTTTGATTAGTTCTTATTTCCAAGCTTGGACCAGGACCAAGTGTGCTAAAGCAGCAAGTCTAACTTGCACAGTGTATGTGGCACTACATTTAAAAACAAGGACATACATTCATGGAAAAGGCAGCGACGTAATCTTACTGGCAAACAAGTCCCTCAAGTGCTAAATGCATGAATGCAAATGAAATTGAGCTCACACCAGTTAGTGTCTTTGTTTTTCAAACACAAATGTGATATTGAGTCATTTCCCGATGACTCTGTGATGCCCTGATGGCTTCAGAACTTCAGACTACAGCTTAACAAAGAAATCCATGTTAACTGCTTCTCTCTCTCATTAATCATTATACAATCCCTGAGTTCTGCTTCCCTTAAAAAAAAGACATGGGAGGGAAAGCTTCTTAACATTAACTCATGTCATTGCTGGACCTGCCATTATATAACAAAACAAACCTTAAATACAAAAAGATGATATATCATCGCTAAATCAGCACAAAGCTCCAGTAGTCTTGAGGGGTATACAATCTTACACTACCGTTCAAAAGTTTGGGGTCAGAAGAATTTTTCTTTTTAAATAAATTAATACTTTTATTTAGCAAGGATGCATAAAAAAACATTACTATAATTACAGTTTTAACAGCAGCCTTAGTGAGCATAAAAGACCTCTTTCAAAATCATAAAAAAAAACTCACTGACCACACACTTTTGAAAGGTAACATATATATACTGTAGAGCAAAACCAACAAACATTCAGATCTGAATGTATAAAGCATAATTGCGAGACAACTGTTTGCTTCAGATAAAATTTTAACTAAAAATGGAGGGGGGGGGGGGATTAGTGCTGGATTGTGACCCTCTCTAGGCGACACGGTGAATCTCTTATAAGGCGTTGGGGAGGTAAGAGGAGATCTCAAAGTCTTTTCAGACTTTCTGAAGGTCAAAGTAGAATGTTATTGATGAGAAGTGGAGATTCAGGCATATTGACTTCTGTGTTGTTGACATGATATTCCACGAGGGATAGTATTTATGCACATATGTGTGCTTTAGTGTTGTAGCCACATTTATTAGGTTTTTGGTGATTTCTAGCATGTGAACAATCATACTGAATGCTGGAGCTGAACTGTGAGATCATCTAATCAAGTATGACCAAAGGAAAAAACTGCAGTGGCTGAGCTACGGTCGACTCACTGGTGTTTACTCTGACGGCAAACATTCTGCAACTACAAGGCTCCAAATCTGCAAGTACACTACCATTCAAAAGTTTGGGGTTGCTGAGATTATTTAACATTTTTTGAAAGAAGTCTCTTCTGCTCACCAAGGCTGCATGTACTTGAACAAAAATAAATACAGTAAAATTGTGAAATAGAATAGTGTATCACAATTTTAATAACTGTTTTCTATGGTAATATATTAAAATGTTTAATTTATTACTGTGATGGCAAAGCTGTATTTTCTGACCCTTCGGAAATAATTCATATATGCTGATTTTCTGCTCAAGAAACACTTCTTATTACCGTATTATCAATATTGAAAACAGTTTTTTTTTTTTTCATTAAATTCTAGAACAGCCTTTATTTGAAATTTATGTAACAATGTAAAAGTCTTTATTGTCACTTTTGATCAATGTAATGCATTCTTGCTGAATAAAATATAAATTTCTTTAAAAAACAAACAAATTCTAACCGACGCCAAACTTTTGAACGATACTGTATGTTTACATGCACTTCAATTTCAGTCCAAATAAAGCCATACTTTGTCTTTTTCAAATGTCATGTAAACGCTTTGGCCTGACTGAAATAATACCAGTCTGTTTTTTGCAAAGTCAGACTAACAGACCCAGGCGTGACTGTATTTCGGCTTCGTCCAGCATGTATACACGCTATTCAGCCTACAATTCGCCTTGTGACATTTTCCAAAAAACAGGTGACGCTCAACATGTATTTAATCCTTCAAATATTTGCATTCAAATTGTGTTATATATACAGTCAGATGAAGTCTGTAGCTCGACTATGCAAAAAGCTTCATTATTACTGCGCATGTAAACGTACTTTATGACTCTGGATGGAAGGCTGTTGGTTGAACCTGGTAAGGCTCACTGCGTTGGCACAAAATCAGAATAGGGAGGTTGATAAAGGCTTCTCAGTGCATTAACAGAATCTCATCATCTTCTTCCTCACTAGTTGTGAGTCTGCAAAGCCTGACACAGTCACCAGGAACATCTTCCGTTCCTGATGATTTCCTGGAGTGTCCATGAGCATCTGTGAGCGAGTCTGTGTGTGGTTTTCTGAATGTAGGAAAGCTCCTCTGCTCCTCAGACTGACCGCAGGAGGACGGTGGTGACTCGGGGGAAGAAAGCGGCGAGATGCCCACAGAGGTGTAGCGTAGGAGAGAGACTCCTCTGAGCTCTGCAGCCAGTTCCTGCACCAGCCGTCTGGAGGATCTCGACCGGCTCGTTCTGCGTTTGGGGCTATCGGGGGGTCCAGGGGGATTACCGGCATCTTTATGTTTTGGGGAAATGCCCTGTTTGGATCTCGCTCTCATCCCCTCTGAACTTCTGTTATCTTCGTCATCTTCATCCTCCAGGGTGTCAGAGGTGGAGCGGGGCGAGCTGGGCGAGGGCAGAGAGAGAGGAGAGGCCGGAGACTCTCTGTCAGGTAGGCAGAGGGCCTCAGTGTGAGCCTGCAGCGCCAATCCCAGCGCAACCGTCGAACAGGACGGCGGAGTCTGTACCGCACTCTCGAGCGACTCCTCGCCGCCATCGTCCGCTGTGTTGTAGCTGTGGAGGCTCAGATCGGCGTGTGCGTTAGTGTGCGTGTGACCCGGAGGCGTGAGGAGAGGGATCTGACCCCGTAACCGAGAGCCACGATGGAACAGGCGATTCCACAGACGACCAAGACGCCGCCGCGACGAGGAACGACGCGAGGAGTGACGGCGAATCTGCCTCCGCATAGCCGAACGGAGATTCTGCAGGACAGACGCCTGAGAGAGACACAGAAAACAGACTCTATCAAATAACTGTCAGTCATTTAGTTGGTCTCTCTACAGTTACTATGGAGACAGCGTTCGCCTTTTTAATCACATGATGTAAACTCCGGTACTTGCCGACAGGCCGTTGAATAATTGAAAAATAACACTTACCACAGCTCAAGACATTGTTCAGATGTTTTATTTCAAGACATTAGTTTTATGTTCTTAAATACTCTTGTGTGAGTAAAACTCATTTCTTACGCATCTTATCTTAAACCTCCTGATGCTCAGTTGTAGAGCTAAAAATATGCAGTCCATTAAAAAATGTCATTTGGCTTTTCAGTTGAGAACTATTTTATCAGAAAAAAAATGTATCATGGAGAAAGAATAGATAAAAAGCTATTTAGTGGGAAAAACATGGAAATTGTTTGTCATTTTTATCATATTGTTTGCCATATTTGTTTGCTTAGTGTCTTTGTGGGTTTTGTGAAATCTTAACTGAACTGGCACGAAGGAAGTAGAAATACAATTCAGACAAACAGGTAAAGTTCATTCTGAGAAATTAAGCAGTTTTTCATTTTAGGTCTAAAAGTGTATTCAATATAAAGAGGAAATAAGTAAATAAATTAAATACTAATTTGTTTTACAAATAAAACAATCTTCAAATCTTTTTAAACTTTCAGACAAGACATTGTCAAGCCATGATTCAACTTTTGTCAACCTTTTCTACCTTTTTCAACCTTTTAACTCATTAAAACTCTGAGTTTGAATTGCAATCCTGTATACTACTTCAATTAAAATTGTATGTCATATTCACACACCTGTGTGGGGTTGTAGACTGGAAAGTCATCCACGGGAGGTATGAGACCTTGAGCTATCAGTTGACCATAGGAGGGCGGAGCTTCCCTCTGAACAAACTCCGCCTCTAGTCGGGTCATCTGGGTTTCAAAAGCTCTAATGAGAAAGAGGAACATACAAAGGCTTTTTAAAAAGGGAATCTACTGAACACATGCAGGCAGGGTATCTCTCTAGAATCTCCAGCCGCTGTTAACCAGCGGTACTTTGACAGTTTGATGAAGTGCAGGTATTTTGTGTGCTGCTGTGTCTTTACAAGGCTAACTAGAGAAAAACAGCGCATCACCCCCCAAAGCAACAAAAGGGCTGTTACTGGAGATGCAATTTTGTTTAAAGTGAGACAAGAGAGTCCTCCTTCACTTCATGTTTTCTTTCTTTCTCTCATTGGGACCAACTTGTACTTTTCTAACTTTCAGCAATAGGTTTTAGGATTACCGGTAAAGGACTTTCTGTTTCTCACTGATTATGTGTGTGTCTAAGTAGGAGAATGAACAAAACTACAGTGTGAATCCATTTAGCACAAAATAAGGAACGTTACCAATTAAAAGAAAAGAAAGAATAGTCTAAAGATTGACGTTCTTAACGTTTTCCAATGTTTCTAAACATCATTAGAAAAAGACTAGAGATATTAAGATGTTAGTTTGTTTTTTAAAATATACACAGCCATTCAAAAGTTTGAGGTTGGTACGTTTTTTTAAAATAAAGTAATATTTATTAATAAGACTTTTTATTCAGCAAGGACACAGTAAAAGTTAAAGGAAAAGTGACAGTAAAGATTTTTACATTGTCATACTTTTACAAGTATTTTGTTTCAAATAAATGCTTTCTATTCATCAAAGAATTTTGAAAATATAGATCACCATTTCCACATATATACTGTATTCAGCAGCACAACTGTTTTCAACATTGATAATAATAAGAAATGTTTCTTGAGCAGAAAATCATCATATTAAAATGATTTCTGAAGGATCATGTGACACTGGAGTAAAAGACTGGTTTTGCCATTACAGAAATAAATTACATTTTTAAATAAAAATATTTTGAATTGTAATAATATTTCACAATATTACTGTTTTCACTGTATTTTGATCAAATAAATGCAGCCTAGGTGAGTTTTTTTTCAAAAACATAAATATTTAAGCAAAAACTAAATCTAGTCTAATAAAAATTGCAAATGGGTTAATAAAAATAAATGAAAAGAGAAAGTATTATCTTATATAATTTTGATTATCAAATAGATAGATCTTGTTTTATTTACATTTCCTGACTTATTTTGCTATGAGTTTAAATGCAGACAGGAAACAGATGGAAACGTCCTCACCTGTACTCTCTTGTCCTGAGCGAATAGAGTTTAAAGGCACAACCCAGTGCAATGACCAGCAGCAGCCCACAGACCAAGCTGCCAATCAGAGCCGCTGTGATCACCTTCCTGGGCACAGACGCCAGACAGTCTCTTTCATCACTGCCGTCGAGACAGTCCTCTTGCCCGTCGCACCGCCACGTCTCAAAGATGCACAGGTTGGTTCCGCAGTGGAAGTTTCCAGGCTGGCAGTCAAAACAGTTTTTCTCATCCGAGCCGTCGGGGCATTTCTTCTGGTTGTTACACCTCTCAGAAGCCGAGTAACATGCCCCACTGCCACCCTCGCAGGGATACTCTCCTGGCTGGCACAAGGGGCAGTCCTCCTCATCTCGCCCCCCAGGACAATGCCAGTAGCCATCACAGCGCTGCAGCTCAGAGTAACAGCCCTCGTCTGTGCCACAGGGATGCTCACCTGGAAAGCAGTATCCCTTAACCTGCAGAGAGGGGGGTGGAGGTTAAACACCATTAGTGGCAGAGTGTCATAAACTGTAGTGAGCACAAATTATTTCAGTTTTGCTTATGGATATCTAGTTAAAGCTGCATTGTGGAACATTGGCCCCTCTATCTGCATTTATGGTTAAAACATTTAACTGCAGGTTACTTGTGAGGTTGTTATTTTCTGTCAGTTGTTGTTTCTGCAATACAAGAACTAATCATGTAAACCTCAAATTTCCTGCCAAATTTCACCCAACCACTTAAAATACATAACTTATTTTCAACTGATTATATTTGGGGTTGATATACTTGATAATATGAATGTTGATAACTAAATGTTTTTGAAAGAAGTCTTATATGCTCACCAAGGCTGCATTCATTGGATCAAAAAATTAATATTTTAAAATATTACAATTTAAAATAACTGTTATAATATATTTTAAAATGTATTTTATTCAGCAGTCATTAATTCCAGTTTTCAGTGTCAGATATACCTTCAGAAATCATTCTAATATGCTGATTTGCTGCTCTAAAGTTTAACCTGCTTATTTTTTTTTTAAAGATCAGAATTCAATTTTACATTAAATTTTACATAAAAGTTCAAAAGAACAAAACTTAAAACAGTTTCAAACTTCAACCTTTTTAAACTACTGCATATATTTGTCTTGACTTTTGAAATCGAAATCTTTTGTAACTTTGTCAATGTCTTAACTTGACTCCTTTCTGAAATAAAAGTATTAACTTCTGTGCCTCAAACGAACATTAAACTTCATTTAAAGACTTGTAGCCATTAACTTGGCAAAATTGGTCCATTCTAGTCAGAATTGATTTTAATCAATTCTTTGATTCTCTAAATCAAAACTTGATTATTTCATCATAAAAAGCACTTGTTCTATCAAACACTGTAAAAACCACTTTGTTTCTAGGTGGAGTGATTAAAAAACATCTGCAGCCCTTACAAGAAGAAGTTGTATTTAGCCAAACAACAATAAGAGCTTGTCAGATGGAGGAAGTGTTTTCAAGATTTGTGAATTTGTGTGCTGTCAGTGAATGGACTGTGGTGTGAGGCTAAGATAATACAGATGCATGCAAACACAGAATGACCAGACAATTCTACACTGTACTGATGCAAAGTATTCCAACAACACAGACAATGTCAATGAAATATGGAGAGCATAATTTATCAGCAGCAAGCATACAAATGGTCATTAGCATCGCAGGGAATAAGAGACCTGGTAGGTGGCATTGAATCCATGTCCAGGGCTGTGTGGTTTAGCGTGGTAGAAGACGCTCATCTGTCCCTGGGAAGATTCCAGCAGAGCTCGTCTGTGGTTATTATGGTGAGAGAGACTCTGCAGAAGGCGTTCTGCACGCTCTCCCAAACCATCGTAAACACGCACAGAGTCTCCCACACCCAGCTGTAGGTCCACCTGGAGCACCAGCGGCTTTGGGTCCTGAAGCAAAAACAGTCACGAGGAACACCGTAAGTGATCTGATAATACTTGCGAATTCCAGACTGGCAAAAAGAAGTGACTGGGGGAATTTCTCTTACATATATTTCTTGAAAACAGCAGAAAAGTATGATATTATAAATAGAACTACATGTTGTTTGGGTAGCAACATTGTTTTGAAATACCAATGGTAATTTCCTTAAATGTAAAATTACAACTTTTAGAGTTCAAATAATAAATGTTTTGACAAAGTTTTATAAAATGATAAACCACATGATTATGTATGCTACTGCTCTGTACAAAAATGGCCTGAATGAAAATGCTAAATCACTCTCTCACAGTAGGTGGTGCTTATGGAAAAGCAGAAATACATAAGTTATCCATGTACACACACAAAAAAAAAAATGTTTTGCAAAAAGGCAACTCAAAATAAGAATGACTGGGATTCTTATCATACTTGTGTGTCCAGGAACCATGTGCAGTGAAGATCTGTGCCGCTGCTCCTGTTTGGACGGAAAAAATCAGGTGAGGCAAAGGTCCCGTAGAAGTTGACTAAGCGTTTTCCACAGGACGTGTCGGGGCAGTGGGACTCGTCAGATCCGTCAGGGCAGTCCCGGGCTCCGTTACAGCGGAGAGACACCGGCAGACAGCGGGTAGATTGGATATCAGAGCACTGCAAGGTGCCTGGCGGACACAGGCTCACCCGGGCGGATGTGGGTGGGGCGGCACAGATCCTTTCATCTGTATTGTCTCCGCACTCATCCAATCCATTACAGCGCCAGGAACGTGGAACGCACTTACCGTTTCCACATAAATATTCATCGTTCTCACAACTACTCTGACCCAGTCGACCTAACGAGAAAAAAACAGACAAGAGAGAAGAAGAGATTTGAGTCTTTTGCACACGTAAACACTGACACTGTTGAAAAAAGCCAATCAAATCTACCCACTCTGCAGATGGTGTTTGTCTGGTGACAGCTTAACAAACACAGCCGTTCAGTATTATTGATTGAACTGCACCTCTAAGGAAAATGCACAAACACAGCATTTCACCCCCCCACCACACACACACACACACACACACACACACACACTCAATGACATGCACACATGCCCTGTGGAGTTGAGTAATGACAGCCCATTATCTCCTTCATCTTCATTTGCTACATATTAGATCTAATCAACAGTGGAGATCTATCTAAAACACACTGAAAGTAGTGCTATCCAAATATGCACATCAATTTTCATAGTACATTATGTAACATTAGCGTTTCATCACGGCTCTATGGCCATACACTATTGATCTGCTAAGCTTGCATTTGCCTGGTCAATCTGTGCCTACAGTAAATCTATATGCCGTGAAAAGACTCTTTGTGATTTAGCTGCTTTCTAACGCAGGAAGAGAACTAAATCTGATGAAATATTTCAAACTCAAAAGAAAATGAATAAAGTATAATAAAACTATACCAAATAATTTTGTATTAAACCCTAGAACACAAAAGGATAATATGGCATCACCATTTCTTCTGAACACTGTTTGAAGATTTAAAGTAATAGTTCACACACACAAAAATAAAACATTTGTTTGCATTACTTCTCTAAGGATTAGTGTTCAGTAAGATTTTTTGTTTGTTTGTTTAAAGAAATAAATACTTGTTTTTAGCAAGGATGCATTAAAACAGTAAAGACATATAATGTTACATTACAAATGATCTTACATTTTACATTTCTGTTTCAAATAAAACTTGTATTCAATTCATCAAAGAAAAAGGAAATTAGGAAAAAATGTCATGGCTTTCACAATAATATTAAGCATTTCTTGAGCAGCAAATCAGCATATTAGAATGATTTCTGAAGGATCATGTGACACTGGAGACTGGAGTAATGATGCTGAAAATTAGCTTTGCCATCAAAGGAATAAATTACATTTGAAAATATATTACAATATAAAGCAGTTATTTATACTGTAATAATATTTCACATTATAACTGTTTTTACTGTATTTTTGATCAGTTGCATGAAAAAAATGGTAGCGACCCCAAACTGTCTACATTTGGGAAGTTTTGAATGCAGACATGCATACACATGACACATCAATTTGTCACAAGACATACAATAACATGACACCAGATTTGAATGTGCATGAGAATAAATAAAATTTGTGTGGACTGGCAGTAGAGAAAATTATAGAAAATAACATTTTCACAGTTAAATAGTATATATATATAATAATAATTTCATGCTATGTTTAATAGAAGAAAAACAGTTATATGGGTTTGGAACATAATGAGTAAGTAAATGATGAGATGTGATGAATGAATTATTCTTTGAATGGGCTCTAATGGAACATATGCACACTCTAAGCTCACTCACCTCGTATATAAGACAGTCTGAAGCCCTGTGCCTGTCCGGAGCTGTTGGCCTGAGAGTGGAAATAGACCCAGACTCGTCCTCTGGAGGACATGAAGGGAGGAGGAAGAACTGAGCCACAGAACCGATACTCAGCTTTCCATGTGGGGCCGAGCAGCAGCCAGTCCCCCCTGCAGTCCCCCGTGTCCTCCACATCAAAACTGTGAAAACTGGACACAGTAAACACATGGTGCTTAATGTATGTGATGGAATCTCTACTGCTTCACTAGCGCTTCCACTGTACAATAATGTGCAAGAATACTTCCAGAACAATATCATCAACAGAAGTATGAGAGCCACAATAAATGAGTTGCAAAAAATATTTACAGAAAATGTCAAATTAATGTTATAAAAATACAAAACAGCTTTTACAGTATCAATGCATAGCAGTGATTTGTTTTGATCTCTCTGAATAATTTTTTTTAACCTTTTTCACAATAAATGGGTCAATCTTACTTTGCAGCATGTCCCCATCACATTTGTTATATATATATAAGATATTAAACTATTTTTAAAGATCAAATTTTATTATTAAAAATCATATCAGATTTGTCAACATTTCTCTAATAAATTTTTTTTAAACATGTTTGACTTTTTTTTTTTTTTTGGAAATCGTAGTTTTTCTTGTGATTGCATTGTGATACCTCCTTAAAAAAATGACAGTCATATTCATTTTCCGCATAACAGAAGTGGCCCTAATATTATGACAGAGATACCAGAGTGAGAGATCATAAGCAAAAGAGAGAATAATGTGCAGTGGAACTATTATCACATTAGACAGAGTACAGAAGTGCTGTGAATGTACACACACACGCACGCACGCACGCACGCACACACACACACACATATGAGTGAGAGGTAAAATCATCATCTAGTACCATTACAGAAGAATGGGCCTTTTGCAGCCAATAACTTGACAATGTTATACATCTATTTCCCTGTTCTCTTTCTTATCTCTTTCTCCTGCACACTCTCTCCTATTCCTGCTGCTTAAAGTCTCCTCTAGTGTTTTACAATAATCTGAAGATGTTTCATGACATTTGAACTTAACTGCACTATCATTGAAATCAAATCTCAGCCTGGTCTAATGTTCTGTTGTCCTGCAGCAGTAGTCTGTATAGTCATTAAAATACAGACATTCAAACCTCCTTTGGCTGTCAATCAAATGAACACACACATACACATTATGCAAAGCCTCTGAATATTTCAGACAGGACTCAACAATAAGGATGACCTGGGGCCAGTGCCAGAGAGTTTTGACAGTTTGCAGAACCATCACTTCACTAGTGCTGCAGTGATCATAAACAAATGTTTTTATCCCCCACAAACTTAAATGTTTAGTTTTCTGTGATATATTAACCATTGTTGTGAAAACTGCTGATGTTTGTCTGGCTGACACAGATGAGGCTTATAAATAATAAATTATTAGATAATAATTTAGTAATAGATAATACTAATAAATTATTAGATAATAGACTAGAGAAAATGTCAGCAGTCAACTGTCAAAAGTCAACTAAATCAGTGAAAGAAATCCTCAATTTCAATTCTCCATCTCATCTTAGTTTTAGATGAGTGGGTTCAGATTTTCTATATGCTAGTCTGTCTGAAGCAATGTGAGAAACCTGTTTTCCAACTTAGGGTTTCCTCCAAGAACAGATCTCTGAGGAGAATTGGGGGATGATGTCATGCTTTTAGATAAAATCATTACATTAAAGCAGAGTCAAAGCCCACACACACACACACACACACACACACACACACACACACACACACACACACACACACACACACACACACACACACACACACACACACACACACACACACACACACACACACACACACACACACACACACACACACACACACACACACACACACACACACACACACACACACACACACACACACACACACACACACACACACAAACACACACACACACGGTATGAGAGGCGAGAAAAAGTACATTATAAAATCCCTGCAGTCAGCTCAAGCAATACAGCAGTCTAGGCGCTTTCAAACGGAAGACTGCACAGACCAATATACATCCTGCGCACTTGCAAACAGGCTCATAAACATTCAAATGCACAACACAGTTAGCCTAATTAGTTTGAAAGAAACCTTCCATTGTTTTTGGTCTGAAAATATCATACATTTAATTGACTAGTAAAGCTGTTAAAGGCCCTAACAGTGTGAAAGTTGTCATGACAAATTGTTGTTAATGAACAACAGGATTTCTTGCAGAGAGGAGAAATTATAATTCGCTAAACATTTCCAATATCAAGATACCATGAACAGGACAGCTGCTGAACAGGCTTGCAAT
The DNA here is from genome assembly GCF_949152265.1 of Phoxinus phoxinus. NCBI lineage: Eukaryota > Metazoa > Chordata > Actinopteri > Cypriniformes > Leuciscidae > Phoxinus > Phoxinus phoxinus. The sequence goes on from NC_136877.1 coordinate 30,575,194, forward strand.
GTATGTATCATGTTAATAGGAATACACAAGACACTGCTCATATAATCAGCACAGCGAGAGTCTGTTTGTGTGCGTCTACCTTATTGTGATCACATCTCCACGGCTTCCCTGTATATTCCAGCTGCAATTCACTCCGGCCGGGTAGTTGAGGGGCCATGATGGGCTGTAGATCACTCCTCTCCTCTCAGTGTGTAACTCCACCTTACCGCCACAGGCAGCTGAGGAACACACACAGGACTTCAGAAGACATGGACATTGTGTGTGACCACAGCTGTCACACTGTGGCATCAACTCATCACATCAGCCTTTATGGATTCCTGAGTGCATGATACCTGTATATAGAATGATACCCAGTCATAGAATCTGATCCACTCACTCAAGGAGGATCTGAGAGAGACACACAATACTCAATTTAGTGTGGAAGTTTGTGCTAATGATTACGCATTTGGACAGAAACATAATAAGACAAGGAAGAAATAGTCCAGAAAGAAACAGAAAGTGCCAATGAGTGTGTAACTATACACAGTTTTGTACATATATATATATATAAATTATTATTAATAATAATAATTTATTTAGGGCTGAACATAAAAACAACAACATTTCTCAATAATATTTCCATGACTTTTTATCAGTAATATAAATCACAATATTAAAATTCCGTTATATTTCCTGGTTTGGTGTGCAGTAAGATCCCTGAATATAAACAGCAGCACGTGACGTGATATATAACTCTATCATCACATCCCCAACACTTGTTCATTACCCTGCAGGGTAAACGGCCATCTCTCATACTCCCAACGACAGTTTTTACTCTACATAATTTGATGATGTCTAGGGGCGGTTGAATGCCTTAGGCAAAGCTAGAAGAGCAGTAGCGAACACTCTGTTCTTTGTGTGAGAGAACAGGAAAGAGATCAGGGGAATCCCTGCAATATAAGCACAAATCATTTCTGAGTACTTTTAGATGTTGAGTCTCAAGGCTCATGATCACCTCACTGACATACTTTTACATCCCCAGATACAAAGAGCACACGTAACCTGAACTCACATCAGTCTTACCCAGGGGCGGACTGGCCATCTGTGTGATCTGGAGAATCACAGAACGGCCGGTACTCCAGGACGGCCGGCGGGCCGGCCCACCACCCGCCACGCACGCAGTCATCACCTGTTTTTTTCCCTAACGCGGCCGCGGGTAAAAAACGGAAAGAAAAGGGCGGGGCTGAGAAGGCGAGAGTTCCGCAAAAAATTGCGGCATTTAGATACTGAAGCCGCTAAATGTCGCAAACTAACTGAAATATTTAGCAGCACAGCCAGCAGCAGCACCTCACAGTTAAATATTAGCAGCAGTGAAGAAGTGAGCCGGACAGCTATGCAGCACCACCAGTGATGATGAGGGACAGAGATGAGCTGCTAGATCCAGGGCAAGTATGGATCATGAGAGGAGAAAGAGAGTTACTTGCTAGGGATGATGTTAGGAAGTGATATTCAGGTTGCTACATTTTTAATGATTACAGTTAAAACAGCTAAACTTCAACATTTTACCTGTAAAATGCCACATGCAGTAGCTAATAAGAAATATGTTGTGCTTTTACTTTTAAAAATGTTGGTAACATTAGAGTTAATGCTTACAAACTTTGAAGATTTTCAATACAGATGTTACATTTGTAATGGTGTATTTTCATTTAGATGTGGTATTATTATTTGTGCAGTAAGATTAATTACTGCATAAATGAATTAAGATTATTAAGTAATGAATTAATTTTAAGATAGATTGTATAATATGCTGTTATAATAGCATATTATACAATCTATTCCATGCTATCTTGGAATAAAACCGGGGGGGGGTTATCCATTCCATCATTTGTTTATTCAGGTTGAGCTTAGACCAAGAGCAGGGAAAGACACCCACTCCAGCTCAACTTTAAATTACTTTAAGCGCCCCAAATCAGACAGTCACAGCCTAGAGTTTTTTTTACACAGGACTGCAGTGTGTTGAGACGTTAAGTGTGCAGAATGTGTTCAAGTTAATCTAGAATAATATGCCACAATTGATAAAAGTATCATGAGCCACAATTAAAGTCTTGTGACACTCATTATTGTTGTTGTTGTCGAGTTTCCGCGCACGGCGCGCCGTTTGCTTTGGGCCGGGCCTAGTCAAAGTCCAGGGCCGTTTTTTAGTCCCAGTCCGTCCCTGGTCTTACCTATATTTGTTCTGTATCTTTTGGCTGCTGAAAATGTTCTGCTTTGTTTCTCTCCTCCAAAATTACATTCTAGCAAATCACCTCTACACATAAATGAGAACATTTTGTTGTTATTGTGATGACTGGCACAGTTTTTTTTTCTTTCTTTTTTTTCAGAACTATTGCAAACTATTACAGTAAATGAACATCCTTATTGTCTTCATTTACCAGACAGAACATCCTCTACAAGGAAAATATGTCAATATCAGTGTCGTGACTCACACATTTAGTAGGAATAATATGCCTGGACATGGAATATCTGTGGTCAAAGAGAACGGCTTGTATGTGCATGGATGAGAATGATAAAGAAAGAGAGAAGAAGGTCCCTTTGTCTGTCTGTGTGTGAGACGAAAAGCTCTCTAGGTGTCACTGGTGCTATCAACACACCCCCACCCCCAACCAAACCCTCTTTTGTCACCACCCCTTCACTGGATACCACCACCTCCAACAAAACACAGACATTCGTCCTCTTTCTGTGCTTCTGTCTCTTATATGAGCAGATCTGCTTGGGTTAAAGCAGATGTATCTTTCTCACATATTTTCTCTCTTCTAGCTGTGATGTTTCTTGAGCGTTTAACTGACATATCAACAGATTATGTGTTTCTTAAGCAAGCCTAGAGTGCGGTCTATGAATAAATTGAGGATGAGATCAGATCCCAATACTTGGCAGACTGTGAAACCATGGCTTTAGCTTTAGTCTAGTTGTGGACATAATAATTTATCCTCAAAACTGATGCTCAGAATGCTGAGGAAGTAGAAAAAGTCACTGTGCACTAGTCATCACTGTGATCAGATCATGATAGTAATCGAATATATAATATATTTGTTCTCTACAACAAGCCAGCAGGTGATGGTTTGTTGGTTAGCTGGGAGATGCTGGTGCGCTCAGCAGGTTTAAATGGTCTCTCAGTTTGACCTGCTGAAAAGTGTCCCAAACCCCTTTAAAAGTACCAAACAGACCAGACTGGGAGAGCAACAAACCATTTTAAAAGAGTTGAAACTGTTTCAATTAAGTGGTGTCAATTACAACAAGGTGTGTAAAACTGCACGTAAACTACTTAATTAGCTTTTTATCCATGAAAGACTGCACAATAACACACATTTGTCAAAACAATTCACAATCTGTCAGTCGGTCTTCGAGGAGATCAGACTGATGCCGCCGTGTTTATAACTGTCATGGCAACAAGCCAAACGCGGATCTGTCCTCCTGGATTTTCCCTGTACGGATGCTGCAACACCTGCGCGCGCCGCTTAACCTTTCTTTGTCATCGGTGCCATTCCCATACTTCAACCTATAATCACCTGCATCAGGTCTTAGGAGTGAAATAATATTTAATATCATTCTGACACGTGGGTGAAAAAGGTCAAATGTAATAATAAGTGATTAGACCTTCTGATGTAATATACCGCACACTCTTTTGTTAATAACAATTGTATATGTGATATATAATATCACAATCCCTAAAAAAAAGTCTACTTACCCACACAAACCCAAGCCCAACGCAGACAAATCCATTTCATAAGGTAAAGCCGAATCGAACCGATTCTCTTCATCATCGCCGTCATCTTCTTGTTCACAGCTCAAGCCATTTCCTCATAATCCAAATCCAGATTTATATATATATATATTTTTTACCACGTATCTCATGTCGGATTTACGCTTACGGTCGATTTAACTTCTTGCGCGAGCATCAAAAGCGACGTCTCTCCCTGTTTTCGAGCGGCTCCTCATTGCGCTGTATGGAGAACGGCAGAGACCTTCAGCGGAGAGACGGGATTGGAGGTTCAGTGGGGAGTGGGGACAACATAGGATAAGAGTGGACACACTGATTCTTGAGGCGAACACTACGCCTTGGCTTTGACATTTACTTATACACTACCTTATCTTTGCATCATATACGAACGAGTAATAATAGCGTTCCACTAACTCTATTTTGGTACTTGGTGCCAAATTGTCAATAAGCCCTGATGCAGGGTGAGTAATCGCGGCAATGCAGCTCAGTGGACCCCTGTCCATCCGACTACTGAACGCATCTCATGCGAAACAACACTGTCTGAGATCAATATTACAACACCAAGATACCATGCTGCTGATCTAACGTTAAACGGCAAAATGTTCAACTGAAATGTAACGTCTTAAGAATCGACTGAAGGCACTCTTGTAAGACATTCTGCTGTAGGCTAATCGTGTACACTGACATTTTTCCTGAAATTTGCCTTGGATGTTTGTTTTCATGGTTTATCTGGTGGAGACTCACTCACTCACCAGCTGTGACAGTGAAAGCCTGCACTCTCGTGGACGGAGGAATGCATCGTTGCAAAGCATGGCGTGCGCACCATTTTATTATTTACATGCTTCTGAACAATACCATATCATATGAGAGCCATTTTAAATATTTCTGCACAGGTTGGTTTCAAAATACAAAAGATATTGCTCTGCATCCGAAACGTACATACGACTTGAATGTTTTGCCATGTTTACCGTTTCATTAATCTATTTTAAATGTATTGTTTTATAGCATTATGTTATTGTTTTATACAGTGTTTTGTGCCTGAATGTATCGTAATGCCTGCATGGTATAAAAGGCACCGCTGGGATTCGAACCCAGGATCTCCTGTTTACTAGACAGGCGCTTTAACCAACTAAGCCACGGCGCCGCTATGTGATTGGTTGTTACTTGAGCGATCTATACTGCGGTATAGACAAACTGCGTCTATAAATTACGAGAAGATATAACGTGCGTGCGTGCGAGCATGCATGCAGGGGCGATTCTAGGATTTCCATATTAGGGGCCCCAGTCCCCAGTGAGGGATTGATATTTCATATTTTGGTATACTATGGTAAGCATGAACAATATAGTCTACTACGCCACCCAACAAGCCAATCCCTGAATAAGTTACTGATGTCATTTCAAATCATTAACTAACGAGCTAGCATATATCATCTTGTCTAGGTTGGCAATGTTTAATCTATTAATCATTCCTTTTTTTGGTTTTCTATTTATTAAAAAACAACAACACATCAATCTATCAAAAAAAAATTCTAAGTGACACCAAAACCTATGCCTTTAATCAAAGGCAGCTGCTGATTTAGAACGAACAGGAAAATTACATGAAACTACCACTCAGAGCCATATGGCTCTGCTACCACTAACCAGCAGAGAACCACTTAGCTCATTAGCCATTTCTACACCCTTTTCAGATGTTTTGCTTTTGGATTTATTATAAAATTACTATATTTTAATAATATTTAATTTATATATAATTCTATTAATATACTTAATGTAATTAAGTATGAATAATAGCAATTAGGAAAAGACACATGCCATTTAGATAAAAGGGACAAATTAAAAAACCTATATATAAAAAAAGATAAAAATAAGCCCAGATCCCAATAGCCTAAGGGCTTGATTTATTTTATGTTTTAAAAAAAAAATGAAAATGAAAATAGCATCATGATCGTTTTCTACAGTGTGGCTTCAGGTCAGGCAGGTAAAGTGATCCATTTTCGCGGGAGAAATAGGCTTATCAGTCAATAAATGCACACAGAGTAAATGTCCTCTGCTGTTGACGTTGGCGCTGCGCTGAATAATGCAGACTAAAAGACAAGCCTGCCACCATTTTCATGATAAGGGGACCAAAGGCCATCACAGATTACGGAGTTAATCACATTTTGTTGAAGGGGCTGGGTGGAAATATAGGGGGACTTTCAAGTGGTTTCTCCAAATTCAACTGAAAATGCAACTTTTAATGACTTCTGCAGTTTCAAAATGTTTCAACCCCTGAATAGACCAACAGCACAAATCTGCAAAACAGGTGTTTAGCACACCTGATGCAAATAATCAAGGGCTTCATTAGTTGCACAAGGTGTGCTTGAGCTAGCTAGGACACATGAAATACCTGAATTGTTTGTCATGTTTGACTGCATGTTAGAAATATGGCTAAGTCAAAAGAATAGTCCAAAAATTTTACAGCAGGTCATAACAGCAAAATGGTGTTCTATTAAATCTGCGTTTCCACCGCTGGAACTTTGGGGTGGTACTCGCGTGTTTCGACCGCAGGAACCAGGGTCTATTATGTTTCGGGTAAAAATTTCCCCCTCAGAAAGTCCCTGCTTGCGAGGTAGTACTTTTTCAAAGTTCAGGAACTTTCTGGGCTGGGACATGGGTGCTTAATTTGCCGTCAAATTTTTACGGTACTTTAGTAACAGGTCTGGAGGAAAAAACTTGCTGGGACAAATAGTTCCAGGTAATTTCGGTGGAAACGCAGTAAGAGTACTAAAGATGCTTGCCATGAAGGGGGGTTTGAATAATTTTGAGACTCCGGAAGTCATCAAAAGTTGCATTTTGAGTTGAATTTGAGAAAACCACTTGATACATAGTTCTATTGAGCTATTTAATTTACTTTTGTTTCATTTATTCATTGCAAACAGCTGAAAGTCTGTACATTTAACCAAAAATCTTGATTTGCAATGGGGGTTGACAAATTTAAATTACAATTGTATATATAGTGCTTGAAATTAACTTTTTTTGCTCACTGGCCACTGTGGCTAGTGGTTTTCCAAAGTTACTATCCACTCAGCATTTTCACTGGCCACAATTTTGACATCAATACCATGGGTGGAAAGTGCCTTTTAAATATTTTTGATATTATCTCATAAATTGGCAGCCGATATATTGGGCTGCTGTCACTTTAGGACCTGATGCATGGATCCATTACACTTAACATAACAGACTGTTTACATAAATACTTGAAAAGGCCGGCAATTTGACATTATTTTGTATGTATTGGGCTGTTTAAGTAGCCTGTAAATCCAGACCAAACTCTGAAAGATTACTCGCTGAGCAAATTCAATTTGTGCTCTCGCGAGAACTCTGGAGTTCCAGGCTACGGTTTAAGCATATAAGCAGCGAAAAACAACTCAATTTAGGTGTGAGCATAAAATCTACGGGAATTAGTAAAATTATGCACAATACACACAATCCCAAGATGAAATTTAAGCCCTGTTACACCAACAATATTCATTGTTACATTATTGTGTATCTATTCTGCGGAAAATTTGTATTGGAAGCATTTCAAATATGTCAGTATCAATATATTTTATATATATATATATGGAAAAATCTATAATTTGGACAACACTACATTGCACTTAGTATATTATTTCAGATGCCTTTTTGAAAAAATACAATAAAAAAAATGTTGGTCTATATCAAATTTACCTTTGAAATACACCCTTATTTTTACTGTTTCCAAAGATGGACTGACTTACACACATGCAACACCAAAAAGTATCACAATTGTAAATATTTTAGGACATGTTCCATGGTATAAAGAATCAAATTGATTTATCTAACATTGAAACTATGATTTCAGTTGGGTAAAACATCTGTCAAACCAACATTTTCAAAATATTATCTAAATGAACAAATTAGCCTATACAAAATATTAAACCAATTAAATGTACAGCAGACTAGAAATTTTATTTACAAGGTAAAAGGGACCCTTATGTGTAAACAAGCAAATGTGACTGAAAACAAAAACCTGCCTTCACATGCACTCATAAATGGATGTATAACAGTGGGGGGGAAAAAGACAAGAACAATTCTTAAAGTTAAAGGCACAAAACACTTCATGTAAACTCATGTCTCAAAAAGCTCATAAGTCGGTACAGTTCTGCTCCACAGCTGATTGCAGGTTTTAAGTGTCACCTGAGTCTTCCCATCTGAGCTTTCCTCCTTTGGTTCATTCATTCACCGTAATTGCTTTTATAGTAACATGAATCTTAACAGAATATGGTAAAATTACTGTTGCATTACAGCAAGGTTTATGTAGTTTGATCACATTGTGTTTGTTGACATTTCATTACAATAATTTTTTTTTTTTAAACATTTTTATTAAAAATATCTGCAATCATAACATTAGGTACACTTATGTAAATAAATGCACGCACGCACGCACACACACAATATTATCTTGACATTTCCGTAAGACAACTTCCTCACTCTCAGTTCTTCTATCTCTTGTTCTTGATGTTTTTTAACCTAAGCCAGAGAGAGAGAGAAACCCTATTTTTTAAGCCGTTAAGTTAAAAATAATGTATACAAAGATACATTACCATTTAAAAGATGCATTATAAAATCCTGTATGATTGGAAATATGAGCTCTGACCTCTGAAGCAGTTCACTAGTAGACACAACTCGATTTTCATCTTCACTGTTGGAGTCAGTGTCGTCTGAGCTGCTATTGGACTCATCCACCCTCTTTTTCTGTTTCCCTTTATGCTTATGTTTCTTGTTCTTTTTCTTCTGAGAAAATATAGAGAAACAATGACATTTCTAGTTTTGCAAAGAAGCCTGGCACTCAGACGGAATAAATCTGTTCCAGAAAAACTACCTTTTTCTCTTTCTTGTGTTTCTTGGCTCTGTGTTTCTCTTTATCTTTCTTCTTCTGTTTCTTCAGCTGCGGTGAGCGTGCAGGTGGCACAAACCCTGATGAAGAGAGGAACAATGTAAAATTTGATGATAGTATTAAAGACAGGCTAGTACAGAATTCTGGATGAGAGAGAAAAGGTAATAAACCTGAAGTTACTGCACCTGTATATTACCAAGTATCAGATAATATATATATTATTGTAAAGAAACTATGTCGTGTGAGATTGAGCTGAAATCATCATTATTATTATTATTTAATGAAATCAGTTAGTATTATTGCTTCAACACGTTGTCACACAGTTACATGATAAATTGAGGGTGGTGGTAACGGTAGTGGTTACAGTGACTGACCAGGGGGTGGCAGTCTGGGGCCAAACTCCTCTTCATCCAGGCCAGATTTAGCAGGAGCATTATCAGTGGACTGAGTATTTTGAGCTGCAGTTTCAGCAGATGGCATGCTCTGGACTGTAAGATGCTTCAAATCTGAGGGGGAGAAATAAATAAAGTCAATAAATCATTATAGCAATGACATCTGAATCATTGAAAGGGGTTTATATGGAACTTCTTATATAAAGCATACCAGTCACATTGCTGATGTCGGGAACAGGAGTGATCGGAGCTGAGATAAGAGGGTTCACTGTCCCTGCACCGCTTTGGATTGGTTCAGATGTTGGAAGAGCCACCTCGTCCTCTTCCTCGCTACAATCTTCAGATGACGATGAGCTCTTCTCATCTGATGAGCTGGCAAAGATGGCTTTAAAGAGATCCATTGGAGGCCTTACCTCTTCTTCATCCTCTTCCTTCTCCTCCTCTTCAGTCTTTTGTTCAATCTGCTGCCCATCGGACAGTGCCACTTTTACCTGCACAGATATGTCATCATTACATTGAGGTTTTGCTGTATACAGTACTAATTAAAAAAATACTTCAGCTTCAAGTTAGGTGAAAACTGTATTCTTCAGGGGTGAAGAATACCTCTGGAGTGACAGAAGCGTGTGGAGATTCTGTCTGGGTCTTGACCCCAGTTTCATTTTGCTGGGCCGCTGAAACCTCACTGCGAGTTTCACTGAGGAATGCACTGAGTGGGTCTTTAGTTTCAGATGCCTGCCCTGGTACAGGTACATCCCACCTGGATCTCTTAGTTGAAACTTCTGGAGTCAACTTCTGGGTTGTGCTGGAGCTGGGAGTTTTGGGAGCACTCGGGGCCTCCCTGCTGTCCGTAATGGTCAGGAAGTTAAAGACAGAGTACTTATCTCTCTTTATTTTAGGCATTCCCACAACACTAGACCTGCAAAACAGACAAAAGAGAAATGAAAGAGAAATTTGATACAAACCTTTCCTAATGCTGAAGCAATAATAATAATTTAAACAAATGAAAAAAAAAAAAAAATCTTTCCATTAATTTAAAGGTTGGCAGAAAATACCTTCCATAAAAAAAAAAAAGTTGAATTGCACTAATAATAAAAAACAGACATTGCATTAAGAGTAATTGCATTTTTTTGAGACTGCAATTTAATGATTGTAATTTTTTTTCAGTTCAACAGCAATTCAACAGTTTTTTTGTTGTTGTTGTTGTTGTTGTATTAAAGACCTTTGTCCTTGATTTACTTCAATAGTAAAGGAATGTCTTCAGATACAGCATATGATTTGATCCACAAGTCTGCGTCTTACCCTGGATAAGGGTTTGGAATATTGAATCTTTTACACAATAGTTTATCAGGGTGCCACTCAAATGTTTCTCTGGTCAGTTTCCCAAACATCTTCATCTTCACAGCGGCCTGCTTGTCATCCACATCATTCTAAAGAGAGTGAATATCAAAGTACCATTATAATAAAAACATGTTGCTTAACTGTGGAGAATACTGGAAATATAAGCACCTTTTTAGTTTAATTTTAACCAAACGGATTCCCTGAACTTGTGTCAAAGATGTCAAGGCGAAGCTCCTAACCTCTTGATCCCGTGTGACCTCCACATTGTCTGTGTCATCCTCTTGTTTGCTACGTGTGAAGCGTGAGGAGAGAGAAGAGTTACTGGGCTTATAAAGTAATGCAGCACGTACAAATTCGTCCCTTTCTCTCCCTCTCTCCCACTCCGTCATGAAGGAGTCCAAACTCGAGTCCAGGGCATCTACAAATAGTGCGGAAATCAGGTATTTAGCTAAGCACAGATTAGGAAAATCCAGGATAAATCAGACCAAACATAAAATGTTCAAATTCACCTTTATTGCCCTGTTTGAGTTTGTTGATGTACAGATCGTAGCGGGCCTGCTTCTGAGGATTGTTTGAAAATGGTTTAAAGGTTTTGCTAGCATCTGCAGTGGGAGCAGACCAGGCATTCAAAACCATCTGGGTCTCAGAGGATGCCGGAGGTTGGATTGGAGCGGTCATGCTCTGAGTGTGGGAATCAGGCTGTGGGGCGTTTGACTTGAAACGGCTGGACAAGGCCTGCAAAGCGGCAGCTTTAGCCGAAGCCACCACGGCGGCTCGATCCGCAGCTGAGGAAAGGTCTCCCGCTGGCTTATTCCGGCCCTCGGCCGCTCTGCGGAACTCATTCAGACGCTCTCTGTCCTTACTGTCAAGCAACTCAAAGACAGAACTAGGGCCTATAGAACATAAACAAAAGTATGGGTTATAAATTGTATTAAAAGGAGCAATAAACTGCATTTTTTGAGGTCCACTTATAATGTTAGCAAGTTTTTTTTCCAAAAAACACCTAATTTAGAGGTAATAGGCTATTTTCTATCATGTTTTTGCACACTTCTATGATTGGCTAACAATTTTGCATTTTTAAATAATTTTCAACATCCCCACCATTACCATGAGGATTTTTTTTTCTTTTTTTTCTTAAGATGTTCGCCATGCATGTTTGAAAAACCTACACCTCAAATACGAAGGATACTCCAGCATGGTAATTAATCATCTATATTTATTCCTTATGTATTTGTGAGGTATTGTTTTGCATTTCATTACATTCAATTTGTGTTGAAACAAAGACGCTAGAGAAGGGAGTTTAGATTCTTGTTACATAGTTGAAACATTTGCCAACTGTGAAACATTTATACGCATTACATATTCTTTGTAAGTCTTGGTTGTGGCAAATAAAGTTTAACTACTTGGAATTATCAGTTATAGTTGACAAAAGGATGACTTATGGTGTTTCGTGTAAATTAATTATGAATGAACCATCCTTTGTCGCACTGTCATTCTTATATTCATTGTTAATAGTTTTCAGTAAAGGGAGTATACACATCAAATAATCTGTAACAGACAAAGGAACGGTAAAAACACTGTTACTCACACTTGTGTGTTGTGAGTGACATTACTGTTGGATCCTAAATATAGTCAGCGCGGCATCATCTTTTATTTTTAGACTCTTTGAAAAGCCTGTCAAACTGTCTCGTTAAACTAATCTGCAGTAAAATAAAGCGAACAATCAAACAGTGTCTTACTGACACAATCTGGAGCATGAGTGAATTGGTGGGCGGGGTTAAGGAGACAATGCTGTAGAAGCATTGCTGTTTTGGGAGCTTCTAAGTTTCTATAGATATCGTGATCATATTATCGTGAATTGTTTTTGTTCAATCGTGTAATGAAAATGTGACAACTCTGATCTAAATCTACCTGCAATCACAAATCTATAATTCAAATCACTCTTAAAACAACCACAACACATAGACAGAGACATCCTTACCCTCTAGAGGCGTTTCTCCCAGCACGTCACGTCTCTGAGCAGAGTCTAAATTGTGACGACCCTGCTGTGGTGCATCCTGTGATAGGTGTCCACGTGAAGCCTTCAGTGCCTGGGCAACAATAGGGCTGACGGAGGATGGATCAACCACAGGACGGAAGTAATGTACAGGACGATAATCACGGGGCAGATCAGGTGGAGGATAGACCTAGAAACAAAACCAGTGAGCCTAATTTCACAGCACAACTTTTTCACACTAAATAAAGTAATAAAGGAACTGCCAAATGCTGTACATTACAGTTTTAATTTCTGCGGCTTGAGAGGCTAATGTAAACCCCTCCAGAATCCTGCCCGAATACGCCACGTCTCTTTTCGAGTCTGGAACAAAAAAAGTATACATTTGGTCATAGAGTAGCCATCTTTCCTGCTAAGCCTACAATTTCACATGAAACAGTATGGTCACATTACAAAAGATACTCAAATAGCACCCAGTTCTGACATCCTGATGCAACACAAATGCATCATGACAATGGCCCTCATTTATCAATCTTGCGTCGAAACGGGCGTATATGTTGGCGTAAGATTATGCTTACACTCCTCTCACCGCCTGATTTATGAAGCTGTGCGTACCTTTGAAATTCAGGTGTACGCAATACCTGCCTCTTGATAAATGCCGCGGCTGAAAACGATCGTCATTAGATTAACACGCCCCTATATATTCACGTCTCCGCCTCCCCCACGCCCTCATTTTACGCCATGGACACACGGAAGACGGCAAAGAGGAGAAACTTCTCCGGTGGAAATCCAGTTTAAATCGCTGGTTGGTTGAGCAAATTACCTATCACAATGCATTATTTTACAGCACGTGTTTTGAAACTATTAGCGTTGAATTTCGCATGACATCACATGTAATGGGGTGTACAATAGTGATGATGATGTGAATAATTGCATGACAATTTGTAATATTCTTCTTATTAGTATTATGATTTTGATTATTAATGACGCTTATTGTTATTTAGAAGAAGAATGTCTTTGTTATTATTATTATTTGTATTATTATTATTTAAAAGAAGAAGGATGTCATTTTAATTATTTTGTCAGTCTGAATAATTTTTTGGTCATTGAAAGCCTTTCATTACTGAACCCAGTCCGTGCGCACCTGCCGGGCTTAACTCACAAAAATAAACACTGAAGTTTATAATTTCTATGTTGTTGTTTTTTTTTACAGTGGGTCATAATATATCATATCTTTAGTTTGTCAGTGCGTTTTGTGGTGTTAGGAATAGTTTTTCTGCGCATTTCAGCACTAACTCAAAACGTGCGTATATGTACACCACCTCCTGAGCTGGCGTAGGATTTGAGCGTGCCGTATGCCAACGTCCATATTGATAAATCGCAAAGTCACCGTGGTTTTGGGTGTACGCTGGAAATTTGGTGTACGCACTTTTCATAAATGAGGGCCATTGTGAGGACACAGCCAAGGACTTGTTACCAACCGTTCTTCTTCCTGGTATACTGCTGGGGAGCAGTCCATCCATAGAGCCCATCCCCTGGCTCTTCTCCTCCCAGCACAGCATCATAGTTGGACATGGAGTCCTTATGATAAATATCGCTATCTTCCTCCTCCATTGCACCAACTCCAAAAGCCTATTCACATATACACTGATGTCAGCATGTTTCTTCTAATGGGAGTGTTTTAGTAGCAAATTTAGTTTTCTAGGCCAATACTGATCAGCACGTTGGCGTTACCTGTCCTCCAATCCCGCCCCTGCGTTGCTGTCCTGACTTTTTTTTGTCTCCAAATAAGCTGGTTGCTCTATCAGAGTGAAGCGTGAAGAGGTTTATATGTCCTGATCCTGATCCGCCCTCCAAGGCCTGTAGAGGGTTCAGCCCTCGGTAACCCAGACCATGGGAGTCCACTTTAGGGGTGAAGTCCACTGGGATCACATCTTTGGGGGCGAAGGTCACATTCTCTGGAGCAAATTCATCATCATCCTCCTGAACAAAAATAAAAGTTTTTTCAGTATGACTAAAATCTGTCCATTCTTCACATAGTAATCACATGGCTGCATCTGACCATGCATACTCATTATGTGAAACAAGTAGTATGTCCGAATTCACAGCATTCATAAAACAGTAGGCAAAAAGTACCCGGATTACTTGGGCACATCTGATGGACACTTTACAATCCAATGAGCCCACTGGAGAAATGTGTGAATGACAGTGAAGCAAAGCAACTGACTCTGGTAGGTCACATGACTATAACAACATGATGAATGTAGTACTTCCAGACAACAATCATACTAACATCCTTTAAACTGGTCGCAAAGTAAGTACTTATTCAAAAGGAGTACCCACTCAGAGAGTATGCAATTTTGGATGCAGCCATTATAAATTAAAAATTAATCTGATCAGAACCCCAAACATTAAACAATATCTACCTCAGACTCCTCAGATCCATTGGGCGGCAAAACACAGCCATAAACTCTAACCGCACCTGAAAGACGAGAAAGAGCAAAGCTAAGCTTCTTGAAATGTTAACATTGTGCTCAGCACATCATATCATCCTTTTCAGACCTAAAAATGGCACTTCAGCTAAAACAAAACATCTGTTATATCTTCTCTCATCACCAGTGTTTTGCTTGGGTTGCTTTCTCTTCAGTCTTGGTCCGACTCCCTGGCCATCTTTCCAGCCCATTTTTCTCAGCAGCTCCACACCAATAGATGACCTAGCAATCACACAATGCCATGTAATAAGTTTAGCTTTCAGTTACATTAGAGTTAGCCCATATTAGTTAGAGTGATGCTTACCGTGCAGGGGCGATAAGCTCCTCCAGCAGTCCAGTGTCTCCAGGTATCAGAGCTGTAATAGAGCTGACGGCTCGTGCTTTGTCTTTTAACTGATCCTTCCTCTCCGATGCAAAATCATCTGTAGTGACAATCTCTTTTGGAGCAATACCATGCTCACCAAAATCCTTTTACAAAACATATTATGCATTAGAAAAAAAAAGTAACGTTACACGCCAATAACTTAACAGGTATCAAGGCACAGTGTTGACGTGTGAGAACCCTATGGTGAGAACCAAGGATTCACACACTAACCTCCTCATCCATAAAGTCCTCTGGTCTGGCATTCTGTCTCTCTGCCTTTTGCTGTCGAGTTGATAGAAATGTTGATGGTGCCCAGCCTAAAGGGCATAGCAGATTAGTTAAACTACAAGACCCGGTTAACAGAATCAAAAGCATTGCTGCACTGAGCAAGGTTGGCATTGACCTTCTTTAGTGCCCACTGTGTTAAAGTAACCAGCGGAGAAGCCACCAGTAAAAGCTCCGTGAAATCTCTTGTAGCGGCCCTTCTCATCTTTAACAGTCTGCTCGTGCACGGGGACTGGCTTTCTGGTGGGTTCATCTGAAATACACATACGAAGAACGTGGAATTCATAACTAGGAATGCGTGAAATTTTTGCGCCAGCTGTTTTCATTAAATATTCACAGCTCTTAAGCATCAAAAACCTGCACATTCAAACAAATAACAACTACAATGTACATGTAACGCTAGTACCTTCTTCCAGAGGCTCTAAAGGAGTTCCGTAAGACACGAAATCCTCATCGCTATCTTCGTCGGACGCCATGTTTACAATAAGTACGGTGGCCGCGTCGTGAGCTCCACGTATTGCTACGTCCGATTCGTAAACCAATCGTTATTTTGACTCGGACCTTTCCAACGAATCACTTCAGCGGGATCGTCCACACAAGACCGAAAGTTCATACCGGTATGTGTGCCATTTGGCCCATGAATCGGTCCGAGCGGTTCTCGAGTCAACTCACCAACATAAACGATTCATAATGGTTCCGATTGTCAGAATTATTCATGCATAGTAAGGGTATTTGGAGTAATTAAATGATCGACAGATGGTGCGAAATAACACACACACACAAAAAACGTTGCATTTTTCAATGTAACCACAAATTATACAGAGGTTCTAGATACACCGTTTTATATCTGTATTCAATGGCTACAACAAACCGAACTTGAAAAAAATAAATTACATGACAACTCAGTAAAACCAATGTAGAATTCTCGGAACGCTTTAAATTATGTTTGCAAGACTTGTAAGAACTATTCCATGCGTGATGTTAGGAAGACGTGATGATGACCCAAATAATATTGCACTCAAGATTTTGAACCACTAAGCTTATTAAGTTTTGACAACTGACAGACACCTTGGTTTTCATGTTAACTAATTCTGTTTCAGTGACATTAATAATAACAAATAGCAGAAAAAAAAATCTGTATTACAAACGACTTTTATTATTGCCAACACATATTCTTATAGATTTTAACTCTTGAGTGAAAGTAAATCAAATCTCAGCCAACCATGACACATTAGCCTGTGACCCTTTTATGTAGTGCAGCCTTTAGTCGCATAAAAGTACGTTTAAAAACAACAAAAAGCTGCGCATCATGTCATAGGCATAAACAGTTCATAAATGTTTCCTATTATATATATATATATATAAAAGTCAGCTTAAGGTGAACAAATATCAACACTTTAATATTCATGTGTTCAGTAATTTACTTAAAAATACATACACCGTATGCATCTAAAATAAGACCACGGCATTACAAATGAGGATATCAAAATCCACAATCACATAAAACTCAAATTTTCCAACAGAAAAATAAGGGTTATTTAAAATAGCAGAAACAATGTTTTTCTTCAAAATGGCCGTTTCCTTTTGAGCTCCCATTGCTTCTTCATAAACTGCAGAGAGAAGTTAGAGTCCTATTTGGGAGGTTGACCCCCACACACTTTGGATTATCTCCTGGCACTGAGGCCTATGTGCAATCTTGATGATTAATGTTGATATGAAATGCTCTCCACTCCCATCTCTTCAAGGTGCTATTGGATATGAGGCCGCGGTTTCAGGATAAGTTTCCCCGTCTAGCATACGAGGGGGGAAAAATACAAATGAATGCGAAAGAAAAGTTGCTTTGGATTTTTAAATCAGTGAAATTGATAGATCACAAAGGGCAATAATTCAAAGGACACAAGTACTCACATCATCACAGGACATGTTATATTCTGCTAGTACTGTCCGGCAGCGAGCTGCAATACTGCAACAAGTGGTTAAGGAGAGATCTGGTAGTCACTGACAATCTGCAGTTTTGGGATTGTTAATACTCAAAAGAATGGGTGAGCACACCGAACACCACTGCAAATTTCCAGCATTGAGAAGGATACATAGATGGCGCCACAACCCGTTTATGTATTCCAGCAAAGAAAAGGCCAATGAGAGTCACACAGCTGATAGTGAAAAACGGATGATTCCATAAAGATGAGAAGAAAGAAACCTGTGGAAAGAGATGACATAAGAATGCATTCAAGGGGAATGTGACATCAGATGCTAATCTGACCTCATTTGTAACATCTCTTAATTTCACATACTTTCTGAGTGTCTGGATCTATAAGCCAGTTCCACGCTCCTGTGGCTGTGCACACAGACACCACGATCAAAATCACTGCAAAAAGAAAACAGAATTCATGAATTAAAATTAGAGTGTATTGCACAATAAAATCAATCCTTGTGGATATATAAGAGTTATGAACACTCAGCAGTAAAGATTAGAACAGACAAGCTGGATTGACTTACTGCGCCAACGACCTGTAGCCGGCTGCAAACAAGACACATACTCTGTCAGTCTCCTCTCAAATGCCTTCAGGTCTACAGATGAGGAAAACAGTTGAATCAGCACAGTACCGACAGCAAGGTAATCTATTTTACATATATTTTCCAAACTCTCTCTTTTTAAAATACTGAGGCAGAAACCCAAACACAATTTACAGAATTCAACTGCCATAAAGGACAAGTTCGCTTGCTTTCAATCAGCTTTGTATTGTTACAATGTCGGTAGTGTGTATATAAATAGCCAGCTAAAGGGCTTTTTTTTTTTTTTTTTTTTTTTTTTTTACAGCACCAGGGTTTGTTAAAACTCCATATCTTCCGCATTTTTACATTACCGCCCACAGACAGTCGGATCGAGCCCAGAGCATTATGGGTGTTGGAGTTTCCCTACCTTTTAGGCAAAACTCAACAACACAGAACCTCATAGTCGTATAACACCACTTTCAAAAACATTTTACCTTTCTACTGCATAGACAGTATTTTTTATTTATTAAAAGCGCATATTGTCAGGGGCGAATTACTCCTTTAAGTCACTATACTGCAGTTTCACACATCACTCTGAAAAATGCATTATAAACAAGATATAAACATGCAGTTAGGCAAATACTGGTATGAATGGACTAAATGACATTATTTATGTAGGCTACCTATAAACATCAGCTGTACCAGGCATATCAAGCCATTGACAGCTTTATGGCTTCAACATTTACTGAAATTTAGTGGACAATGTACACTAATTGGCATGTATTAAACGTCAGTGTCTGGTAAAGTGGAGTTATGACAGGCCAACACAATGTTTAAAGCCAATACCCGGACTTTACTATGACAGAAGAGCTGCACTCCTCGTTGAGGCATCAGTTTTCCGAGATCTCGGTGGTAATTGCTGGAAGGTCTTAGAGTCTTAGCTTAGATGCTAGCAGCCCAGTGTTAACATAATACATCTAACATGCCATAACAAACACATGGACGCTTTGCTAATTTAGAAATATGACACTCGGAGATGAGTGCACTAAACTGATATTCTACTGAAAAGTACCTTCGGCTTGTTCTAATGAATTCATTGCTTTTCCCACCAGACCAGTGCTGTGGACGCTCACTTCAGGCCTGCAGACACACGCGCAACTACCGTCCGTCAGCGGGCACCAGCCAATCGCGGAAGCGCTCTACTCATTGGCTAGAAGAGAGGAGTGCGTCATCTTAAAGAAATATGTTCGATTTTTTTTAGACGCTTATTTGTTAAATGCTTTAGATGTTTAGTTATTTGTTATTATTTTCATTTCCCCCGAAATAAAATTAGTAAGAAGCCCCTAGCCCTTTTTGGAAAAAAACAAACAAACAGGTTATTCAAGCAATTTTACCTAGGCTACATCAAATTCCGAAGCTGTCGATAGCCTACCTTTAAAGCTTAACTTACTTTTAGCTAATCAACAATTTCAATGAGTTGAAATGACAGACAATTTAATTACACATAAAATGTTAAGACAGCAACTGAAATTATGTTTTTAAGAAACTATTTTTTACAATGTTTATTTATTTATTCATCCATTATTTTTTTATACAATTGTTTTTTCTTTTCTTGTTTTTTGTCCCTGAAAAAAAAAAAAAAAAAAAAGGTAATTATTGTCCTCTCAAACAACATTGACAAAATTGATGGCTATCTTTGCTCACAATACTTCACATATACTGTTATATCAAGTCTTTTTACTAGACCTCTCTCCATCAGTAAATACAAGTGGTCTGATATTTAAATGGACATCGGGAGAACCGGGAGACTTCCCGGTGGCCTGGCAGCCGATTTGGCCCAATGCTGTATTTATTATTATTATTATTATTAATATTAATATTATTATTATTGCCAGCCGAATATACTAAAGTGATTATTTCCGAATTCGCCATTCAATAAAAAATCTCTAATAAATCATGAATCGGTTAGTCTTGACTGGCAACGCGATTCGTCTCGCGCCTCCGCCAAACGGATCAGAGTCAATAATGTTAGAGATCTGAGAAGGGAGTGTGGAAGCAGGAGGCAAAACTAATGACCTGTTCAGGACTTCAAGTGCAGGTCAGTTTCATCTGTAATTGTAAAATAGGGTAGTTTTGTCTTTGTTTACTTAGTTAAGTATTAAACTGCTAGCAAAGTTAACAGCACGGTAGACTGCGTAACGTTAGCACCCCATTACTACATCATCACTCAAAATACTGTATGCTAAAAGACGACATCATTATCTGTTGTAAAGTTACAGTAGTAATTTAGCAGACAAATATTCACATCGTTTTATAAGAGTGAGCTAGGGAAGATAAAACAACCCTCACGAAAATTGACCCAGATTTTACTACAAATAAAACAATAGCTAAACCAGCTTAAACCATGGTAATCACAAATTAACAGTTTTGCTACACTAACCATAGTTTAACCATGGAATTTGTTGTAAAACTCTGGTTATACAAATGGTAATTAATCCGCCAAAAAAAAAAAAAAAAACCGTGGTGATTTTTCCTGGGTCAAAAATGGTCTTCGGTGGTGGCCAACAGACACTCCTTTCTTGTCCTCTTGTTTTTTTAAAGCCGATTTGACCACTGGATTTCATAGCTTTGAAAGATAAGATCCTTATTGGCTATACCTAATAATTGTTTTGGTATTATATCAATATTAAAAAATAGAACAAAAAATGTGCATTAAAAGGTTTATTTGAACTAATAGTCTAATTTTCTATCATATTGCCAACAATTGAATAAAATTAGCAGCTAGCTAACAAAAACAACTTGCTTTGCGCTTTTTTTCTGATTTCACATCACTCCAGTCTAAACAAAATATTTTTTTAGGTCATTTTTCAACACATTGTAATATAAATAACCTGACAATACTGTAGGTTATTAAGACTAAATCTGACTAACCACTCTTGCTAAATGGGGTTAGCACACAGTTTAATGTTGGACGGATCAGTTCGTTCATTAAAATGATTATTCTAATAAAAATGATAGGTCTGTTCAAACGAGTCAGTAGGTTAAAAAAAAAATTCAATACACCACGTGAAACATGGATTCGGTCTTCCAACCTTTTACCATCGTGTCAATTCAATTGATTTGGATTAATACATGCGAGGGAGATCTCAAAGACAGTGCTGCTTTAGTTTGAAGAGAGAAAGTGCGCGCGCGAGGGAGGGGCTTATCACAAAATCACAATAACTGATCAAATAAGGCTTTGGCGGCCGCCAGCAAAAATTAAATGCAGGAAAAACCCTGGATTATAAAACCATGGTTAATTTTTAACAATTAAGTCACACACACACACAGACACACAGACACAGACACACAGACATTTTGAAATTTTGTCCCAGTCCGTCCCTGTGACAGTAAACATTTAATCAATTATTAAAACTCTTTTACCAGCCTAAGAGAAAGGCAGATAAATACAGGGGGAAAAGAGCAGAAAGCAGGAGATAAAGTAATGGTAAAATTGCATAGTTTATTGAATAATTGTGTCCTTCTCAAAGCTTAGTCTGACTTCATCTGACCAGTAAAGATCCATCAACTATTATTATGCAAAGAAAATGCAATGGAAAATGATTGCTTCAAATCGTCCTGCAACAAAGTAGGCTAATGAAAGAGAGAAAGAATACAAGGTACAATTTTTTATCTTAATATTGAAACAAAACACACAGATACTTAAGTATTATATGAGTTGTAGCTGAGTACTAGATGCAATAATCAGCTTTGTTGTTTTTAGGTGTGAATTTATTAACTAACACCAGGTTAAACTTTTCCTTTAGTAAAGCCTCTATCTCACTCTCTGGGATTTCTCTCATGTCCACCGAGTCTGCGTCCTCTTTGAATGTGACTTCACTGTACGTCCAACCAATCAGAGCTCTGAAGCCTGTGGGCGTCTGAAGGGAGCAAATGGATTTGAGCATGAACAGAGATTCTGGATTAGTCTGCAGGAACTCTGATGTCTCCAGGAAATGATCTGCATCACAGGGTGTTAATGTAAAAGAGTACATTATTTTGGTGAGCCTTTTGTCGATGAGACTAGAATTAGCAAAGGCCTTATCTTGGACCACTTGCTTCCTTCCGGTCTTCTCGAGAACCCACTTCGCCCCGTCATTTGTGAGGCGGAACACACCCGGAGGCTGGGGCTGGTCTTTACGTGAGATCAACTCTAAGGGATGCCACATTTGGTGCGACACTCCAAAGCTCACATCAGCAATGTACGGCTTCCCATCAATCTCCACCAGATTGATTAGATGACAGTCCTTGGGGAGGAACTCCTTATCGAGCGAGTTAAACACTTTGGCGCCCAGTATGGTGAATTTGTATCCCATCTCCCTCAGAACCCACGAGAACAGGAGGTTGTTTTCACAACACCAGCCTCCCCGATTGCTCTTCACTATTTTATCATAGATGATGTGTAGATCCATAGTGTTCTTCTCCCCACTGTGCACGCTGAGATTCTCAAATGGAATATTCATGACATGCAGCTTGTGGATGGCAAACAAATTCTCCAGGCTGGCTTTGTCATATTGGCCAGTAAATCCAATCCTGTTTAAATACTCTCTCAGATCCATTATATCACTACGAGAAACAATGCACAAACAATTTTAACAGAACTTGTGTAGCCATTTTACATTGTTATAATGTATAAGAACAAACAATTTACATGAATGATTACTGCATAAATAATGGACAGTGTATTGAAAATATATGTAAAAAAAAAATATATATGATCAGTTTTGACATTATTGTATATTTTTAAATACATTTAAAAATATTTGTTTTTGCCACATGGGTATAGGGGAGAGATTTTGTTTAAGGTTCTTTGTTAAGACATAACAAACATAAAATATTATTTACAAATTCCTCTCATTTACAACAATCAGGAAAGAACTGTAAAAGTTATTATTTTCATAGTATTAAAAAATCCTACCATTAAGATGAATCCAGTGAGAGTTGACGGATAACTAATACTCAGAGAATGTGTGCAAAACGAAGGACTGGCGATCGAATAACACAAGAACCCTTGAACCGCAGAGTTGTGTCATTAGCTGTAATAAATTAACTATGAATAATAAACACAGGGCAAAATCCACAAAGCTAACGTTTCTGAACGACTCAACACAGCATTCATTACTACTGCATTTCAAACTATCGTGCGACAGATCACAAAAGTGTTTCACAGAATAGCACTACTGGTGATGGAAATCGAAACAAATGCCTGTTTGTTTCAGTTGCTGACCATAATACAACATGCTTCCTGTCTTATGACTGTGTTGCTAAAATTAGTAGGCAGATAACGTTACAGTTTGAGCCCTACTGTCTCTGCTAGAACTGACAGAGAATACATCGTAAACGTGTTTCTACTGCTCTCTTATCAGGTTTACCTATATGCCACAATGTTCCAGACAATGAATTAATCAGATAACAATCTGTGAGGTGTTTCATACTGTTCTGTTATTCCCAACTATACAGTATGGACGATTAAAGCAATATATATGCTTACTGTGTTTATTAAGTCACATGTGCTCACCGCATTACATTACATACATGCCAGTCTAGCGATCTGTCTCCACACAACAACATCCGTTTGTGCGTCACTCTAATCTGTCCCCTTGGGAACATGACAGTAAGTTAAGACTTAACAATCCTCTTGTAACATCCTTTCTCTTTTTTTTTTTTTTCTTTTCTTTTTTTTTTTTTCCAACAAGTTAAACATTTTCTTTGTAAACAAAACCAACCTTTTCTTTGTAAACAAAAATTACAATTTCTTTGTAAACAAAAATTACAATTTCTTTGTAAACAAAATCACTTCAGACAAATGCATGTAATTACCTTGCCTATTGAAAAGTAAACTTAGGCTATATGTCCTCTTAGGACACTAACTTCAAGTGCATATTTTGTAAACTCCTTGACAATGTATTATTTGCAAATTAACTATGCAATCAATAACTCGTTTATCCTTTTTCCCTCTCTTTTACAGTGCAACCGCAACTCACCATCAAACCTAGAAAATGACCCAACATGTCATATAATACTCTCACTTAGAATAATCCTTCAAATATGTAGGCATTTTAACCTGACGCCCCGACCTTGTAGTAACAGTGTATTGATCACTACCCTGACCCCGTTCAGCAGCAACAGTTTGTGTGTTTGTCAAAACCTCTGTTTGTGCAGATGTTGACGGTGGGCAGTAGTTACGCCTGAGGTGTCGACGATTTCTCCTCAGAACACTACCAGACTCTAGCTCAACCTCATAAGATCTGGGACTCACTGGTCTAATCACTCTGGCTGCTTTCCAGGTTTTACAAGGCTCGAATGGTTGGACTCGAACACTGTCCCCTGATGTGAAACAGTCCAAGTCTTTTGCTGTACGGTTGTAATATTTCTCCTGTCTTTGTCTGTTGTTAATCAGTCCCTGTTTGTTGTTTGACACTTTAGGCTCCAACAGTGTTTCTTTAGTAGGAAGAAGAGTCCGGGTCCTCCTGCTGAGAAGTCTCTGTGCTGGACTGGTGGTGAGACCTTGGCTCGGTGTGTTGCGATGGTCCAGCAGGGCTAAGTATGGATCCTGTCCAGCTGCTGCAGCCTTCTGCATAAGACGTTTTGCTGTTTTGACAGCTGACTCAGCCTTTCCATTGCTTTGTGGATACCCGGGTGATGATGTTCTGTGCACAAATTCCCACTTTTGGCTGAACTTTTCAAAGTCGTGCGATGCGTACTGTGGTCCGTTATCCGATATGAGCACATCTGGAATCCCCTGACGAGCAAAGTGTGCTTTCAGTTTGTGAATCACTGTTGTACTTTTGGTGTCCGGCAAATAATCCACCTCCCAAAAATTTGAATAATAGTCCACAGTTACTAGGTAGTCCTTGTTGTGAAAAGAAAACAAATCAGTTCCTACCTTAGCCCATGGTCTGTAGGCAATGTCATGGGGATGTAATGTCTCTTTTGGTTGCTTGGGGTCCACTGACCTGCAGATGTCACATTTGGAAATAAACGTCTTTATTTGCTCACTCATCCCTTGCCAGTAAACACATTCACGTGCTCGTCTGAGGCAACCTTCCACTCCCAGATGTGTTGAGTGTATGCGGCTGGTCAGATCGGCTCTTAGTGTGTCCGGAATAACTGCTCTTTCACCCCTGAACACTATGCCATTCTGAAAGCTCAGCTCATCCTGAAAAGCAAAATAGTGTTGAATGTTTTGCTCCATGTCTTTTTTGTTCCGTGGCCATCCTGTAAGAATGAACTTAATCACTTCCTGCAACTTTGTGTCCTCGCTGGTTGCATCGCGAATGGCTGACAGTCTTTCTGCCGAGATAGGTACGTATGTAATCATGTTAACAGTCTCTAGATCTGCCTCTGTGTCTCCCTGTTTGCTGTCAGGTAGATAAGCTCTGCTGAGTGTGTCAGCTAGTAGCATGTCTCGGCCTGGCACATAGATCACATTAATGTGATATTTCTGCAGTCTGAGTAGCATTCTCTGTAGTCTCTTTGGTGCACTCAGTAGAGGTTTTCTCACAATATTCTCCAGTGGCTTATGGTCACTTTGAACAGTCACTTTTCTACCATAAGTATTGGTGAAACTTTTCCATTCCAAACACTATGGCCAGACATTCTTTTTCTATCTGTGCATAACCTCTTTCTGTAGGGGTCAGCGCTCTACTCGCAAATGCCACAGGTTTGCCTTTCTGTGTCAGGGCTGCTCCTAGTCCTGTCTCTGACGCATCACATTGGAGGGTTAACTCCTCATGTTGGTCATAGTACTTGAGCAGTGGTGCTTTTGATATTTTTTCTTTCAACCTTCTAAAAGCTGTCTCGTGCACCTCAGTCCATTCCCACATGTTGTCCTTGTGTGTAAGTTGTCTCAAAACCTCACAGTCATCAGAAAGATGGTCACAAAACTTTGAAAGGTAGTTCAGCATACCTACAAGTCTCTGTACCCCCTTAACATCTGTAGGCCTCGGCAGCTCCCGCACTGCCCGCACTTTTTCCGGGTCAATGCGGAGGCCTTCTGCTGTCAGCAAGTGTCCAATGTAGGGTACCGACTCTCTCCTCAGTTTAAACTTGTCTACATTGAGTTTAATGTCTCTTTCTCTGCACCTTATTAAAAAACATCTCAAGTTTTTTTCATGATCTTTGTCTGCTTCCTCTAGTGTGTCACCTTCCCCTGTGATCAGTATGTCATCTGCAATGATATACAAACCCGGTAAGCCCTCTAGTGCTTGCATGAGTTTTCTTTGAAAGACTTCCGGAGCTGGGCTTATCCCCATTGGCATCCTGAGCCAACGATATCGTCCGAATGGGGTCGCAAACGTGGTGAGGTAACTTGACTCCTCATCCAGCTTGACGTGCCAAAATCCGTGCTTCACATCACAAACAGTGAATACCTTGGATTTTGCCAGTCCTGGCAGGACGTCATCAATGGTTGGAAGTGGAAAATGGCTCCTTTTGAGTGCTCTATTCAGTGGTTTGGGGTCTATACAGATCCTTGTCTTTCCATTTGGTTTTGTCACTGACACCATACTGCTTATCCAGTCAGTGCTGCGCTCCACAGGTGCTATTATTTCTTGGCTTTCCAGATTCTTTAATTCCTCTTTAAGCGGGGTCATCATTGCAACAGGCACTCTGCGTTTAGGCAGTTTTACTGGTGGTACACTTTTGTCTATTTCAATGCTGTACTCGCCTTCTAAGCAGCCAACGCCTGTGAAAACATCTACGAACTCTGACTTTATTTTCTCCATATTTGTCAGCTGCACACCGTTGTCAGTCGTTTTGTCTGTACATTGTGTTTTCACTATACTGTCAATCGCCAGTATGTTCTCATACTGCACTTTAATTAACTTCATGGCTTCACTAGCCTTTCTTCCCAGTAGCGGGATCCTGTCATCCTGGTCCACCACTTGAAACTCAAGTCTGTATAATTTATCATTTCTTGGATTTCGGAGTTTGACTTTTCTTTTTTCCAAGTGGGCGTAATCTGCTTTTGTTGTACATGACAAGTACTTTCTCTGTGTCTTCCAGTTGTGTATTTGGGTTTAACAGTTGCATTGGGATAACATTACAAGTAGCACCACAGTCTATCTGAAAGTTAACTAGCTTTTTGTCCAACAACATACCTGCAAATAGATGCTGGCTTTTGCTGTGTGCTTCTTTCACTTGATTTATTGTCTCTTGGCTTTCTCTGATGTCTGTAATTGTCATGATGTCCTCACATGAGTCACTTGACTCCGAAATTGTGTGTACCGGTCTGCCTTTTTTATTTTTCTCGAACTTGGACTTGCATTTTGCAGCAAAGTGGTTCTCTTTTCCACAATTCTTACACTTCTTTCCATAGGCTGGACATTTGTGTTTATTTTTCTCATGTGTGTTGCCACAAAATTTACAGTTAATCTCGTCATTTTTGTCTCTTCTTGGATTCTTCCTCATTGCATGTATTTCTTCCACCGTTTTGCCTTGTATGGTTTTACTGTTCTCTTTTGACAGCTCAGTAGCTCTGCATATTTGTATGCACTTATCCAGCGTTAAGTTTTCTTCCCTTAACAGTCTTTCTCTCATCGCAGGGCTCTGTGTACCACACACAATCCGGTCTCTTATTAGCGAGTCTTTAATGTCACCGAAATTGCATGTACTGGCCAATACTCTCAGATCTGTGACATATCTGTCAATACTTTCGTCTTGTGCTTGGTCTCTGACAAAAAACTTGTAACGCTCAACAGTCTCATTCAGTTGTGGATTACAATGATTATCAAACTGCGTCATCATTGAACTCACTGTCCTCCTTGCAGATGTATCACCGCTCGTCAGCGTTGCTAAAAGTTCTCTCCCTCTCTCTCCGAGGAGGTAATTAAACAACTTAACTTTAGTTGTCTCCTCTGCATCGGGCATCGTGAGCTCCGTATAAAGCGTAAACTCCTCCTTCCAACTTTTCCACGTTTTCGCCACGTTGGCTGAATCCAAACAAAGTATTGGAGGCGGCTTGAGACCCTCCATCGCGACGTCTGGCGCCCTTTTTCTGCTCCGGCGTAGTGAACACTGTCTCTTGCTCGAGCTCGCGAGCTAACGTTAGATTCGCGGCACTATTAACTCTTCACAGCGCGGTACTAACTTCGGCTGAATTCACGACCGCTGCCACCATGTTTCATACTGTTCTGTTATTCCCAACTATACAGTATGGACGATTAAAGCAATATATATGCTTACTGTGTTTATTAAGTCACATGTGCTCACCGCATTACATTACATACATGCCAGTCTAGCGATCTGTCTCCACACAACAACATCCGTTTGTGCGTCACTCTAATCTGTCCCCTTGGGAACATGACAGTAAGTTAAGACTTAAAGGTAGGGTAGGTCAGAATTGTCTAAAAAAAACTTTTATTCAAATTTGTTTAAACTGTCTTTATATACCAATGCATAATTAAAATGTAAGTACTCTGATAAAAAGAGTATAAAAATCGAGTGACTCTAGACCGTTTAATCTTCATTAAACACAGCTCATTAATTCCATTCACTCCCACCTAAAAACGGGTGCGCGACTGCGCGCACGTGGGCAGAGCCAGTAATAACGGCGGTAGTCATGGCGACGTCGAGTGACAGTCGCGCAAACCAATCCTGTGATTCGTCCCGAATGGAAATAATGAGCTGTGTTTAATGAAGATTAAACGGTCTAGAGTCACTCGATTTTTATACTCTTTTTATCAGAGTACTTACATTTTAATTATGCATTGATATATATAGAAAGTTTAATCAAATTTGGTAAAAAGTTTGTATATAAATCCTACCTACCCTACCTTTAACAATCCTCTTGTAACATGAGGAATATATGGTTACTTAAAATTTGGTCGTATTATTGTGAAACATATTAACATGCAAACTCATGATAGGCCTACCTAAATTATAAACTTATTTAAGGCACTTACGCACACTTACATATAAGGCCAGGGTACGTTTACACGACAACGATGCTTAAAACTGAGAAGTTTTTCCTAACGATGCTTAAAACTGAGAAGTTTTTCCTAACGATGCTTAAAACTGAGAAGTTTTTCCTTTGAGTTTTCCGCTTACAGACGACACCATTGTCCAAAAGGATCCCCATTTACACAGATCCGTGTAAACGACTGTATTCTCCTGCCAGGCCGATAGATGGCGACAAAACCCTATGAACTTTTTTGGATAGCACACTCTTTTTTTTCTTCTTCTAAACCCTATGGACTGAGCACCGTTTATGTCTATGCTGAGCACCAGAGCCAGAGCTGACATCAAAGAGTGTCGCAACTCAGTGTCACGTGGTTCATGTAAGCCCCAGTTCCAAAACATACGCTGGCTGTCATATTCTTCTATGGGACAGACAGCAGCGATTGCATTATTGAACGGTAAATATAAAATAAAACACACACCCAGGTACTTTTTCAGCTGTTATTGCATTTTGTTAATATCAGTTTTGCATTTGGAGAGGCAAGGTGACAATGAAATACTGTATAGCCATACAGGCCATGAATATGCCTCTGCCTGACATCAGGACCATTCAGAGGAGGATGCAGCATGTTAAACTGGAGCCAGGAGTGTTGGGGGAGGTGTTTGATAGGCAGAGGCTGAAGGCAGATGCAAACATGGGGTTTCAAATTATTAAAAGTATTTAACTTTAGGAGAGGCGTTGAAGCAAGGGCAACAAAAACAGGTTTTTCAACAATAAAAATAAAAATGACGAGGCCACTTTGCCAGGGGGAGGTGAGTGATCAAGCGACCAGACTGCCAGGGGCCATACAGGACTTTGTGAAAGGGACATCCTCTTTCACATCTGTTTCATGGGCCCTATAAAGCACTGTTATATAACTGCCAGGGGCCATACAGGACCTAATGGAGCAACTCAGAATGGAAAAGGAGAGAAGAGAGGGTGTTACACAACAAAACAAAATAATACATGAAATCAAATAAAAATATTTTAGTTATGTCAGGAGAAAGATAATTATTTATCAAATATTTTAAATTGTACAACTATTTACAAAAAATAACTATTTACTATTTACAGAACTCTAGGGCATCCGAGAGCCTAACCATTTTGAAGAAAAAGAAAAAACACGTGTTCCTTTGTGAAAGGGACATCCTCTTTCACATCTGTTTCATGGGCCCTATAAAGCAGTAAGAATAGGGACAGTGGTCAATAAGGGTAGAGAATACAGTTAAAAGCAGACTCAGCAGAGGACATAGCAGGTAGCGCTATATTAGTGGTTGGGGAAAAGTTGTCACCCGCTCTCTGTGATTTTCAATGATGTCTGAGTTCTGATGGCTATTGGTTACAACTGACATTTTAATAGATCAGTGGTCATACCATGGTTGGATTGTTAGCTGCGTATATCATTCCGATGTTTGATGTGCCATAATAGGTGTGGTCATTATTCCTGAGATTAACAGCTGGAGGCATACTCCTTGACATGGCTTTCCTCCTTTTCGGCTTAGGCCGATGTTTAAATACTGTTGGCACAGCATCTGGCCTCAACCTCAAATTTCCTCCTGATTTGTTGGCAATAAATTGGTCATCTTCAAAGTGTACCTGTAGTTAGGCTTATAAAATCAGTTTCCACTGCACACTTCAAATGTTATTGAAGAGTCATAATTCTCTACACTTGGAAATATGATGCCCTTTAAATTGTCATGTCACCTCTGTGAACATTACTTAGCCTACATGACAGAGTTTTCTGCTGTTGATGTTGTCTTCTGTCATACACAGGTTTTGTCTTTTAACCATTGCCATCCACCTCTTCCTTCGCTCTTAGGGAAGCCATCCATATGGAACCCCTTATTGGATCGATTAGAGCATCCAAATGCTGCACATCCAACCATGGTATGACCACTGATCTATTAAAATGTCAATTGTAACCGATAGCCATCAGAACTCAGACATCATTGAAAATCACAGAGAGCGGGTGACAACTTTTCCCCAACCACTAATATAGCATATTCATGGCCTGTATGGCTATACAGTATTTCATTGTCACCTTGCCTCTCCAAATGCAAAACTGTCATTAACAAAATGCAATAACAGCTGAAAAAGTACTTGGGTGTGTGTTTTATTTTATATTTACCGTTCAATAATGCAATCACTGCTGTCTGTCCCATAGAAGAACATGACAGCCAGCGTATGTTTTGGAACTATTGGGGCTTACATGAACCACGTGACAGCCATAGCGGCGACATCAAAGAGTGTCGCAACTCTTTCTCTCTATGGCTCTGCTGAGCACGTAATACCATGTGCGTAATAGGCATGACATGTGCATAACGTCATCATCTTCAGAGATTCGTGTTTTTGTTGTTTACACGGAGACCGATTTCAAAAACTTGCACATGCGTTTACGTTTTTAGTTGAAAACGGTGTCATGTAAACAGGACACTTATAATACGGCTCAAATCAGGAGCCTTTTTAAAATGGTTTAAGCGTCCTCACTTGAGCGTCCTCAAGTGGTCAAATCAAGCTAATGTTTTAGATTCAGAATCAGGTTTATTTGTAAAATGTTATTTTGCTTTAATTTATCAAAATTTCTCTGTTTTCCAACAGACAGATACTCCTGTGTGTTGGGGCACTGCAATTTAATCAAATGGAGACTACTGATTGTGCAACATAATGTGTGTATTTCAGATTGTCTGGGTGTAGCCTACACAGAGAAAAAAGGTGTAAAAGTTGTACCTTTAGGGGTCCAACAGTTTGTGAGTGGGGTAGCACCCTTAAAAGGACATCTTTGCACCTATAAATCTGGCCATCATTTACATTTTTAATGTTATTATTTAATGTTTATGTAAACAAAAAGTGCATATTAATGCTAATTTGATTTGTTGGTTTTTGACATACAACTTGGTGAATTGATTTCATTGTATAGTATTAGTACATTTTGAAAGTTTTAGCCTATTTTAATTTTGGGCCTAAGGTTTTGGGCATTTGGCACGTTGTTGGGTGTGGAAGGTACTAATGTGATTGCTTTATCTGTAAATTAATGAATTAATTGAAATCAAATGATTTTTTCAGGTCTTAAATTTCAATCTTTATGGTCTTAAAAAGGTCTTAAATTTGACTTACTGTTACCTGCAGAAACCCTGTATTATTTATAAATTAATTTCACAGATACAGCTAGCCTACATCAGTCTGAATCCATTTGTTAATTATATTGAAGAGTAGGCTATATTCTATTCTATTTATAGATCGCTTTGTCTGCGTTGTATGTTGTCCTGCACTATATTTGCATTCTGTGACCTGCAGCCTTGTCATAAGAATTTCAATGTCCAGCATACCCTGCACAAATGACAAATAGGAACTACTTGAACTTGAGACTACTTGAACTTAAATATATTTATATTATGTAAGCTACGGTACAAATATATTTACACACCATGTACCGCAGTTTTAATAATTTTGGCTTCTTCTTTGGATTGATAATGGCTGTCTGAAACATATATTTAAGCTAATCAAGCACTAATCAAAGTATGGAGTGGAAAAGAGGCGGGGGACAGTTCTTGACACTAGAACTCATAGGGTAGTTTTTATTTTGAGACTGATTTATCATGTTCTGTCATATGACTCCCGAGTCCCAGCTGAAGAAAAACAGAAAGAGCGAGTGAGAGTTTCACATGGTTTGGTCAGTACACACAGAGCTGTTGTTGTGGAAAAGTATGCATCACTGAGCAAACTCCAAAAGCTTGTGTATCTGCACTTGTTTCAAGAATCAGGAGACAAACATGCTGTATCAAGAGTTAGCCACAAAAGTAAGGAGGAAATTCCCTTTTCCTGTGTTCTTTGCACAGCAAAATGAGAAGTTTTAAGTCATGCAAGGTATTTTCTGTTTAATTTCTTCTCTTTGAAATAGGGTCTGTTCTTGGCTTAAAAAAAACAATTTTGTTTAACTTTATATCAATTTGACAATGATATAATAATAATGTTTAAGAATGAGTTAAATACTTTGTTTTGGAATTTTAAAGTACATAATAGTACCTTATATTAATGTTTACATTTTAATATTCAGAAGAATTAAGAAAATGTTTTTTCTCTTTACACACACACACACACACACACACACACACACACACACACACACACACACACACACACACACACACACACACACACACACACACACACACACACACACACACACACACACTATGGACTGCCCAGTCAAACAACATTTGTATGAAGGCGCCTCATAAGGAAACTGGTTTCAGACAGGCACGCAAGGTAAATGTTGTCTAATGATTTAGAACAAATTGTGACTTTTAGTCATAAACAAGCAAATATATATTGGCCACCATGCTTTTTTTCTGGACATTTATAAAAATAATTAACTTAGGCAGTGAAGGATGCCTCAAAACGATCAGATAAAGGCATTTTAGACAGGATGTCAAGGAGACAGGATGTTACTCAAATACTGTATGGGATTATTGTGGACATGCTTTGATGTCTACCGGAGCCTATACGGTTTTGTTTCCCCCTTTTTTCCATTTATGTTCTCATTTTGGAAAAGATGCATTCCAATTTGCACTTGTAGGTTCTTGGTTTAGTTAAAGGTTCAGTCAACTTTTTTTTATAAGTTTCATTTGGTCACACTAATTTATTCGTATCTGATTCGCGGATTATGTTATTTTGAATCGGTGCTATTCAGTTAAAGGCCCCCTATTATGGATTTTTGAAAATTACCTTTCATGTAGTGTTTAACATAGCTCTAAGTAGGGCTGGGTATCGATTCAGATGTTCCAATTCGATTCGATTTCGATTCGCAAGCTCTGAATTCGATTCGATTTCGATTCTCGATTCAATTTCGATTCTAAATTCGATTTCGATTCCCGAAACTTAGACAAGTCAGAACAGTCGCATACCTTGATCAATCAGGATCAGGTTATTTTATGTTTAAGATAAAACAAACATAAACACAGCATTAGCTGTAACATGGAGGCTGCAAGCCTGAACTGTAGGAAAACTAATACTGTATTTTGGGTGATAGATAAATAAATATGGGAAAAAAATAGATTTTTGGCCTTTGAGAATCGATTTTGAATCGACCACATTTGTAAAAGTCGATTAATCGAAAAATATATATTTTTGCCCAGCCCTAGCTCTAAGTGAATGAAAACATCCTGCAAAGTTTTAAATATGAAAGTGCACCGTATATAAAGTTATTGTCTTTCAAAAGTAAGAGTCGACTCTGAGTCAATGAAATGAATTGTTTTTTAAACGAGTCACAAGCCGTTTCGTTGTGATGTCAAGATGTAACATTAGCCCGCCCACTTATTGTGCGCGCAGACACCAGGGAAATTTAAACCTCAAACACTGCCGCTGATTCCTGTGGATATTGGGAAGCATCATGTCGAGGAGACGCTGTGCTCTACAATGTGACGGTAAAGACTTTTTTTTTCACTGCACAAGGACGAGCATGTGAAGAGGAAAGATTAAGCATGGAGCAAGATTTGTTTTACCAATGTTTATGTTATATCAGTCATTCACGCTAGAGCTCGGCTAATGTGTACATTGCACATGCACTGTTATTGATACAGTTTCCATGTGTTCACCTCAATATATTAGAAACATACTCTGTAAATAAATTAGTTCAAGTAAAATAATCGGTTGATGGACATGCACTTGTTAATGCTGATGGTGAAGAATTGCAACATCTCATAATGTACCTCAAACTGAGTAGTGAATCACTGAAACGTCCTGCTCGAGTCGTCCTTGCGATGGAGGTTCGGGTTGAATAACTAGTTCTTCTAGTGTTTCATCATCGGACTCGCGCTAGGATTGGTATGGTCAAATCGTCATTGTTTGTTACTGTGTTTAGTTTACGGTGTAGGACGCCCCATAGAGCATATTTAGGCCATGCCGGGGGGGAAAACAATAGGCCTGTTTGAGATGCGCCTTGCCTTGCCTGAAATGTATGCAAGAGTAGGCGGCTGCAGTGAGGGGAGGAGTGAAAAAAGCGCAGGCAAGCCGGACAGTTCTCTTCTCGTAGTGGATCTAACACCTGTGAGATCAAATATGGATATCGCGGGATTCACGGGGTTCACGCTCGTGCCCAGTGTTGCTAATAAACTGGATTTAATTTAAGTTCTGTTGCTTTTATATGAAAATAAATATAATGAACAAGACACCCAAAGCACTTGTTATTTAGGCTAATCCCATTCAAAATACGTGTTTATTAATATTTTTTTTCTTTAATATACTTTAATGTGTTTATATATAGGCCTATTTTTATTTTTAAAATAAAAATTATAATCACATAATCCTTATAGAGATTGCACTGCAGAGAGTTAGGGAATATTCACACATAATTTATACACATAAAACATGACATCAGAGATTTAAAATCAAACATTTTAAAAGAGAACATAGCCTACATCATGGTTGTTTAAACCAATGAGCATTAAGCTGTGTCGTCAGCAAGTCGTTTCCCATCATCCTTTTGATCAGCGCAGTCGGTCGAGAGCAACTGTGCGCAACTGCAGAATCCGACACGTCCGCCTTGCGCTCGCAAGAGTTTTTTGACATATGTCAGCATGACATCAGAGCCAGGCGGACCGCACTCGGACACTTTTCTAATGGCATGCATCTCGCGCTGATCACCGGTGATCGGTTCTGTGCAGATTTTGCTCATCTCAAACAAGCCTAATCCAACCGTCTCCATTGACTTTGCATTGCGAGAGGATGCCTCCTTGTAATTTCTTGCTTCTAACTAAAGACAGAAAAATGCATAAAAGCTACTGTGTGCAGCAAACAAGCTAAAAAACCCAGAAATAAGTTTTTATTAGCTGTCGACCCCAAAAAACGAGTGTTTAAGGACATAAAAGTGGATACAGGCAGTTGAGACAGAGCGTAACGTGTCTTACTCTGAGAAATAACGTATGCCCGCTGGAGGAGAACGTAATCGGCAACACAGGAATATAATATATAAAACTGACATTTGGATATTTGACTCACCAGTGACAAAATTTTTAACTTACTGCACACATAACTTTTTTTATTTTTATTTTATTTTTTATTTTGTGAGTGTCAGAATTCCACAATTTACCCATTCGTTCCAGCCTGTATCCACTTTTAAGTCCATAAAGGGGTCATATATAATGGTACATGCACTTTTACAAGTTGATTGTACTGAAATGTGTGTTGGCAGTGTTCAATATTCCCCACGATCAACGTCAATGCTTTCATGTTTAAGTGAATCATTTCTCACCAGACTGCTTTATAAACGTGGGTCAGTAGTTTTGCTAAGAAGCTGCTCCTGAAAAAAGAATCGGTACCAACTATTCGTGTTCCTGCTGCACCTCCAGAAGAAGTGAGTGTAAAATTTTATTCATCACTGACAAGCCTACATTTACCGAAAAAAAGTTTTTCATGACCATTAGCTGTAACATCAATCCGGTACATCAGTAAACACATAGCGTTTGTATCTCATTACTCTAATGTTACCCTGCCAGTACATACAAAGATAGATCAAAGTGACATTACGTTAACCAACCATTCAGAAACG
Source organism: Phoxinus phoxinus (assembly GCF_949152265.1). Lineage (NCBI taxonomy): Eukaryota > Metazoa > Chordata > Actinopteri > Cypriniformes > Leuciscidae > Phoxinus > Phoxinus phoxinus. Next base: position 30,611,732 of record NC_136877.1, read on the forward strand.
TCCTGTTCGAGCCTTTATTGTCGAACAACTTCGGGGTCGTCATCTTGTTCTGGGTCCGACTCCGGTTCAAATTGATAAGGTTGCACAGATGTGTCCTCAGAGACTCCCGCTGCCATTCTTTCTCCAAATTATACCCTCAATTATTGTCAACATAGATATACATAATAAAGGCTAGATGTCTCGTCCGCGCTGCAGGCCAATGCAACGAGAGACCTCCGTTTCAGTTTCTCGAACCCGCACAGTGCGGCGGTCAGAACACGGAGACCATTCTGCCCCTAGCTATGCGTGCGAAAGCAAGGGAAGCGATCCCGGGCGTGTCAGAATGGGTGCTGAATGTTGTAAAGCAGGGCTATGTGCTGCAGTTCGCCCACCGTCCCCCGCGCTTTCGAGCCCGGACCGTGACGAGCATGAACTCAGAAGTAGCACACCTACTTTGCGCAGAAATAGCAAAACTGCTGTGCAAGGGGGCGATAGAGCCGGTACATCCTTCTATGAGTGAGTCAGGCTTGTACAGCTGTTATTTTCTCGTGCCCAAGAAGGACGGGGCGCTCAGACCTATATTAGATCTGAGACGTTTGAACAAAGCTCTCATGAGAAGAAAATGCTCACGACCAGACAAATCCTCGCGCAAATTCGCCCAAGGGACTGGTTTATTTCTCTCGATCTGAAAGACGCGTACTTTCAGAACCAGATCATACCCCGTCACAGGCCATTCTTGAGATTCGCCTTCGACGGTCAGGTATATCAGTACACCGTCCTACCGTTCGGCCTGTCTTTAGCACCCCGTACATTTACGAGGTGCATGGGGGATGCACGCGGCTCTCGCTCCCCTGAGGCGTCAGGGTATGCGAATTCTGAACTATTTGGACGATTGGCTGATTTTAGCACAATCAGAGGCAGAACTCATGTCTCACAGAACTATGCTACTCAGTCATCTGGAAAGCCTGGGTCTCACGGTCAATTCCGACAGGGTGGCCTCAGATCAGGCAACCTGTACGTCATGGCAAGAAATCTCCTCCTATAGTCGCATGTCAACCTGCGCTCTCTGGGCCAGATGTACTAACGGTTTTGCACCCACTTCAGGCGTATTTCTGTCACTTCTGTCGCGGGAACTGAAAATGGCAAAATGCGCTTTTCGTATCATGCATATGCATTCATGGGATGGTCAAGGTGAAAGTGGGAGTGTCACATAAAGAGATGGGAGGGAAACCGCAAACTGCGCCTAATTATGTATTCCGCGTTATGTACAGAAAAAGCCGGTGAAAGCCCGCCTCTATTTTGCGCTGAAAATTATCCGCCTCTTAAAAGCAGGTGTAACTTAGGAAGCGGGTTTCCTGGCATATGCCTCCTGGTGAAATGGCAGAAGTAATCCGAGCAAGACGAAGACATAGGCTAAGGAGACGAGCTCAAAAAAATTTTGCCACAAGAATCACACTTTTTCAGTTGAGTGAAAACATTTTGTTTCCATTAAGCGTTACAGATTAAGCAGCTACGCAATATTACAGTTACTGGAAGAAATCAAAGATGACATAGAATCTCCGACTCAGCGTTCACATTCCATTCCAGCAGTTGTTAAACTCCTCGCTACATCACAATTATTGGCGGCAGGATAATTTCAAGCAGTCATAACATCAGCAGTGGGAATATCGCAAAGAGAGGAGGAGGCCCATTCAATTGCTCGTTTAAACACGAGAAATTTTTGGTATAGTGGGTGGGGACAGGCGCTGATTACCTGATGAACTGCAGGTTTGGTACATAACACGTACACTGCGTTTTCACATCAATCGCTTTCTGCATCTTGGCCATGGCGCTATTAATGCTGCGTTTGCTAATGTATGTACATCTGGCCCTCTGTATGCATTCCTGCCAGTCTCTATGATCCCTCAGGTCCTCAGACGGATCAAGGAGAGCGGATACCCAGTCCTTCTAGTAGCCCCTCTCTGGAGAACCCAGGCGTGGTTTCCAGTGCTGGCACAAATGATCGACACTGCCCCCTGGCCAGTGCCAATGAGGAAAGATCTCCTCGCACAGGCGAACGGGACGATCTGGCACCCTCGCCCCGACTTATGGGCCCCTCCATGTGTGGCCCATCAACGGGTATCCTGGGACCTCCCAGAAAAGGTCTTGAATACCACTACAGAGGCTAGAGCACCATCTACCAGACGCCTCAACGCTCTGAAGTGGTCAGTATTTAATGTAGAGCCCTGCACGGGCCTCAAATCTAGGCCCTAGCCCGGCCCTGGCCCGAGACGCTCAGGCCCTAGCCCGGCCCGTGTCCGACAGCTCATCATAATTATCAGCCCGAGTCCGACCCGAGCCCGTTTTTAAAAAAAATTTTTATATACACAGCTGTAGCCTGGCCTAGGGCAAACTAGCTATTTGCAGCCATTAAAATAGGTCCATTTAGTTAGTTATGTTTCTTTTCATTTCTTTATTAAGTTAATTTAGACAAATGTTCGGTTTCTTTTTGTTTTTTTATTGACGACCAAGCAGCCGACAGCGAGTTAAACATGTTTGATCCATTTAGCCTCTCAAATCAACACTTTACTTGGCTACAATAAAATCCATAAAACACCTTAAGCATATCACACATAGACAGTTATAGTTTAAACGTTTATTATCATTTTTTAAAAGCTGAGGCAAACTGCTCTGCTGCTCACAGTCGCAACAGCGCTCGCAAACGAAATGAGCTATAGCCTACAATCTAAACAAATCAAATAAATGGCATTAAATTAAAAACAAACATGCAGATTATCTTACCTAAAAAATCAAGTCTTCACTACAGAACATGGCCATTCTTATTTCTAATAGTTTCCAACAGATTGATGAAAATAAAGTCGTTTTCAAACGAAAACCAACAAGACAGCCCCTAACATGGCTAAGAACAGTTTATTACAGATTCGTGAAGAAAAATCACAGCATCCACAGTGGAAGGTTTTAATCCAGTCGTACTTTTTTCTTAAACTATTCCAGCTGCGCTGAAGTCACGCTCGCTATACTTCTGCTGCTGGCGGGGACACTAAAAACAGCGAGCCGGTCGCGCAATGGGTCGTGCCGCCGGGAAACCTGTGTGCGTGCGTGTGTGTGTGCGCGAGCAGACTGTCATGTGTCAGTCATATGTCAGTGTGATAGGTATAAAACGTCTTTCTATGTTTGTTTTTCCATCGTCAACTTCTCATATTTAATTTTAATACATGTCTGAAATAGGCTATAAAAAGAAGGATAAGCCTAAAACAGACCCGAGGCCCGGCCCGCGTGTGAACTATTACGTGAAAATTGGCCCGAAGCCCGGCCCTAGGGGCATAAATAAGTCGGGGCCCTTCGGGCTCGGCTGAAATGCAGGGCTCTAATTCAATGGCTGGTGTGCAGCCAGAGACCTCGATCCCCTGTCATGTGAAGTGCCAGTGGTACTCTCCTTCCTGCAAGAGCTGTTGGATACGGGTCGCTCCCCTTCCATGCTCAAACTGTATGTGGCAGCCATGGCGGCTTACCATGCTCCTGTGGCTGGCCAGTCACTGGGGAAAAATGACCTTATCGTTCGTTTCCTCAAAGGTGCCAGAAGAATCCCGGAAAACGACGGGGAAGCTAATTTGCTCTGTCTTGTCAGAGCTCTAAAAGTCTATTTGGAGCGTTCTGCGTTGTTTAGACAGACAAAATAGCTCTTTGTTTGCTTCGGCGGTCGCACTAAAGGGTTGCCGATCACGAAGCAGAGACTGTCCAGATGGATAGTGGACGCCATTTCTCTAGCATACACCTCCGTGGGCCAGGTTTGCCCCATAGGCGCTAACGCTCATTCTACGAGAGGCATAGCCTCATCGTGGGCCTGGTCTAGTGGTGTACCAATTCAGGAAATTTGTGCTGCGGCCGGTTGGTCCTCGCCTTCCACATTTGTCAGATTTTATAATCTGGAAGTTCCTTGCCTTACACTACGCAATACGAAGTGACTGTTCTCGGAAGGGAACGTACTATCGTAACCTCGGTTCCCTGAGAGTAAAGGAACGAGTATTGCGTAGCCTGCCACACTACTGCACCTGTCAGGTAGTCGCTTCAGTCGTTTGACCTGATTTCTCTGGCCATATGGGCTCCCTTTATAGGCTTTGGCCACGCCCATTTAGGCGCGCTCTGACGTGTTATAGCGCCAAGTCTCCTGATTGGATCACGCATCAGTGGCGCTTGGCCATAGGATGTGCAGTTGCCGCAGCACAGCCAATGGGTGAGCTAGACTGTGTTTGCTGTGCAGCTGCACTTCAGTCTAGACAGAGATGCTCCCTGTTGTGCAGTTCAATATGAAGGTAATCGGCTACAGAAAATTATCCAGAACTTGTGAATGTATTGATAAACGTCACCATGAAATCCATTTAGAAACTAGATAAAAAAGTTAGTCAAGACCAACTTTGATGTTGGCTTAAGAAACCCTAGCCTGAAAGTTTAAAAAAGTTGTAAAAGCTGAAACAGTTTGAATGTTTTGAAAGTAGAACGATTTTGGGTTGTTGCTAGGTTATTCTAGATGGTTACTATGGTGTTGCTTGATAGTTGCTAGGTGTTTGTTTGGTTGCTATGGCATTGCTATGTGGTTGATAGGTGTCAATTGCTAGGGATTTTCTATGCTATCAGTACACTGCCCAAAGTCAATACAATAGAGGCCAACCCTAAGTTACTACAATGTTCTGGTGCTAAGAAATGACATTGAATGTTCCTATACGGTTGCCAGGGTTATATGGATGGTTGCTATGGTGAGCTAAAGACTCATCAGGGTTAAACTTATAGATTGGTTGCTGCTAGGGTCCTCTAAATGGTTGCTTATGTGCAGCTAGACAGTTACCATTGTAATACCTAATAGACTAGATGTTTGACCAGATCAAAAGAGCTAAACTCTGGGTTTCTGTGATGTTCTGGTGCTGAGATATTTAAAGACTACTTGCCAGTCTGAATCCAAAGAGGCCACTCACTTGTCTCTACGATGTTCTGATCCACAGATATCATATCCTCTCACATTTTTTCAATGGAATCTATGGGGTGGTTGCTAGGGTGCTGTAACTGGTTGCTAGGGCGATATTCTAATCTGGAGATATGATCTCACAAAGTTCTGTCCAACGTTAAGTCAATGGGATTTATCCCATCGTACGCCCAATCACTTTAAAAGTCATAGCAAACTTCTCCTCAATAAGCCGTACGATTTGATACCTCATTCATGGTTGCTAAGTGGCCGTTAAGGTTTTGCTAGGCAGTTGCTATGCAATCACTAGGGAACTCTAGATGGTTGCTCGGGTGTTCCGGATGGTTGCTATGAAATTACTATGCAGTTTCTAGGGTTCTCGGGTGGTTGCTAGACAGTTGCTAGGGTACTCTGTGTGATTGCTGAGGTATTTCTGGGTGGTTTCTATGCAGTATTTACGTGGTTGCTAGGGTACTCTGGATGGTTACTAGGCTGTTGCTAAGGTGTTCTGAGTGGTTGCTATGCAGTTTACTAGGGTAATCTGGGGGATTGCTACACAGTTGCTGGGGTGTTCTGGGTGGTAGCTAGGCAGTTGCTAGGGTGTTGTTAGGTGTCATAGATGGTTACTATGGAGTTGATATAGAGTTTTTATGGTAACAGTACACTGCCCCAAGTCAACAGAGGCCAACCTCAAGTTATTACAATGTTCTCTGAAGCGAGAGAAGGCCTAGCTATGTATGGCGAACAGGACGAGGTCGAGGGACGTGAGAGAACGGCGCGAGGCAGGTGGCGAGATTAATGATGAACGACACATGTGAGACGCACCGATCTCGTATCTCGTATTAGTCCCGCCCCTCCTCCACTGTGATTGGACGGTTGGCTAAAAAGTGACAGTGATAAGCGCTGCGTTTTACCATCTTTAATTGAACATTCTTCAACTCTCGGCAACCTGTAAAAAAAGCCGAGCGCTCAGCGCTTGAACGTTAAATACTCGCTCAGCGCCTCGTTACGCTCATGGCGTTCTAAAAACGCGGCGTTCCCATTGAAATCAATTGAAAAAACACGCCAGTCGCGTGAAAAAACGCTTTGGTGGACACACGGCCTTAGTGTTACACGGAGCGAGCAGGTTCAATCCAAGTCTTCTAACAAGATGCGATCGGCCACTTTATATGATAAACAAATTTAAAAAATCATTTTTTCCTCAAAAAGCACATCTTATATGGTTAACGGAAACTCAAATGTGTGTACACACGCGCAAGAATAAATCTCATTGGTTATTGCGCTTGCGTTCACAAAACAGCCTGAATCATATGGATAACTTTTATGTCTTTCAATAAATGGACAGAAATGATGAGCGAATATTAAAAATGTCTTTATTTGTTTCTAAAGATGAATGAAAGGTTTATTGGTTTAGACTGACATGAGAGTGAGTATGATGACAGAATTTTAATTTTCAATTTGAGTCTCTGTCTCGTCTGGTCCTTCTCTTTAATATTTTGTTTTCTTTTTTGTTTTCCTTATCCATGTTATGCTGTTTTTTGTAAAACGTACCGCTATCTGTATTAACAAATAACGTGTCCATGGCAGCAATCGAATTTTATAACGGCAAAACCTGGGTCGCTGACATGAAACACGGAGCGGTTTCCCTCACCTAAGAGAACCATTTAAGAGATTATATGCAACATCCTTAAGTCATTCCCTTAGCTGAGGGGAAATCACGCCTTAAGTCTCATACTTAAGGAAAAAACTTAAAGGATAATTCCGGTATTTAACACCTTGAGTCTATATTGTAGTTTGTTTTGGATGAACAAGAGTGGTGGACAAAATTTTTTTGACAATGGTTCCTCTCTCTAGTTTTTGACTATAATAGAATTGGCCATGGACCCATTTAACATTGGAGTCAATGGCCATGTCCGAAAATGTCATTAAAACAGCCAATAATGTTCGTTTACAAAACTGTTAAACTCACAGGGTGGTTAGTGGTGTTCGTTGATGATTATAAACAATATATCGTCGCAATATATGATTCCAATCCGTTTATTTTGCTATAGTGGAACTATTTTTTCAGACACTTCACAACTGTGTAACTTCCACTCAATATTTGAATCTGAAGCGTTAGCACACTCCCGACCACTTGATGGCGATAACTGATGTTTATGTCTCGCGGGACACTCACGGTCACAGTCGAGTTCAACTTCATATTACAAGTAACAATTAATGAAGGTTTTGTTTGTTTATTTCGCTTACTCTCCCGGAGCACAGTTGCTCTGCGCGCTAGCCTTATGAGAAACGGAAGCGAGCAAAAAGACTACATCGACCAAATGTAAACAGCCCCCTTTCCGTTTCCGGTAGCGCATTTATATTAACGAGCACTCAGTCCTTCAACAGAATTCAATGGGATTTTACAAAATGACGAATAAAACATGACAGAAACTGTATTTCGCAACACTTTTTGTTTCTGGAACATCAACTAACATCACTAACCACTCGGTGAGTTGCACAGTTTTGAAAACTAATGTTAAAGGTTTTTTTAATGACATTTTCGGACATGCCCATTGACTCCAATGTTAAATGGGTCCATGGCCAATTCTATTATAGTCAAAAACTCGAGAGAGGAACCATTGTCAAAAAAATGTTTTCCACCACTCTTGTTCATCCGAAACAAACTACAATATAGACTCAAGGTGTTAAATACCGGAATTATCCTTTAAGGTGCTTTATGGAACTGGTCACTGCACTCTCAGAGTTGCCATACAACAGGAGAGGTTTGCTCAAGGGGAACAGACCACTTCCTTTACTTTACTTTATACTTTATTGTCAGACTGAAGTCTGACATTTTTTTTACCTGTTGGAGCTCAGAGCCTTCCTTTGTTGCAGATCACAAGAAAGTATAAGGGGCTATAGGCAAAGTGCTAGCCGCGCTATTATAAATGATCAACTGAGACTCCAGCAACAAACCAAGCTCTATCATAGGGATTCAGGAATCCCACTATTAAGGATTCCTTTTACTCTCAACCATGAAAACATTGCTATCAAGGGTAGCCAGCTGAGTGCTAGCTGCGACCACTCAGAAACAAATGTCTTCGTTGGATCTCAAGACTCCAGACACTCCCGAAGGTTCTTCCTGTCAGGTTCTCGAGATCGAAAGGTCTCGTCCCAGGGACTGGAGGAACCTGCTTCAAGACCCGACTCAAGGGAAGGGTTCTGCGCTTCAGTCAAACCCGAGGAAAAACAGGCTCTCTAGACTTTCACACTCACGAAGGTGCCTACAACTAGGAAGGGTTCACAACTAGGGTGAAAAATCGCTTCCTGTCAAGTTCCAGAAATCGCTACCACACTGCAATTGTGTGGGCCAGCAGAGGAGGCAGATCTAAAAACAACACCTGCCTGCATCCTGCATCCAATTACAAAGAATTAGACCTCACGCATCAGTAGGCTAAAGGGAAAGAATTTCATAAGACTCTCCCTTCGCTTCGCCCACCACCTCTGCGATCAAACCTGCCTGCCGCTCTTTTTCACATGTACATAAACAAATGGATCCTGAGGACAAGAAAGAGGATGACGTGTACTACATGCGCCCTATTTATACTCTGGTTGTACTAGCAGTGACGTCATAGGCAGTTGCAGACCAATGTTATTGTCGCTAGCATGTTTTGGGGAAAATGCTAATATGTTTAGCATTATGCCAACATGGTACTCATGTCATTAACATGATGCTAGTATGTTTTATGTTTTAGCACATAGCTAGGTGATGCTAACATGATTTAGCATGTTAGCACGATTCTAGCACATTTTGACTTGTTTTTTTTATCATGTTTTAATAATTAGGATTTTTTAGCACTAATATATTCACTATTAGCATGTAGTTATTTACTGCTAGTATGTGACAATAAGTTTACATATCCTTGATTCTTGATACTGTGTGTTGTTACCTGGATTTTTGTTTTGTTTTGTGATGGTTGTTGAGTCCCTTGTTTGTCCTGAGCAGTTAAACTTCCCAATGTTCTTCAGAAGAATCCTTCAGGTCCTGCAAATTCAGTTTTCCAGTATCTTTCGCATATATTTGAACCCTTCACAGCAGTGACTGTATGATTTTGAGATCCATCTTTTCACACTGAGGACAATTGAGGGACTCAAAAACAACACTTAAAAATGGTTCAAACATTCACTGATGCTCCAGAAGGAAAGAAGCCGGGGGTGAAAACCTGGCAAATTGTACTTAATTTTGTCTTCCGGGAAACATGCAAGTATCTTCTGTTGCTTCTGAAGGGCAGTACTAAAACAAAATAAGAACAATTTGGACATTATTCTTCATCCTGTTCAAAAGTTTTCACCCCTGGCTCTTAATGCATTGTGTTTCTCCCACTGAGCGCAAACTTCTTCCGTTGTACTGAAGAATAATAAAATAGTAATAATAAGTATGTGAGATTCCCAAGCACCACTAATAAGTATGCAAGAGAACAATAAAGTGGTGTAGGGATGACATCAAACCCCGGAAGACTAATTCGCTGCTGGTTCCATGGAGATTTTCCTATGAGGTTTATAATGTTTTTTTTCAATTTATGACAAAAATAAAGCCTGTGGCAAACATATCTTGACATTACTTTGACATTTTGTTCTACATCATAAACTGCACACCACACACTCACTAGTTACTTGTCAAAAACATGTTTTGAAAAATAAACTTAACTGCTTCCAAATTCACGTTTTCTGTATTTCGGTATGTGTCATTTATGTTGTAAAACAAAACTTCAAAGTATCATCAAGTTATGTTTACCACAGGCTTTATTTTATTCATACACTAAAAACACAATTATAAACAGAAAATCTCAAGGGAACCAGGGGCGAATTAATCCTCCTGGTTTTGAAGTCATCCCTTGTACTTATCTATAGTGATGCTTCACAAGCACCACTAATAATACGTTTAAATAGTTTAACAGAATGTTAGCTTTCGCAAGCCAACATAATTATTAAATTATAGTATTTTATTTACAATGTGTTTATCATAATTGTAACTTAACGACAAAGAGCATGGTCAAGTTAACAGGATAGTAAACTCTGCTAACTGTCATGTCAACAAAACTGACTCGTCAGAAATATGTGTTCATAGGTTAGAAGAGCTTTAAAGCAGCATTGACCTGAGGTCAGGTGCCCCATCACCTACTGAGAAGTTAGGATGGTTAATATATAGACAAACAGGACAGACCTCATAGCATTGAGAATCTCTAACTGATTAAAAAAAACTTTAAAGTTCAATAAGTTGGAAAGGTTGCTATAGAAATATATTTTACAGCAACTAATGCCTGCTTTTTCTGTCATTTAATGATTGCCCTGGAAAATGATTTGCCCTTGTGATCTTTTTGTTACTGAGAGAAATAAAAGTATGGCAAGTTAATGTTAAAATTTGCATTTGTTGAAACTAACTCATTTTGACTTAAATGTGAACTCTTAATATGGTGACTGACACTCAGTGCTCAACATAACATCTACCGGTACATGAACAGTAGTATCAGAGGTGAAAGAACCTATTTGCGCCTTTGCCTTCTCACCCAGAACCAGTTTCCTCAGCTGTTATAAAGTTGGTTTATTTCACAGGTTGAAAAAAAGTTTTGCAGCATCCAACACGTGGTGACAGGGAGAGAGACAGAGGAGGAGTTCCAAAGACCTCTGCTTTTGGTAACCTTTGAGCCTGGTAAAATAGTGATGTAAGTCAATGTCAGGACTTTGAAGCACATTGCTGCTATTAAGTTGCTGTATTAAGGCTTTCGTGGTTAGCCTGACAACAACATTGACCAGTACAGAGACAAAGACAACTGGTAAACGGTAAGGCACTCAACATCTCACTACCATTTACAACCTGAAGGCTACTGATTTTTATTTATTTGTTTATTCATTTATTTATTTTAAATGTTATATTTAATGATTCATGTGAAGATCTTTATTAATAACTTACAGGAACTGCGAAAAAGAAAAAATGAGGAACTTGTCATTTTCCACAGAAAAACAGAATGTGAAAGGAGTTTCTTTCGTAAGTGAGATGCTGACTGCATATTTTACTTTTCTGCTGTCACAACATTTGTCCTGGTTTGAGATATTTTATGATTAATTTTCTATTGTCTCACAGTTCCTTTATTTTATGATATGTATCTCTTTGTTTTTCCATATCTATCTTATTGTGCAGAAACAAATAAGAGACAGTGCTATGGGGACACCAGCATCACCTTCAGTCATGCGTGCCTTTCCTGAAGGTCCTCCAGTTCTAGATTACAGGGAACCAGAACCTCCTCCTAAGAAGCACAAGTACCAGCAAAGCTTGAAAACCCTCATTCCGTTCCGTTTTGGCTCACAGTAAGACAGATTGATCAACATATTATAAGCATATATTTTTGATTTCAGCAATGAAAGTGATCTGTCCATTTCATCAAGAGATCTGAGAAAAACCAAAAGAACCTTTGTTTTCATGATTGCTAATGCTCAGTTTTTTTTTCTGTTTTTATCAACAAGTCTGTAATTCACGTGCCATTTCTGAATCTCCAAATGTCTGATAAATTCATAATGTAATGTCAAATGTTCATTTTCTAACTTTGCACAGCTCGCACCCAGTTGATGATGCTGGTTTCTTCTCCTTCACATCATTTGCATGGATGACACCCATGATGTGGAGGCTCTTTAGGAATCGGTTAAATGAGGACTTTCCCTCTCTCTCACCTCATGATGGAGCCCACATCAATGGAGAGAGGTATTCTTCATAATCTTTTCATTTAAATCTTAGCTTAGTTCAAGAAGTCTCGACAGAATGAGTTGCTGCAGTGTAGCACTTGGCGAACAAAAAAAACACTGGTCACATGCACGTTAACTCGTTGTCTGAGGTCTAAGAATGTTTTTCTGAATCCAGGATGAGTCTTGGAGAATGTACAGTATTTTTGGGCAAAACAACTATCTTCAAAAAATGAAAACAGGTTGTGATTTCTGTTGTGTTCAGGTTCCAGAGACTGTGGGACGATGAAGTTGCCCGTGTGGGCCTAGAGAAGGCATCTCTTCCTGCTGTGGTCATTCGTTTTCAGAAGACAAGACTAATAGTGTCATTCTTGGCTTCAATCCTATTTACTTTTGCTGTATTTATTGGGCCGGTATGTAAAATTACTTATCTGTACAAAGTATCATTCAGTTGAATAATCAATAAAACATATTGTTTTATGTTCCTTAAAGGGTTAGTTCACCCAAAAATAAAAATTATCCCATAATTTACTCACCCTCAAGCCATCCGGGGTGTATATGAATATGACTTTCTTCTTTCAGCCAAACACAATCAGAGTTATATAATAAAAATATCATGGCTTTTCCAAGCTTTATAATGGGAGTGAATAGTAACTGAGATTTTGAAGCCCCACCCATCATAAAAGTAATCCATACGGCTCCAGGGCTTTAATAATTGATGAATAGAAAGTTTGGGTGAACTAATGCTTTAAAGTGCTTTATAGTTTATAAAGTCAGTCCCCTTTTGAGGGACCCACTTGCAAAAATATAGTAGCATCTGTATATTGTCATGTATAAATACCCATTTATACTGTATGATAAAAATATTAAGCATTGTATTATAAAAGCATGTTATTTCCTTAATTAAATTATTTATATTGTCAATATACTAAAACCAAATTTTCTGTAAAGTAGAATAAAATTGTTCCAATTAAATTTGAAGTTGAAATCTAACTATAAGCAGCATTCAGTGCTATTATTTTTCCTGCCTCACATCATGGATCTGTTTTGAATGTTATTTTTTACATTTGGTCTGTCTTCTAGTCAATTCTAGTGTATGAAATCCTGAACTACGTCGAAAAGCCTGAGACATCCACACAGTTGTATGGCATTGGTGTGTGCGTGGCTCTGTTCACGTCTGAATTCAGCAAGGCATTTTTTGCTTCGCTCATGTGGGCTGTGAATTTGCGTACCGCTGTGAGAGTGAAGGGAGCATTCAACGTGCTTGCTTTCAAGAAAATCATCTCTCTCAGGAATCTTACCAGCATCAGTGTAGGAGAGGTAAATTATTGATTATTGACAATGAAGACTCCCACCTTACTGTCTGTAGAATCTATTTATTGGTACTTGATAAGGAATTTGTATTTATTTATTTATGTATTGTATTTAGTACTCCAACCACTTTTTAATTACTTAAATTATATATAATACAAATAGTGTTTGTCATAAACTGTTGTGTGCATTATTTCTATGTTTTGTTTCTCTATGGTTTAGACCATAAACGTGTTGACGAGTGATGGTTATCGGATGTTTGAGGCGGTCCTGTTTGGAACGTTTCTGCTGTCTGTTCCTTTACTGCTGATCATATGTATCATATATGCCTGCTTTATTCTGGGATACACGGCACTAATTGGAATTTTGGTCTACCTGGTGTTCCTACCAATACAGGTGTGATGGTCTTTTCTGTTTTGTGTAACACATTTTCGAGATCTACACTTAATATTTACCTGTCTCAGTAATATTTTGTATTTTCCCTGTCTGTTTGTATGTGCGCGCTATAGTTCTCAATTGCCAGGCTGATTGGTGTGTTCAGAAGGCGGGCTGTATCTGTGACAGACAGACGTGTTCGCACAATGAATGAGGTTCTGACCTGCATCAAGCTCATTAAGATGTATGCGTGGGAGGAGTCTTTTGAGAAAACAATCACAGGTTGCCTTTCCATCCATCCATCCTATTGCATTTTACTCATGACTCTGTGAAATGCTGTGTTTTCTCACCCTTTCTTTCCTTATTTTTTTCGGATATAGATATTAGGAAAAATGAGAAGTTGCTATTACAAAAGGCTGGTTATGTTCAGAGTTTAAATTCTTCCTTAACAACGATAGTCCCCACACTGGCAACCATCCTCACCTTCATTGTCCACACTGCACTGAAACTGCCTCTTCAACCTTCTACTGTGAGTGCAAAAAAGGCTTATCATTTGATAAATGGATAAGTTTACACTACCGTTCAAACGTTACTTTTTTTCCTTTACAAATAAATGCTCTTCTTTGGAACTTTCTATTCATAAATGAATCCTAAAAAAATGTGCATCACAGTTTCTACAAAAATATTAAGCAGTAAAACTGTTTTCAACACTGATGATAGTAAGATATGTTTCTTGAGCACCAAATCAGCACATTAGAATGATTTCTGAAACTGCTTTGCCATCACAGCAATAAATTACATTAAAAAATATATTAAAATAAAAAACCGCTATTTTTAATTGTACCGGTAATAATATTTCACAATATTATTGTTTTACTGTTTTTTTTTTTAAATCAAATAAATGCAGCCCTTGTTAGCATAAGTGAGTTCTTTCAAACCATTAAAAATCTTACTAACCCAAAACATTTGAATGGTAGTGTAAATGTGTAAAACTTCATTACCGGTACTTATACATTGATTGATCGATTTATTGTTTTTATTTTGTATTTGAATAATCATGTTCTAACTGGCTTAACTGTTGTAATTCACATCATGTAAACTGGCAGAAGACTCTGATGTACTTGAAACTTTGATAAAAGAGATGAGTTTTCTCTAACCATCTGATTGTTTCCCCACAGGCGTACACTATCATCGCTGTATTTAACTGCATGAGGATGTCTATGGGCTTGTTGCCATTCTCTGTTAAAGCTGTTGCTGAGGCTAAAGTGGCTCTTGCGAGACTCAAGGTTGGACTCATTCACGGGTTTCTCTTAATCAAAATCAAAGATCATTTTCTCTCATTTATACCTCAATGTCAAAAAGAGTTCCTCCTTTTTCCTACGAATTTGTACCTTTGGCCCCATTATCTGCTCTACTTAGGCATTGGTTTAGGACATATTGAGATAGATGTAAATATTGTTCATATGTGTAACTTATATTTTATGTGTAACTTAAGTGTGTGGAAAATATATTTTCATGTGCTGTATTTTACACATGCTATAACTTGATACTCTAAAATGCGTCAGTCACGTCTTTTACATTGACTTGCTGATTTTCCTCTGCAGTATGATGCAAATAACAGAATATTTAATGATTGCATCTCTACAGAAACTAATGTTGGTACAGAACCCCAAAGGTTATCTTACCCAGGATAAAAACATGGATTTGGCGCTGGTCATGGAAAAGGCCTCATTCTCTTGGAGCCTGCCAGATGACATGAACGCCACTGAAAAACCTCAAGATCCCTCTCAAAGCGCCACACACAAGTCCCAACCTTCAATCAGAAGCATCAGCTTCACTCTTTCAAAGGTGTGATATGAATATATTATAATGTGAGGCACTATAACATTCCAGTAGTCGATAGACATGATGTGTTCTGACACTACAAGAGACTAATGAATCTCTCTTTTCAATTATAGGGAAGTCTGCTTGGGGTGTGTGGCAATGTAGGAAGTGGAAAAACCTCTTTGATATCAAGCATTCTTGAGCAGGTGTGGCACCACCTGTCTTTTCTACGTCCAAGACACATGATGTGATGAGGTGTGACTGACAGTATAATCATTTATTCCTGCAGATGCATCTTGTGAGTGGGTCTGTATCAGCTAATGGAACATTTGCATATGTTTCCCAGCAAGCCTGGATATTCCACGGGACTGTAAGGGACAATATCCTCATGGGAGAACCATTTGACCAAACCAGGTAAAACTAGAGAACACTAAAAAACAAAACTGGTCAAATAATGTGTGTCAACAGTTACATATTTGTTTTTTGAAAAGTGTCAGGAGAGTTCACTTCTGCACAGTAAAATAATTACCAAAATGTACAATCAAAAACAGGCAGTGCGGTTGCCAGAGTTTTACTTATAAACCCACATTTGAAGATACAGTATGACATTTTACTGGAGGCCAAATGCCAACACAAAGTCTATTATATTATCATCTTTATTGGCCAAAAGAGGAGAGCTGAATGGAGAACAATGGATGATTTAGAGTGATAAACAGAGCATTAAACTGAACGAAGAAGAAAACGTACAGTCATGTCCTAAAGCAATGAAATTTCACATGACGTTTTGTTGTTGTTGCTATAATAGATCTTGATAAATCTTCTACACCCTGACCTACGTAAAAAGGTATAAGGAAAACTTTCATAAAGATTTAGTGATTTAAAAATAATAAAATCACATATGTGTAACACAAATTTAGCTGATGAATAACTGTATCTCATAGTTAATATGGTCACATTAAAAAAAAGGTCCATGGTCTATTGTCAACAGTGTAGCAATGTGTGAGCTGTGCTTCATACAGAAGTCAAGCTTTTTGTTGGTCAACGTGGCGAAATCTGAAATGAGTCTGACCCATGAAAAATTTGTCAAACAACTGTATGTGACCGCTCCTTTAGCCTCTCCGATAGATGCAAATTTTATCTAAATATTAAGCAGATCAATATCATATTAGAGTGTAAAAGAGTAGTTTTGTATGAAACTTGACATTATTTCCCCATGGTAAGTGAATTTAGTGAGCAAGGACTCAGAACAAAACAATTTAGACACCACTAACCCATTCGTCTTGAAATAGCAAGTTTTAATTTTCCTCAGTGTCAGTCCTACCATGCTCCTAGCTGCCCCTCACCTTTCAAACGCATGTAATCTACCAGATCCTGTTTTATAGCCATAAAGACAGTGAACCGCTTTATGGTGTGTTTTTGAATGGCTTGTAATGTCTTTTATTGGATGGGGTAAATTTCTGGCTCTGATCACAGTCTCAGCTGCTTTATAATCTGTCATATTGTTGTTGAACATTGATCCTTTGTACTGAGATGAACTGCTGCATCCTAACAAAAAAGCGGTTATGTGCTTGCTGTGTTTTAGATATGACAGTGTTATTCATGCCTGCTGTCTGAAACCTGATCTGACAATACTTCCATATGGAGACCAGACAGAGGTCTGTTTCCACATTTTCACCAACACTCTGATCAGATAATATATATATATATATATATTAATTGAACCATTAAATGTGTATAGGACTACAGTTGAAAGGAATACATATAATGTATGGGGATAATAATAGTGTGTGTGTGTGTGTGTGTGTGTGTGTGTGTGTGTGTGTGTGTGTGTGTGTGTGTGTGTGTGTGTGTGTGTGTGTGTGTGTGTCAAGATTGGAGAGCGAGGTATTAATCTTTCTGGTGGTCAGAAGCAGAGAGTCAGTTTAGCCAGGGCAGTGTATTCTAACAGAGACATTTTCCTTTTGGATGATCCTCTGTCTGCTGTCGATGCACACGTTGGGAAGCACATTTTTGAGGAATGCATCAAGAAAGAGCTTAAGGGCAAATCAGTCATTCTGGTCACTCATCAGCTGCAGGTAATTCACTCTAACAACATAATCCATAATGTCATTTATGTTCATTTGCTTTGCAGGCTTCTTTTCTGTTTGAGTTAGTGGAATAAATATTTGCTCATACCAGATAACATCTATAGATATGTGATTCCCAGTAGCTTCTGAAAAACTAAAAATATCAGGTCATTTTAAACGGTGTTAATAACAAAGTTCGGAAGAAGCACATTCAGATAATCTACCCAATCAGCGAGAGGAGGCCGATATAAAAATAGCCGACTCACCTCGGTCCCATGACAGTTTTCCAGCATCCCTCCTGGATTAAAATCAATAAAAAAAGTAATGCAAAAGTCAGGCCAGTTTCTATAATGATATAGATTATTCTAGGTCTGATTTAAATTTTAAATGTTTTTAAAATTACTTAGAGGAATAGTTCACTTGAAAAGGAAAATTCTGTCATCATCTACTCACCGTTAAGTTGATTCAAACCTGTATGAATTTCTTTCTTCTGCTGAATACAAAATACTATGGCAGTCAATGGGGTACATCAACTGTTACCGACATTCTTTAAAATATCTTACTTTGTGTTCAGTAAAAGAAAAAAAACTCTTGAAACAACTTGAGGGTGAGTAAATGATGACAGAATTTTCATTTTGAAGTGAACTAATCCTTTAAGATAAATAGCTTAACTCTGTGGGGATTGCTGATTTATACGATTTATAAGCTTTTTGTCAACAGATTTTTCTCTCCAATATTACGGGGTCGCAGTTGTACGTGAAGTTAATATATAACAGTGTCATGGAGGAAGATATAAAACTTGCATGTAAATGCACATAAACCTAATGTTGACAGTTTCATGAAGTATCAATAATGATTAATTTGTATTTTTGTAACTCATTTAATGAATAACCTCCTCAGGTTGGGAAAAGGGTCATATATGCCTGCCTCACTATTATGTAATTGCAGGAACATATAATGCACATCACGTGGATTTACAAAATTCTCCATCAGAGAAACCACACACAAACCTTGTCACCCAGCACGTCTGTGTCAGTCAGTGTGACTCAGCAGAACAGCTGTCTTTTAATACGTAACTCGACATAAGGATCTTAAAATTGTAGCTTTTCACCAATGATTCTCAGTTTTTGTGTGTGCTCAGCTCAACTGATTTCCTCAGCTGCTCCGCTCTGTTGTGTTTGCAGTATTTGGAGTTTTGTGATGAGGTGCTGTTGTTGGATAATGGGGAGATAAAGGAGGCAGGCACTCACAGTGATTTGATGAAAGCTAAAGCCCGCTACGCTCATCTTATTAACAACGTCCAGATGGAACAGAGCAACGTAACCACTCTCAATTACTTTACACATGAAATGAGCCATTCAAATACTACAACTTATTTACTCACTTGACATGTATTGGTTTCTAATACTAAACTAAATGAAACAAACATTTCCTCCTTATTATCACTTTTGGATCATATAGGAAAATGTAGAAGCTGATTCCAAAACACATACTGAACACAATGACTCCAAACAGACCAATGCAGATGAGCCCAAAGTCAACGGCATAGAAAACCCAGGTTAGTGGATGAATATGTTAGTTAATATATATAATCTAAAAAAATCTATATCTAACAAAAAAAACACTGACCAAGTGTAAACATTTTCAAGCAGTCCTGTTAAATAAATTATTATTTTTCAAATGTAAATGTAAAAAAAATATTACATATGTTTTCATTATTAAATGTAGTGACTATTTTGATATTTTCCTGACATTATTTTATTTTGTAATAGATTAAAAAAAGAAAAAAAATCTGTAAAATCAAATATGTAATTTATTTATACATTTATTTATATCAGAAATTTCACAATTATTTAATATAACTAAATAATTGCTGAACATAATTAATAATAATTGAATTATAAAATAAATGTTTATCAAAGCAAAGCATGATGGCTTCCATAGAAGTTCTATAAACGCCTTTACGTTTAGCATGAACATTTGCATGAACAACAGGATTTTTGTGTTACAGATGTGAGCCAAGTTTGTTTTCACATCACTTGATAGCCTTTGGAGGAATTACAGTTTAAATATGCAATCCCTACATCTTCTAAATATTATTAAATGTAACGATCATGCATTCATAAGCAATTCATCCTCTTAATTGTGCACTTTTGGTGAGACAAGCATCTGCTAACAGACATCTCTCTTTCTTTTATCTTTCTAGCTTTTGAAATGCCTGATGAGAAAGATGTAACAAATGAATTACCCAACGACTCCACAGAAACAAAAGGTAAATGTATAAATATCTTCACAATATATTATTATTATGAATAAGTGCATTATGTTCACACAGAATATTCAGTTTAATCTGATTTATAGAATGGTGTGTATGTGTGATCCAGGGAAAAAGGATCAGTTGGTAACACAGGAAGTGTCCCTTGAAGGTTCAGTTACATGGAGGACTTACCACCAATACTGCAAAGCTGCTGGAGGTTTTTGTTCTTTGTTGTAAACTTTTTTCTTCTCTCTCCATCTCGATCTCTCTGTCTGTACATTATAAATGCTGTACACTCAAAAAAATTAACTAGGAAGGTTGTGCACTTTACATAATATATTTATATTTAGTTTACTTATAATAATTGTGTTTGTTGACTTGAAATGTTTTTTTCTATTAAGGTCCACGTAATTATGTCTCATCTTAACAGTACAAAATCCTAACGTGTTGTCTAAACACAAACCATTTATGTTAAGTAAAAAAATCTTACATCCAGAGGGTGGCGCTATAGTGCGACGCCAACTGCCATTTTGCCCTAACTTAATTTGATTGTGTTCAATCTGCTTAAATATAAAATTTAAATTTACTTAATCCGTTTGTGTTGGATTACATGAATGATTTGTGTTGCATTAACTGAAACTGGGCGGTGCTTGTTAGTTCCCAGCATGCTTTGCATATGGTTAAATTAAGAGAGAATAAATGTTCAAATTAAGTGTTATTTTATGTTTTTTTTTAGAAAATTAGAAAAGGGGAAGACTTGATAGTGTGTAATTGTGTTTAATGTTCAAATACATTGGAATTATTAGAACCATTTAAATTACAGTGGGTTACCATTGTGGAGAAGAGTGAGGCATTTTGTTTGGCTGTGGACTGATTCAGTAATGTTTAACTGCTTTGGTTGAAGGAGCATGTAAATCTTGTGCTACTAACATGTGCTACTGCTAGCAAATAGCTAGCTATATAGTCTATCGATTTAATTATGTGTCACTAAAATAAATGAAATATTAATGGATGATTGAAAATAAAAAACTCTTGAATCATGTCAGAAAACCTTAAAATTAGTTGGGCTGACACTATTAAATTAAGCTGTGCCAAACCACAGTAACTAAGTTGAATCAACCTTAATAAATTAAGTTGACCCAACGTAAGTACATTAAATTGGAATAACAGAATTGCATAATGCTGAAATAAAGCAAGTTAATCATGTGGAAATCCTTTCCATGGTTTTTTTATGTTCATTCTAAGAGTCATTTTTTTGAGTGTAACACTGTTTCTCATTCTGACTTTCTCTTTAATTATTTATATCTCTGTAGGGTATATACTGCTGGCAGTTGTTATACTTGTCTTCACTCTTCTTGTGGGATCGACTGCTTTCAGCAATTGGTGGCTCAGTTACTGGTTACAACAGGGATCAGGGGTAAACAAAAACACATCAGGGGTAAACAAAAACACGCACACACACGCACGCACGCACGCACGCACACACACACACACACACACACACACACACACACACACACACACACACACACACACACTCACACACACACACACACACACACTTTTCAAACTGTTTTCTCTCTGTGTGTTCTTGTAGAACAGTTCCAGTCATAATCTAACAGCAAACAGCGGTGATATCTCACAGAATCCAGACCTGCCATTCTACCAAATGATTTATGGCATTATTATTGTTGCCATGGTACTGCTGAGTATTGTCAAGGGCTACACCTTCACTAAAGTCACTCTGCGTGCCTCTTCCAAACTCCATGACACAATGTTCAAACGGGTAAGATTAGCAGATTTACATTTCTTACATTTTTGGATTTTAGATCATATTATTCGCAACCTTTTCGAAGGCCCCCGCTATGTCTAAAATAAGAAGACAAAATCAATTGAATAGACATCAGTATCACTACTGATCAGTAATCATTCATAGTGCATAATAAAAAGATGGCATTAAAACAAATATTTAAAATAAACCATCTTTATGTTTTTTCTACATTATTTTGGAGATTCAATGTGAAAGTATTACAATATAAAAATATATTAAAAACTGTAATGTTAGGTAAGATTAATCTCGATTAATTACAGAAAAATGTGTGATTAAATCATCTTTTTTAATCATTTGACGTATTGACATACATTTTCTTTCAGATACATGGTGTATTTTTTATGTTTATTTTAGCTTTTTTCCAGTGTTTCTGGTGTAATTATGACAAAGCTGCTTGTTTTTTAACAGAAACTAGGAGTGAGTGTATTATTAATATTATTATTATTAATATATTAGTGATATATTAGATTAAATATTTTGTGATTCCAGAAGACTCAAAAACTGAACTGTTCTTTAATAAAAACAATAGTTATCTTAATTTTATGTGTTTTTTTTTAGGATTTTAATTTAAATCGGAGATAAATTGTTTTACTATATTAATAATAATTGTATTAATTTAAATACTAGGATAGTCATCCTGCAGTCTCTTGGTTGATCTAAACCCTCCCCATAGCACACAAACTCCTTTTTTTAATGTAAGTGATCAAGTTTAATAGGACAGAGTTTTAGTAATAGAATTAGCATTGTGCTACTATTTATTCAGTAAAATGAAAACCATTTGAGAAGAATTTTGATACCATTTTACTATATTTTTCATCAGATCCTTGGCAGCCCAATGAGTTTTTTTGACACAACTCCAACTGGCCGCCTGGTGAACCGCTTCAGTAAAGACCAAGATGAGGTTGATGCAGTTTTGCCGTTCAACATGGAGAACTTTTTGCAGTTCTGTCTGATCGTTACTTTCACCATTCTCATAATCTGCGTAGTATTCCCATACCTCCTGATCGCCGTGGTAGTTCTCGGAATCATCTTTGCCACAATCCTATAGTAAGACACAAACATTGCACCTTAATATCATAAGATGTGTTTTTATTCAGAAGTAGAATATAAAGATGCATGTTTTAATGCCATGAAATGTACAAACCATCCGTTTTCTTTTGCCCTAGTGTTTTCCAAAGGAGCATTCGTCAGATGAAGAGGATGGAGAATGTGAGTCGTTCTCCCTGGATCTCTCTCACCACCTCTACCATACAGGGACTCAGCACCATCCATGCCTATGACAAAAGAAAGCAGTACATTGAACGGTAACTAAGATATTACTGACAATATATTTGGATCTATGACAATATAATTAGAAAATATTTAAGAAAGACATACAGTGCAGGGCAACATGCTGTGTTACTTGAAATGAGTGAGCCTCATGAATTCTACCCCAGTAATTATCCAGCATACCTAAGCTATAACACACAAGCAAAAGTGTTAATATTTATACCAACAACATTACGATTACGAGTGTGATATTGCTTCTTCTAATAAGTTAATATTGAAACTGAACTGCAACACAATTCTTTGTTTTCCTCCACCAATGAAGCCAAAACAGAATTAACTGTTGTGAGGGATTTTTTTCCTGAATGAAACCATTTTTGAATGAATCAGTTGAATCACTGCTGGTGTAATGTTGTAACCTGCAAAAAGAGTCCCAGTGCTGTTTGACTGATACTGCCAATCAGGGATCAGAACTGACTGTTGTATCATTTTAAATTAAATTTAGGCCATACGAACTGTGGCTTTTTAAGAGAACTCAGTACCGTACTAAAAGTCAAAAACGAATATATTTTTTTCTCTTCACGGAAAAGCCAACACTAATAGCTCAAAACTTATGTTGCCCCCACAAATGTAGCAAACATCCAATGAATCCAAAGCCTCATATTGTTTGTGTTTCCAATACCAGGTTTAAGATGCTGAGTGACATCAACTCAAACCACTTCCTGCTGTTTAATTGTGGGACTCGCTGGCTGTCATTTTGGTTAGACTTCCTGTCTGCTTCTGTTACTCTAATGGTGGCACTGTTCGTAGTGCTCAGCCCCAATGACGCCATAAACCCTTCTCTAAAGGGCTTGGCCTTATCTTACACGATACAGGTAACTCTCACAGCTAGACTAAAACAGTAGGTTAACAACTGAAAGATATCTGAGCACTTTGTGTTTATGTCATTTCAGTTGACTGGAATCCTTCAGTTTGTGGTGAGATTGTCCACTGAGCTGGAGGCGAAGTTCACCAGTGTAGAGAGACTGCTGGAGTATATTACGGTGAGAGACATACGCATTAGGTTAACCTTCGGGTTATCATGCATTCATATTCAGTTTAGCCAGTTCAGATAATCATGAATATAGCAGATTGAATATAGTTTTAATTTGTCACTGCTTCATTGCTGCAGAGTTGTGTATCAGAGGGACCACGAAGTGTCAAGGGTGCTCACATCCCCACCGGCTGGCCACAGGAGGGCGCCATTACCTTTAAAAACTACAGTATGAGATACAGGACAACACGCCTGTAGTCCTCCAGTAATCTCCACATAAATATTAAACCTGGGAAAAACTTGGCATTGTGGGACGCACTGGCTCTGGTGAGAGAGAACATATAATGTTATATTCAAA
Source organism: Phoxinus phoxinus (assembly GCF_949152265.1). NCBI lineage: Eukaryota > Metazoa > Chordata > Actinopteri > Cypriniformes > Leuciscidae > Phoxinus > Phoxinus phoxinus. The sequence continues at coordinate 30,635,706 of NC_136877.1, forward strand.
GCTTAATTTTATGTTTTTAATGTTGATTCATTTCCTCTTATTGTTATAAATTCAGATTGACGTAGTGCATAATGGGTTAATCTATGTTAAAGTCGTCATTCAAAAGTATTCTTTAACCAAATGTGGCTGCCATCATAAAAATGCATAAAGTAGCGAGTGCTAGTCATGTAATATAAATGAGGATTTTCTGTCTCTGTTTCTCATGGTTTCGTTTCGTTCATTGCCGCTCTCTTTCTGATTCAGGGAAGTCCTCTCTGGGTGTGGCATTGTTCCGTTTGGCAGAGCCGGCTGAGGGGCACTATTTTGATAGATGATGTGGACATCTGCAAGCTGGGCTGAAAGATCTTCGCAGCCAACTCTCCGTCATCCCACAGGATCCCGTGCTCTTCATCGGCACTGTCAGGTGACTTCTCACCTACCAACACTACACGTCTATTCATTACGTCATGATGATTCAATTTACCCCACTCCTTTTGTATCACCTTGTCTTATCATTGAATTGTTTTTGTCAGAAAATTACCTGAACTGAAATAGGCAACATTCATTAATTGTGTGATATCCAAAAATAGAACGCAAATTATCCTCGATACGTATAACCTTAATCTGTGTACCTTTTTGTGTATTGTATTCTTGTACATGTTGTAATGTGCCGATTGAAGAATTTTTCTTTAATGTGTTTGTTTGTGTGATTACTGTGTGTAGGTATAACCTGGACCCGTTTAACAACTACAAAGATGAGGAGCTCTGGCTGGCATTAGAAAAGACCTACATGAAGAACACGGTAAAGACTTGCTCTATACAAGGCCCGCAAACAATACTGGATATAGTTTTGATTATGTTTCAAGTACATACTTTTTCTAGATCTTGTGTCAGAGAGGTTCTCCAAATATGTTCCTCATTTTTCAAATAGTAGAACAGCCTGAATGCTCACACTTTTTCAGCTACAGGTTTCAAACTTTATAAAAATTGCCTGTTTAAAGGGATGGTTCAGAGTAATTTCAACCTAGGGTCATTTGCACCATGACCTTGAGCCAAACACCCCACCAGAAGCTTTCTTTTCCCTTGGTCGAAGTCGAACATTATTAAAGTTAGAGCTTATTTAGAGATATCAAGCCGAATGCTTAGTGCAGGCGCTAATGGATCCGAAGCTTGTATCTCGTAAATTACCCCACTAATAATGCCCTGCCGGAATGATACCAAACTTCTACAGTAGTACAAATAGGTTCTGTACTTATAAAACGAGGCATTGTAAAGTTTGTAAGTGCATCAGGAGTTTATTTAAATAACACTTGCCTTATGGCTTATGCTACCGCTAACATGGACGAGGTCACTTCACTTCTGTGATTTGGGAAAAGCCCGTAAAAGAAAGGCAGAAAGCGATGCATAGGATGTAGTGTAGACGCCCAGTTCCAGGAATGCACACATTTTTTGTTGATAGTACCAGTTTGCAACAATTATTAGTTAACACTAAGTTGTCAACACTTTGGAAAAAATAAGAAAACATTTCGGATATACCAAAAAACTTTTTCCGCAACACCGGGTGATCGCGCAAGTTTTACGGGCTTTTCCCAAATCACAGAAGTGAACTCGACGTCTGGGTTAGCAGTAGCATAAGCCATCAGGCAAGCGTTATTTAAATAAACTCCTGATGTACTTACACACTTTACAATGCCTCATTTTATGAGTACAGAACCTATTTGTACTACTGTAGAAGTTTGGTACCATTCTGGGCATTATTAGTGGGGTAATTTATGAGATACAACCTTCAGATCCATTAGCGCCTGCACTAAGCCATTCGGCTGATATCTCGAAATAAGCTCTAACTTTAATAATGTTTCGACAAAGGGAAAAAAAGCTTCTGGGGGGGGGGGGGGGGGGGGGGGGGGTGTTTGGCTCGAGGTCATGGTGCAAAGGACCATAGGTTGAAATTACTCTGAACCATCCCATTAAGTAGTCTATATTTGATCAAACTGCCATCGCGCTTATGCACTTCTACTTCTTTCACTGTATATAATAAAGTTTGCTTTTCAGGTGATCAGTGGGGTGCCACGATTTCATTGTTATTTCAACAGTCACGGTTTCTACTAGGAGCAGCTCAAACATCATTAAATTAATCTAGCCTTTTATGTGAGGATATAATTTATTGAGAAAGAAAAAAAAAACAATATAAGAGTGGGCATGTTACTGTGAGCTGCACTATAGTGATGAAACATAGACGTAACATCTGCTTAAATTCCTCTCAGTACCTTTCACACTTTGGTCCATGGTAACATAAAAAAGAAAGGAGAAACAGCAATTGAATATAATAGTCATAGAATATAAAAGAAACACTCAAGCATTCAGGTGTTAAGTCATCCGCACTTCTCTTTCTCTCTCTTGCAGATTGCTAAGCTGCCAGAGAAGTTACACTCTCCAGTAGTGGAGAATGGAGAGAACTTCTCGGTTGGAGAGCGGCAGCTCATGTGTATGGCCAGAGCACTGCTCCGTAATTCCAAAGTGAGAATACAAAACACACCAGAATCACCTCAAAAAAATCCCTTGCTCTTAACAGGGTCTGATAAAGTTGTGTTCATAGATAATTCTATTGGATGAGGCGACGGCGTCTATAGACTCCGAGACTGACAGCATGATCCAGCACACCATCAGAGATGGTTTCCAGCACTGCACGATGCTCACAATCGCCCACAGGATTAACACTGTGTTGGAGAGTGACCGCATACTCGTCATGGAGCAGGGCAAGGTAATCCACTACTTTTTAATATATAAATTGACATTACATTCAACTAAATACGGTACATTACTGTCTAATAGCATTATTGAAGTACTACTCTATTCCCCTTATGTAGCAACGCATAAGCTATTTTCTGTGATTTTGTGGGCACTTCCGATTAATTTGCCGCTATAGGTAAATAACCGGGAGAATAACAGAATGCTGTAAAGTGTAAATGGTAAAATGATTATGAATTCAAAAATACTATGATAACAAATATCAGTTTGCAATATCAAGCAGCATAACAGGCAGCTTTTGTACAGCAGCTGAAATAAATGGAAGTGGATGAGAAGTTACAATCGCTCTTACATTAAGAGTAAGGTGAATCTAAGCCCTCTTTCATGTTTTCTCCCAGGTGGTTGAGTTTGATCCGCCGCAGGACCTGATACAGAGGCCGAACTCTCTGTTTGCCTCTCTTCTAGCAGCAGCTAATCAAGTGAACTCGTGAAGCACTCTGAAACACTCACACTGCATGTTGTTGCAGAATTTGACACATGTATACAGGAAGTGGTTTACGACATCTATATGTACATGACTCTTGCAGAATATGTGTGACCTATACATCAATCTTTACATAGCCTATAAGCTATCACTAATACGAATAATACACCATAGCACGTTGGCACACTTATTTTCAACATTACATTTATAGGTAAAAGCACGTGGATTTGCACTTTTTTTCTTTTTTTTATTCCAGTCAACTTGTTTTTTGTTTTGTTTTTTCTTTGCACATAGGTATTGTCATTTTTATTTTAAAGATTCAGAGGGCTCTGCACATTTTTGTTCATGTGCGTTATATATCTATCTTAATATTTTGTTATTTAGACACAGCAGTTACAGTTACTTTAAATGTCCTCAGTTTTCATAGATTCGTCAGATATGTATTTAAAATATTTATTTGATTTTTTTATGTGTGAAACAGATATAAAATCAAAGCACAATACATGCACAAATAAAGTCTCGTTTCTGTCTCGTACGCTTTGTAGCATATAGTACATTTAAAGGATGCTTCTAAGAACTTTCTAGGTGAGTCAGTGTGTGTTTCTCAGCTTGGACGCTAGGTGTCTCTCTCCTCCTCCAGTACCAGAGCTTATTGGGCCACGGTTGCATCAGTGGAGACACTAACTGATGAAATGTGTTGAAATGTCAGCATCAGCGTGCATCTCAGACTGATGAGGGATTGAGGGAATTATTTCAACTCGGTGAAGAGACAGCGTGAAAGACATTAATCAGATATCAGTGAATTTTTACTGCTTGTGTCCTTCAACTTATACAGTGACGCTCATTGACCCAAAATATGCATCATTTTGAAAATACAGAGACTTTCTTTCAAAGACGCTTGTATTTGAAAAAGTTTTTATTTTCTTATTTTTTTTTTAAATAATTTTAAGAGGTGCAACATTCTTATCTAAACGCTTATTTAGGCCAGTACCTTGGTCTATTTAACACATAGGCCTACACACGCGCATGGCACCTTTTTTTTTTTTTTTTTTTTTTTGTAATGTCATCGTGTTCTGTCAGTCTGTCATCAGGTCAGGTGCGAGAATGAACAAACCCCTTGACTTCCTGCCACAGTCTTTTCCCGTCATTATCAGATTCTGATCATCTACACAGCATTAGTCACGATTTAAACTTTAGCTGCAGGGTACTAACTCACCAATGAACAAATTGTACTCTAAGAACATGGAAACATGACACCAATGCAGTGTCGTTCATACATTGGCACAACCTGTCAATCAGTATCTTATTAGTCATCAAATCAAAAATATTCCTTAACGTGATGACGGAGTCTCAATCCCAGAATCCATCCAACCACACAGGCTATTGAATCTTTAACTTTAAATATTCAATCAAGGCTTTAGTTATTGATCAGGCTATAGGCCAACTTCATGGAATAAAATGGAATCAGATAACTCTTAATGATTGTGTCCAGAACTTTATTTTAACTTTGAATGGTCTTGCCCCCACTAGGGCGCAGTGTTGTCTGAGAAAGTGTAAAACTGAAAGCGCAAGTAACTTGGCATAGAAACACATAGCCTACAGAACTCGACATTTCATTCAGTAACAGTAAGGAGTTTTGATTTATTTGTTGTTTAATATTGATGATTGTATTATTGTATGCATATGATTACATACTATCACTTGTTTTTGCTTCTTCGGCAGTGATTAGATCTGGAGATTCAGTATCTACTCTTTCAGGGATGTGTCATAGCGCCCCCTATAACCGTAATAGCGCTATTTGTCTTTTAAAGAAAGATCTTTTCAAGCAAAACATTTTATAGAAACTTTTAAATGATAAAATAATTTATATAGGCTGCAGTAAAAAAAGAAAAAGCATTTCAACACTTTCCTGTTTTCCAACCTGGAACATGTCCATATAGTTAATAGTTTGCAGATGCCGCTTATTTTGATATTTTAATTGTGACTCAGTGTTCCAATACATTTAGATGCATTGTAGATACAAGTACGTACAATCACGCTGGGTTAGCGCGCTCGCTCTCTCTCTCTCTCTCTCTCTCTCTCTCTCTCTCTCTCTCTCTCTCTCTCTCTCTCTCTCTCTCTCTCTCTCTCTCTCTCTCTCTCTCTCTCTCTCTCTCTCTCTCTCTCTCTCTCTCTCTCTCTCTCTCTCTCTCTCTCTCTCTCTCTCTCTCTCTCTCTCTCTCTCTCTCTCTCTCTCTCTCTCTCTCTCTCTCTCTCTCTCTCTCTCTCGGTTAGTAGTCTGCAAGAACAATAAATCATTGACAAATGTGAACTATATTCTTAGCCTTGTATTACAGTTGGCTCTAACTAGTTCTTTCCTAACACTGTTGGACAAAGCTGAATGCATTGTTTCTGATCAATGAAAGGGATCTTTTGATCAGGCCAAGGCTTAATTGAAGATGATAAAGACAGTAAGCAGACATGCTCAGTGAGGCCAGATGTGCCTGTAATATTCTCCAAAGCTTTTGCACATGCAGAACGTTCACTAATTGTATTTACCTTTTTGCAGAGTTTGGCCATGCAATGTTAGTAAAGGAAGTCTTCAATCACTCAGCAGTGAAGCTATATTCCTCAATAGGAAAAAAAGAAGAAGAATCATTACACCTCTCAGTCTGTTAGTGAAGTCCTACTGTGATCTGTCAGTTTTGTGATCAGTCATGTCTGGTCCTGAACTATTTCCAGTGGCGCCATTTTTAAATCTCAGATGCGTTTAAACAAAATAGCTGCGTCCCAATTCAGAGGCTGCATCCTTCGAGGGATACAGGATTTTTTTGTTTGAAATTGTCGGATTACACTTTTAAATGTAAGTATTGGGATATAATTACTTGAATAATCTAAGGTATCTATACAAATGTAAAAACAAAGCAGTTTAAATGTTGACATATCTTACCAAGATGCGATTTTATATATTTTTTTGGGTACAACAGGGCTAAAGGGCTTTTCATAACTCCCATAGTGTATGATTGCAGAAAAGATATATGTTTGACTTCAGCTGAACAATGACACTATTTTCTTTAAGAGCTGCTGTACAGCCAAAACTCAGAACTCTGTTTGCATCATTTAATCATTTTCATGTTATCAACATTCTGCATTGTATAAATGCAAGTTGCTATAGCATGGATTGGATATTTGGATGGTTGTGGTTTGCTATTGGTGTGTGAGTGTGATCACAGTGTGCTATTTCATGTGAGGGACAGATTGTCCCGCTGAAAAACACATAATCAAAGAAGAGAAGAATTGTTGTTGCATGAGGTAGGGGAAATTAATTTTATGAAAGATTATGAGTGCACATGAATAAAAAAAAAAATCATGATGTGCACGGATAAATCATAATAAATACTGCAAAATAAAAAAATAGGAATGGTTGATTTTGAATGATCTCATGGTGACTCTTACATGGACACAATAACAGCCTAAAAGGCACATCTCTCCCACCTCTGTCAACTAGTGTGTAGGCGATAATGACACGTGGTTTCACAGGAAAAAAGTCCCACATTGTGATTTATGCTCATAAATCACCAGCCCTGGTTTACATTACCTTTCAGACATTTGAATATGCACATAGCTACACTGGGTGTGGTATGTGTGGAATATATTAAGGTGGATTAAAAGTATGAAATCAAATTCAGTGTCATGACTCTACAGCAGCAGAATGTACTTGTGGTAACACGGCATTTCCTGTCTCACCCTCGAAAGAACACACAAAGAATTCCCAATCTGAGTCAGCTAAATCAGGTATAGTATATCTGGAACATGGCTATTTACCTGCTACATCAGGGACATATTTAAACACCGGATATCAGATTTAAATGCTCCAGATTTTCAAGACGGTGACCAAATAAAGCATTTTTAAGAGGTCTTGCCAGTGCCACCGCATTCAGCTATGTTTGATCTACACCTGTTAATCCTCACAAATGTTTCCAAGAACACCTAACTCAAACCCGACCTCGCTCTCATTTTTTGCTCTCTCTGGATAAGATATGGTAGTCAGTGAGCTGTAAAACTGGCCCATTGAACCTAACAGGGACTGAGATTGTTCTGTGGACTTTATACACAAAGGACATTCTTTTACCCCGGCTTTATCTCTTCTTTCCTGTGGTTCGTTCCTGAGTCTCAAACTCAAAGTTTGATAGTGATAATAAATCACCAGCTATTATGCTGAGTATGTGTCTGATAAAGCAAACCCACTGATATTCTTCAGCAGTCAAACAGACTGGCCTTCCTGGATTTAGCTGGATCTTTAGTATCTAAATGGCAAAGGTACAAAAACACAAGCATGTTTTTGCACCACCGCCATTTGAAAGCGCAATCCTGCTGGCAGCAAGTGTGGAAGTGCACCTGAAGGTAATGCCGTCACTGCGGCCATAAATCCAGCACATCATCTCTCCTTCTGTGAGGCTGACCTTAAGCACAAGCTGTCCCAGGTTCCCTTAATGGATTAGTTCACCCAAAGAAATGAAATTTTTGTCATTATTTCATCACCATCCAAATATGATCGAACATGAAAGGAGAAATTCTGATGACTATTGGTCACTCTTTTCCATACCATTACAATGGGGGCTGAAGCTTTATATCCAAAAAGGGATGCAAAACACCATAAAAGTATCATAAAGTCTTTTACTTTAAAGTCATCCATACCATAGTATACAGAAATAAAAAGGCATCGAAGCACATCTATTCTAAATCTAATGTTGGATTCAATTAAAAGAGTAATTTTATTCATAAATGTCAATTTAGGGGGACCTATTATGCAAAATTCACTTTTGCATGATGTTTGGACATAAATATGTGTTTGCAGTGTGTGTACACAACCACCCTATGGTGATAAAAATTCACTCACTCCTTTTTTTAATCCCCATAAATCATATAAGCATGTTTTCAGCCTTGGGGCTGGTGTGTAGTTGAGAGTAGGCGGCTTCAGTGAGGGGAGGAGTGAAAAAAGTGAAGGCAAGACGGACAGATCTCTCTTCTCGCAGTGGATCAGACACCTGTGAGATCAAAGACGGATATCGCGAGATTCACGCTCGTGCACGGTGTTGCTAATAAACATGGATGTCATTTAAGTTCTGTTGCTTTTATATGAAAATAAATACAATGAACAAGACACCCAAAGTACTTGTTATTTAATTACATTCAAAATACGTGTTTATCAATAATTTTTGCTTTAATACTGACATATGTTTATATATATATATATTTTTTTAAATACAATGACATCACATAACCCATATAGAGATCACACTGTCAGAAAGTTTGGTAATATTCGCTCATAATTTATGAGCATTAAGCTGTGCCGTCAGCAAGTCATTTCCCATCATGCTTTTGATCAGCGCAGTCGGTGGAGAGCAACTGCGCTCAATTGCAGAATCCGACACGTCCGCCTTGCGCTCGCGAGAGTTTTTTGACATACGTCAGCATGACATCAGAGTCAGGCGGACCGCACACACTCGGACACATTTCTAACCGCCACAGTAATGGATGCTATTCCATCTGGCATACTCATGCTCTTCAAAAATAATACTCTCTCCTTGGGTTCATTGTCTTCTCCTGAACCTGTCAACACTCCTGGTGTTTCACTGAAAAAAAAGGAAGAAATTATAAAGTAAGAGTTCTATTGCTTGAGAACATTATTTCTGCCCCTCCAGCAATCTCATATTGGAATGGACTTTTTGATAATTTAAATTGTAAAAATATATGGCCCATACAACAAAGGTATTTCCTCACAACCAAAGTAAAATAAATATCTTTTAAATTAGTTCATAATATTTACCCAGTCAAAAATTTCGTTACAAAAAAAAAAATCAGATCTGACACTAATTGCTCTTTCTGTCATCACTGAAACTCTTCTTCACTTGTTTTGGTCGTGCAGTTATACTCTGCAATTTTGGAAAGATGTTAGTTGGTTTCTCAATATCTTGCAAAGTTTCTCTATGAATCCCCAAATTGTTATTAAAATAAATAAAATAAATAAATAAATAAATGTTTAGATTTCCTTTCAATGCCCTCTTTCTTTTTCCTTCTCTTCCCCCCCCCCCCCCCCATTATATCACTGTCTGTTTTTTGTTTTGTGATATGATGTTGTTGAAGTGTTTTCTTTCTCTATTCTTTATATTTTTCTTATTCTCAATAATTATTGTTGTGTTCTAATTCTGTTGTTTCACACTGTAAACTGAATGTTCAAATAGAGCATTTAAAAATAAAAACACACATTTCTAACCGACATGCATCTTGTGCTGATCACCGGTGATCGGTTCTGCACAGATTTTGCTCATCTCAAACAAGCCTATTATCATCATTCCGTGAGATGAGATTGTTCTGACACTAGCTGCGTTTACATGGACACTTATAATCGGATTGATGGCTCAATCGGACTAAAAAACCTTCATGTAAACACCTAAATCGATCCGATTGAGTTCGATCTGAATGAAATTTCGACAAGATTGAAAGGGGTGGTTTATTCCTTTTGTAATGCGATCGAGAGAACATGTAAACACTTGATCGGATTGAAAACCAAAACTGAAAGGACTGCGCATGTGCAATGACGTTAACGTATGACGCGCGGAATGAGCTGTTCCTCCTGTTGAATAAAGTGTCATATAAATAAGTGTCCCAATATTCTAAAATTCTCATTTCACTCAGCGTCTGTGAAGTGAAGCAGGACAACGTCCCACCAGTCCTCGTTTTGGATTCTCATCCACAGACGACTGGTTTTGGCCGCGGGGAGGGGCATTTTTACTGCGTGATCAATATAAGCAGCACGGCAAAACGGTTCATATGCTCATTGTCTCCAAATCATGACCAGAGACGGATTAATATTACGTGTTTAAAGCTACACTGTGTAGGAATTACTCCCACCTAGCGGTGAAATTGTATATGATTACCAACTGAATATTACTGTCTAGCCCCTCCCATTCCGAGGGCGTTTTAACTCCTACGGTGGCCGTATTATTTCAAATCTGCCGGCAGTCGCGAGTAATCTCCCGCTCGCATTTGTCACAGTGCCACTGAGTGTAAAATGCGAAAGGCGAAGCTTTAATTTCCAGGTATGTCCCTCTTTGGCTAATGTATTTTCAAGATGGAGGCGCAACCGATTCTACGCTAACGAGAATACTTGATTAGTTGGTAGAAGTTTTGAAAGAACAAAGTGTTTTTTGCTAAGAATCAACTTAAACAATTACACAGTGTAGCTTTAAAACAAATAAAGAACCAATAGAGGAGAATAGTTGTGTGCGAACAGCGGGAAACTCTGTATATTTGTGCAGTGTGCGCATGTCAAAAAATCTATTCTGATTTGAAACTTGTGACATAAACGCGCACATCAACCCGATTACTTTATTTATCGTTCATGTAAACACCGTGTTCGGATTCATCAATCGCATTGATCTCATTCCGATTTAACCAAAAGGTGTCCATGTAAACGTAGCTAGACATAGACAGTATATAAGATGGACACAGCGACCCCATAGGTTTTAACGGAGAAAAGTGAAGTCAATTAGAAGCACTCACTTCCTGATGGCTGGGCGTACTGCGCAGGCTCAAACTGAGCTTGACGACGTAGATGTGACGTGAGCAACCTGTCTGACAGCTGTCAGTCTTCTAGTAGCTGTGCAGAGAGAAATCTGAATCATTCCCTTCCGAATCTTACAGAGGACCTTACAGATGAATTGGAGGTCTATGGAGCTATACCCCTCAAAATCCACTTTTCTCAGGATATAATTTTTTGTCTAGTAATTTGAATGTTGTATTCGAAAGGAGATGCAAAGAAATGACACATTGCTGGGTGTTAGATTTTTTAGAGTCACTTATTTGCTTTAAAAAGTCTTTTAAAATGTCAATGACGTCATACACATCGTACGACCAGAGATACTGCTTTACGCCAATCCTTCAGTCACTTTGGTGCTTTCGCGCTCTGCACTTTCTTTTCTCTCGAGGCATCGACAACAGCTGACACAGGTAAACACACGTGCTAGAAGAGTTTTTGCTAGAAGACATTCTGGTCCCGCTTCGGATGCCACGATGCCATCAAGCGGTATCTCTGGTCGTAATCAGTCCTTCACCGACCAATCAGCGTTCATTAGCAGAATGCAGAATGTGTAATGGGCAACAACAACTCAACCTGTAAGAAATCGAAAGGACATAAGTACTCATTCATTTAACTTTCGACCTATAACCAATGTTGAAAGCTACAATCAAATCTGAGATTTCTCAACGGCAATCGGGTGAAAGAGACAAATTTAGCCGTCTAGCTCCATAGACTCCCATTCATTTTGCATTCATGGGCGATCGCCCCCAGTGGAACCACAACCAAAATTCGGTACAATAGGACTTAATAGGGAGTGGCCAGGCTCTCCGTAGATGGGCTCTGCCCTTACCTACTGAGCGCAAGCTCATGAGGCTCCGCCCCCTGTGCCGTGCAGCAGCAGCTCATTTGCATTTAAAGAGCACACACTAAAACGACGCGTTTTTCTGAGCCCCAAAAAGTGACAATTTAAACATGCTGTATAAAATTATCTGTTGGGTATGTTGAGCTAAAACTTCACATAAACACTCTGGGGACATCAGAGATTTATTTTTGTGAAATCTTTATGTTTATCTTTATCTTGTGAAAAGGGGCATCATAGGTCCCCTTTAACTTTGACTCAACCAAGAAATTTGGATTGTAATTACTAAGTATTTGTTTGGTCTAAATCTTACTCAAATGTATAGGTCATTAGACATGAAGATATGGTGCCTTGGAAGTCTGTCTGAAAACAGTTACTTACAAGTCGCCTTTATGCAAAAAATATGGCCTGCAAAAGATTTCGGACATAGCATTTGTAATCGAGAGTCAAGATCCTTTCACCTACCCGAGCCTTTTACATTGCAACATTTGATGACATATTGGCCCCATTAACAGTGTGAAGTGATTGGCTACAATGCAATAACCTTTTCCCTACTGAGACCCTCCATATGAACAGATAAGCTGTGTAAATTACCCCTGAGTGAGTGCAGATGTATGCTCATCTCAAGCTCCCAGGCAACCTTTCTGTTAGGTGAAGGCCCTACAAGTGGAGCTATACCTGCATTATATTCTCTGCCTGGAAACCAGATCTGATCTCTTGTGCCAGTTCGCAAAATTAGTGCACTTTTTTGTATAGATTAATAAACCACATAAAAAAAAAATCATGTGCGAGTGGTATTATGTGCCGTTTATAATGTTTTTTTATTAAACATTTTGCACATGTGACTTATTTGTAAGTTGAAAAGTTAATTGGTGTCCGAATGTATTCCTACAGAATATAAAAAGGATAACCAAAGAGAAACATACACAATTGATTATTAATTTCAGTAGATTATTAATGATATTATTAGTGCCCTCATAATCTTTCATCAAAATATATATTTTATATTCTAAATTTGTATGATCAGTGGTGGATTAAGACTCCTAGTGTTTGACCCAAATGTTTTTATTTTTATATATACATACAGGCTAATCACACAGGTATGATTAGATTAGAACTGTCAGAGCAGCACGTCATTAACTGTTAAATTGAAATCTGCGTTTGCGCTTTGGCTGGCGCTGGACCAGAGACGGACGCGCTCACTCATGTAGCAATAACCACCCTTGGGGTAAACAGAACAGAACCAACAAATGTATTGCAGATATCAATAACTCAAGATTTTAAAGTACAACATAATTTGAGAATTTATTCTGATTCAAAGGGGACTCAGAATGCCAAATACTGACTGCACGAGAGGAGGAGCTTGGGATGGAGGAGGGTTTTTAAACGCGATAGCTGCTGATAATACTGAAGGAGCTTATATATGTTTACAGTGATATTCCTATAGGTAGATGTGGATCAGCTGAGAGTCAGCTGATGTGAGCTTGACTAACGCAAAACTAAATATTATGAGCTAGTTTGAAAAATACACATTTAGGAAGCGGCAATAATAATCCTTAAAAAATAATTTGACTACGTGTTTTAAATATTTCCGATACAGTGAATGGAATTATAAAGTTATTATTATAAACTATTTTCTCAGTTCACCAGGCACTTAGGCCTACTTTCATGTCTTTCACGAGAATGGATGAATTTACGTGTTGTAAATCCAACAACTCGGATTGTGAATTCGCCCGTTATAGATCAACTAGATCTTTAAAGGACAAAATACATATACTTACACGTATTTAAGAATTGCAATATCAGATAGGCTATTTCATGAAAAAGTTAACAAGTTTGGGAATGTTTCTAATAAAAAGGAAATAAAACCAATAGGCTACATCCGTCATATTGCGTTGTGTCACGTGAGTGACAAGCAACAGGCGTCACCATGGAAAATATTACATTTACATTTATGCATTTGGCAGACGCTTTTATCCAAAGCGACTTACATTGCATTCAAGGTACACATTTTACATTTTTTGTCAGTTCTTGCTTTCCCTGGGAATCGAACCCATGACCTTGGCGTTGCTAGCGCCAACGCTCTACTGTTTGAGCTACAGGAAAGCACTTTAGGCTTGTTTGACTTGAACCGGCGCTGCACAGACCGATCGGTGAATGACATCAAGGTACCGCGAGAGCGATTAGAGAGCAGACGTCTCCGTATGCTTTTCAATCACTCTTGCGGTACTTTGATGTCCTAAACCGATCGGTCTGTCCAGCGCCGGTTCAAGTCGAACAAGCCTATTAATAAAAATGTGTGGCGATCACTGGCCATGCCTCCTCCACCCCACTGGTGTCCCTAAAATATACTTGGTGTATGACACCCCTTTATGCATCAGCCTGTCAAAGTCAGCCACACCATCACAACACCAATCACTATGGTCCGCCCATTTGTTCCCAATCACCTGATTATTGACTCGCTGCACCTGCACTCCCTCATCACCACTCACTACTTATAAACACATCACCTTCACTTTAGTGTCTGGTCTCGTCAATGCTACAACGACATACAGACTCCCTACCTGGATACTCACCTGTAATCGTCTCGCCATAATCCTGTCTTCTGTCTGTTCATCGTCTACTGTCCGGTTCCTGTTCGCCAGTCATCCCAGCCATCCTCCATCTGCACAGAAACCCACCATCAGTCTACAACCAGCTAAGTCACCATTGACAATCTTCAGTCACCATCGCCTGGTTCCCGCTGTTGTCATACCCTCTGCCTATAATAAAACCTGGTTACTTAAATTCACCTGTCTGTTCCCTTCTGTATCATGAGCCATGCCCAAAATAAACCTCTAGCGTAAATGTGATAACAGACAGTTGTGTAGCATGAAATGCTACAACAATCCGACAACTTTTGAAAGTCGTGCGTATGGGTGGCATAAGCTGCCTTGGATGTCAAAGACGTAAGGAAATGGATCAAACTAAAATGTTAACGTGTCCTATATCTCTTTATTAGAGACTAAATTAATTCTTTTTCAGTGTGCGACTGAATTGGTCATCTGTCCTCAGACAAATTTTACAGTTTATGATAAGCTGTTTGCTGACCAAACCATGTGGACTTTGATCTTCATTCACTCTGTTTGATCAAACTCAATACCATGACAACGGTATGAGCTGCACCTGGACACAATATGCTATTTTTTTGGAGCCCACCTCTCTTTCTGCCTCACAATATCAGTGTTCTGAGCCCACTATCAGCAGTTCCCTATCAAGGGACTGAGCCATTGCACAATAACAGCACCCAACCACAAGAACTGCCAATGATATTTAAACATTTTGTGTCATATCAGGAGAGTGAGTTCTAGAATAATGACTATCAGGGGTCTTATTTGCGTGTTATGCAACATCGGTTCTGTTGCGTTATGGGAGCACATAAAAAAAAGAAGGCACACAAACACGCATACTGTAGCTTTTTTTGCATGATGGTTCAGCAGTTGAGCCAGAGTACATATGACCTTAAGGTCAGTCCCTAAAAGCCTCTGGGGGACATGGGAGGGGCTTGGCAAGATAGGCCAGGCGGTGGCATCATGGCACCGGCTTCTAAGAATTGCTGGCTTGACGGCCAAGCCGAGTCCCATTAGAGATAAAGGTCTGATGAGTAATGGTCAGTTCTGTAACAGTGTAAGAATTGACCATCACACATGGTTAACAGTTATGTAGGGCAAGAGTTGCAGTCATTCAGTGGGTTCAGCAGGTCTATCAGTAGAACTAGTTTTGAAATATAAAATTAAACCTACTGGGACACCATACTTAATGTTGAATTTGGATTATTCAAAGATAAGTTTGGCTAAGTCTTAAACTTAAACACTCCACAGAATACATTGGAACTCTGCTTCCAGCACGGAAATTCATTCATCCTTTGAGGAACATAAATGTGCTGTGCAGGGAAATTAAGGAGCCATGAGTGTGTGTGTGTGTGTGTGTGTGTGTGTTTGAATCATCATAAAACTGTCACTTTGGTAAGATCTCTGCAGGCTCCACATGAAATTTGAAATGTTCAACACTACTCAAAGATTGTCATGGCAGTCCTTCTAGTAACCTCGTTCTTACAGGTCTGAAAGTGCATACAAGGTAATTATGGTTAAATGTAAAAGGTGCCATTATCAGTTCTTTTCACACACATGATCATTTAGTGTACTTTTTATTTTTAAGAAAGTGCAGTTTGGGTACCTTTCAAATTAAGTTTTTCATAACTTTTCGGCACATGGCAGTCCATCAAACCTCTCTGAGCGATACAATTTAGTAATTAGTCATTATTGTATCTTTAAACTATACTTAATTTATACTACAGTACTTAAAGTATAAGAGTAATGGCTGCTAAAAATTATGAAAAATTATGAATAAATTACATTTTTAAATATATTAAAATACAAAACAGTTATTTGAAATTTTAATAATATTTACTATTTACAAAATTGTACTCTTTTTTTTTTTTTTTATGTATTTTTGATAATGCACCTCTGGTGAGCATAAGAGTCTTCTTTCAAAAACATCAAAATATTTTACTGACCCTGAACTTTTGAACAGTCGTGTGTGCATATACAAGATGAGAGACTTATAATAATAATCCAGATAGAAACAAATATATGTACAGTATATTCCATTTAGAATGTCTCCCAACTTCTTACTTGCTGCTTCTCTGCTCATTGCTCACGTGTTGTTGATCAATGGCTTTTACAGAGCCTGTGGTGAAGCTGAAAGGTGTTGATGCAAAAAATGTTGACAAGATGTCACAAAGCTTTCTGGACCTGCTGAAATGACACTAAGAAACCTTGTGATTGAAAGCAATATAGTATGAAACAGTGACATCAGACGGCAGATTAGCCATTAAGACTCATAAAAGTCCTCAAATCACCATAATGTAGTAGATAAAGCAATTCAGATAAAGTGAATGGAACTAAGCCTCTTAGCTTATCAACTTGCTTTAATAAGGTGTCATAAAGTTTATCTCATCCTGACAGCATAAAGACTTACTCAGAATCAGACAACCCAGACGACACACATTTACACTAACCAATGTAAAACGCTTCCTCTGAGGTGTGTGTTCATGTAAACGTCACACAAAAGGCTGCAGATCTACGGCTGTCTGGTCATATCAGACAGAGGTGCATGCTGAACTGTCTGACCTTTCACAACTTGTTTAGAGGTTTATGCCATTTTCGAGGTCAAACAGAAAAGTCAGACCCAATCTCTTCCATCAAATAATTGTAATTGTGTAAATATTTGACTTTCTTTTTAACTTAATGTGGTGCTGAGAAGTAATAGACCCACGCTGTTGGTCACAGTGTGAACAGTTTTGGGTTTACCCGCTGTTCCATATCAAGATCCAAAATCTTTAGGAATTTGGATCAGGAATCAAATGGGATAACTTTACTGTCTTAACAGATGCTATAACAACTTTCAAAATACATTTAACAATATTCCCCCATATGATGTTTGTTGAAATTATTCATGCATTCTGCATTGCTGCTGATGATGACCACAGTACATGCACATGCAAAAACTCACAAACTGACACCAAATTGGACCAAAGGTCCAGCCTTTCACTGTGTTGCAACAAGGTTCACTGAAGACCCCTGTCTCTAAGATTAATCAAAACATCAATTTGTGAATGGCTGATTTCTGTATATTTTCCTTCTGCGTTCTCTTTCAGCAAACACACTGGAAGTAATTAATTTCTGGCCTTTAGATTGTGTCCCAAATCACTAAAGAAGTTTCAAAACTGATGAATGAGCTGTCAGAGGACGGTGACAGAAACTCAAACCAGTAGATCACTGTGACAGGTGAAAGACAATGAATTTTGAATTTTTGTTGATGTTGTTGATCGGTAAAGCGATTCTTTTACTTATGCTGAAAAAATAGCTGCTAAACCCCAGTAACCACACTGAAGACCCGCAAATAAAGTGGTAAAGGCTGTTTTTATATTAATTAGAAGATTAGATGGGTGGGCTCCTCCCGAAATTATGTTTAATAACTTCACTTAAAAGCAACAAAAACTGTATGTGATGAGACCCTGGAGTTTGTTTAGTCAAGCCATAAGAATCAAATAAGTAAGTAGGTGTGGATTGCAGAGGTCATATGTTTTCTAAACAAGATTTACATACAGTGGGGTCTGGAGCTGACTTACAGAAACATCCTAACTCAGAATCCCATCCTATCTCTTCAGTAACCATGTTTATGTGAACCCCAATATACATTATTATCATCTTGATAATATTCATATTTTATCAATTTAATAAATTATATATACTGTGCAAAAGTCTTAGGCATATTAGTGTTACAATACTTTAGAATTTGACATTTTTAAAACAGGAACGTTTTTGACGTAAAACATACTATTTTTAGAACAGTAGTCAAATAAGCAAATCTGTGTCATTGACCATGTTAACTGTTTGTACAAAAGGTCAGTTGCCTTCACTGAAGGACACAAGTTGCACTTTCGCTGATCTCAGATACCTTTCAAGGTAACTCGCGCTGCGTCGAGATTGACGCTATATGGGAATGTGATTGCGTCCCCATAGCATCAATCACGACGCAGCGTCCTGTTCCCTCTTCAGGGAACCGAGGTTACAGTCGTAACCAAGGCGTTCTCAACTCCAGGCCTGGGGACCCACATACCAGAATATTTTAGATGTCACACTAAAGAATGTGGGCGTGAATAGGGAGACATCTAAAACATTCTGGGAGGTGTGTCCCGAGTTGTGTGCTGTGCCCTCAACTACTATGTACTTACATAAAAATATAGATACAATGTACTTATTGTGTTCATGTTGTATTGCAAAACCCTTGTGCTGCTATTGTGGTGGGAGGTTAGGGACAGGTTTGGTGGAGTGGGTAGGTTTAAGGGTGAGTTAAGGGGTGAGGGATGGGTCAACAGTGTAATTATAGATGTAATTCCAGAAATTAATTCCAGATGTAATTACACGCAAGTATTTATATATAATAATATAAGTACAATATAAAAACATGTACTGTAAGTACAAAATAAGTGCATTGTATCAAATAATTCATTTAGATGTTAGTAGTTCAAGACACCTGATATAAAGTGGGACCAGGATTTTACTTTGCAAAATATTTATATTTCCATCCTTATATACTTTCTATATTCATCAAAGAATGTGGAAAAATGTATCACAGTTTCCACAAAAATATTAAGCAGCAGAACTTTTTCAACATTAATAAAATTAATAAGTAATGTTTCTTCAGCGACAAATCAGCAAAATATTTCTGAAGGATCATGAGATACTGACGACTGGAGTAACGATGCTGAAAATACAGATTTGCATCACAGGTAATTACATTTTTAAATATATTCAAAATTAGTTAAAAACAATTACTTTGATTTGTACTAATATTTCACAATATTACAGTTTTTACTAAATTTTGAATCAAATAAAAGGCAATGACTTCTTTCAAAACATATTTTTTTAAAAACGTAAAAAAAAAACACTGACTGACTCCAAAGTTTTGAATAAGCGTAAATAAATCCTGATTGGACAATCTCATAAGCATTCATTAAACATAATAAACAACAGTGGCACTATAAAAGCGAATGGGAGCATTTGTCATTGTTTAAATTGATTTGTGGACTGAAACATTATAAATCACTGGCATTGGTGAAAAACTGCATAAACTGTAGCTGTTTAACATCAGGTTCAATAAAGAAACTGAGAGTACTGAGGTGTTCACATCTTAATGTATGTTCACCCTCTTTTTCCATGTTCACTTAACCACTGCCATCCATCAGCCAGTGCTGGTTGTTTCTGTCTGGATTGTGTTAATGTTAAGTTAAGTGGCAAGAACGCTATCACCAGTGCCATCAAACAAGGCACTTAACCCCAGGATGCTCTGTATGAACTCTCGGTAAAATAACTTGCTTAGTTAGAAAGGCAACTCCTAAATTATATATAAGCAATCAGTGGCTATGACAGCAATGCTGCAGCGTGAATTCAGCTTCCTGGCATCTTAAATCTTCAGAAGATGTAGGGTGAGAACATCTCTGTCAAAATGTGGTTGAATGGCTCAGTCTGAGAGTGGCTATCAGTCATTTTAATATCTCTTTTTAGCTGAAAAGAACAATTATTTAAGTCAGCGTAAAGCCCCAAAGTAAGCTATTTTGATAAAGTTTTGACTAAGAGACGATGTCCAGCTTTGAGTGTTAAAAACTCCAGTAGCTCAGTAGTCTGTAAAAAAAAAAAAAAAGACAAGACAAGACAGAAAGCAATAAAAGTTTCCAGTGTGTTTAAAGGCCATATTGTGTGAATGCTTCACCCTGAAGTATAGTTAACCCTCTTAAATTATGAGATGTTTGGAAGTTTGGGAATGCTGTTCTAAATTTCACAATATTATATTATCTCATATTTAAACACCTTCCAGTTAAGCACTAAATATCATTGTAAATCATCTGAGCAAGTTGGTTGCGGTTTTTTATATGCAACTGTGTGTGCAATTCAGTGTTAAAGTGAAAAAAGATGTCTAATTTTAATCTTGTTGGTGAGTTCAGACTGGGGGAATTCTCAAAATGTCTTGATTTCTGTGCTAAATTATCCTAAACGAGGCTCTGGTGGAAAATAATTCAGAATAAAGTTTGCTCACTCTGGGACTCTTGCTATGGAAACACTCACAAAGGACAGTTTCAGAGATGTGTGCAAGTAAAAAATACAGTGGGCTAGAGAGGAGATGTGCAGATCACGCAGGACAACATAACTTGTTACATTAATACTCTGTTTCAATCCAAAACTTAATAAAATGCTGCAGTTTTGGATTCATATATACAAATTTTACCACTGTAAAAAAAAAGTTGCGGCCTTAAATTAAATGTACAATCAACTTGAATGTTTAAGTCATTTCAACTTAAATTACATTTAACTGACTTAAAAATAAGGAGTCGAATGCTTTTGATGAGTAAAGCAATGTAAAAACTTATGTTGTCATAATATATAATATATACTCATATTTTTTTTTACAGTGCATGTTTGGGACAAATATGGACAAACTGAAAATGTATATCAGTTTTAGTTTTAGTAATTTTACTACTTCAGCAATGTAGTATTATAGTAAAATGTATTTCACTTTTGAAGTTTGTTTTTCATCTCATATGTATAGATTTTGTTTTATTTCAGCTCTGTTTCAATTAGGCTAATATATATATATTTTATTCTGATTCTGAGTTTTAGTTAATAACAGCACTGGTTTGTTCCTCACACTAAGATGACTAACTTATCATATGGCTAATATAATGCATTAGCCACCAGTCTATTTTTTTTAAATGTCTCCTTTTTTGTTTCACAGCAGACCTTCATGGGCTTGAAGCAACACGAGGGTGGGCAAATGATCAATTTGAACGAACTATCCCTTCAAATGGAAGAACAAGTGAAATGTTCTGTTCCTGCTAGATATGAAAAACTGTCCTCACACAAAGAAAATTCAACCTTGGCTGTGTTACCAGATATATGCAAGACCTGCGTGTGGTGTATTTTTATGACCATTCTGTGCTAAAGAGTTGATCATGACAGAATGTTAAATCTTAGGCAAACCACAATAACAGGCACAGAGATGACATTATCTTTTATTTCCTATCAAACCCAGTCGTAACGTTAAAACTAAGTTTAAAGCGAATGCTGATGCAATGCGGCATATTGCTGCAAATGAAACTTTATGTTCCTCCTTTTAAATCCTTTATCTTTAACCCTAACATAACCTCAGACTCCTCCCTAACCTTAATCTTCCCACTGTCTCCATCCCTAAGCCTGACTCAAGGGTTAACACTGCCTTAAACTGACCCTAACAGTGCCTCAAACCCTATCATCGAGCCTTGAAAGAAAAGATCAACATATAATGCTCTTACTGTGGGTGTAAATGGTGTGTTATGCATACAATGACAGGATTTGTTTAGTTTCTGGAGTTTCCGTGGCACATTACAGCACCCTCCTGCTCTGTGTGCTCTCGGAGAGATGGCCCAGAGCAGGGGAAAGGGCTTGTTTGGATTATATCCCACTGTCTGCGTTTAGTCATCTCCTGGAAGCACAAATCCATGAACAATTTTTCTGTCTTCCTGAAGGAGAACTGAAATGTTTTTTGACTCCCTTTTGGACTTCTTTTTTTACTGCCCTCTCCAATTATTTTTTGATTCCTCATTCAGTTTTAATCCTATCTTTCTCCCTTGACTCTTTTTATCTCCCTTTTCTATTTTTACTTTGCCTTCCCACCTTTGCGTGCTACACTGATGGTGGAGTTTCATTTTTTTGTATTATGTAACACTGAGGAGAGTTTGTGGGAAGTGCGGGAGTCAATTGTGTCTTTCATTTTTCTTCTGGCCTGTGTGTCATGGATTAATAGTATAGAAAGAGTTCACAAAAACATGAAAGACTGGAGTATGGAGCATATTCTACAGCATAAAGCTTGAGAGTAAGATATTGCAAGAATGCTGCAATATCTAATACATCTTCTAATCTGATGAAATAGTGGATGTGAGAGTGAAAAGAAAGACTGTGATGAGAAAGTTAATTTTAAAGTAAATACGCTGTATTTGTTGCCATTTATGTCTGTCTGGGTGTTTTTTCTAGCTGTATGTCCACCACAGTGAAGAAGAGCCTGAGTTGGCAACTTGGGAGTTCTGGGAAACTTATATATATATATATATATATATCAAACTTTTATGAAGAGTACATTTTCAAAATTTTAATGAAATTCACTAAAACAAACTAAGTTTATAATGGTTAAGTTTATTAAGTTTATCAAAACGATGAAAGCTGCAAAAATTATAATTAACTAAATAAATATATATATAAAAGAAATACAAGCAAGTGCTGTGAAAACATGAATTACAAGTAAAACAGGAAACTGAGAAAAAAAATCTGTGAAACCGAACTATTGCATAAATCTTTTTGTCATTGTGCTGCAACTTTTTATCCAGGCTTTTACAACAACTTTCTGAAATGAAAACCAGGGTAATTTATAGAGTTTACAATCAAAATAATTATTGCAGGATATTGTAGATCTGTATGCAGGTACAAGGTACTTTATCTGAATTATATATATCACACTTTTGCTCAAGTGCCAGCGATGCCATAGGTTGCTGACCCATGTTATAGTGTTTAATGTTTATTGTATAATGTTCAATTCCAGAAAATGGGGACATGTGGTCACTGGTCATTCTTCCACTAAATAATGCGTAAAAAATAACTGTAAAAAGTTTTTTATGTGTAAACATTTTTGTACTGTAAAAAGCTTTTGAAGCTGTTAAGATTACTATATACACAAATGCCACTTCCTCACCTGTGTTTAAGTTAAACTGTGTTACCTTTGCTCACTGTACCATTAAATGCATTTTTAGTGACTATGTGCATGCATTTGCATCATGCCAGCTGAAGCATCTGGGTTGACAATCCAAAGACTAAACACGTACTTCATTCCAAAGAACAGCATTGCAAAAGAGCCCAACGTTTTTTTCTTGCTCTCTCATATGCACGGTCCCTCTCTCCTTTGCTCTATTGGTTAATAAAGGCGTGTGCGAGTCGTGCTTGCACTGTGTGCTGTGAGGATTGGTGCTGAACTTTTTCCCCACTTATGCATGTCGGTGGCCTAGACAATATTGTCCCTAAAGAACTGTTGGGCACTCTACCCTCCCTGTGTAAGTGTGTTTGCTGTGGAAGGCACTCGCTGTCCCGTAACTGACCATAATTCTGGCTCTACAGTCAGACATACCAGAGCAAGACCCGACCTAAGCTGTCTATTCTCCTGTCTCTCCATTTTCTGTCTATCATGGTTTAGATGTTGTTATTCTCCTACTTATATCTGCATTAACATGGTCAAGGGCAAAGGTCACCCAGTTAGAGACCCTCTCCAGAGAATTTTGTGTCTCTGGTATGTCTGAGTGTGCCAGACACTGTCTAGCCATGCAGCAGTTTTAGCCCAACTAGGTAAAATGGTTGATCTTGGTTATAATTGAGTCCTCCAACAGATGCCTTATGCTCTCTTTATAATAAAGCATGACCATTCATTTTGTACAAAGCTGTTCAATCATCTGTTTAAGTGATAGTAAATTTAAATTGTCATAACTTACCCTCATGTCGTTGCAAATCTTTATGCAAATATATTTTTTTATATAGAACACAAGATGAGAATTTTCCATTCAAATATGTTCTTAGTGATCATGTCTGCCAAGCACAAGCAAAAGCAAAGCAAAAAAAGTAATCAATATGAGTTCTGTGCTATTGTCTTGTAAAGCCATGATTATTTTTTTTTAAAATGTAAATCTTCCCTTGCACTTAACCTTGTTCTCAATCAAATATTGCATCTTTAGGAGTGTCACATTAGGTCAGGGGTGTTCAATCCTACTGGAGGTCCACTTTCCAGCATATTTTAGCCAATGAAACAAACCTGAACCAGCTTACCAAGATCTTCAGGAAACAGGCAGGTGTGTTGAAGCTAAACTCCGCATGGAGGACCTATGAGAGGGATTGGACACTCCTGCATTAGATTGAACATCAATAACATTTTGTCCCTCTTTCTCTTCATTTCTTTTCTTTTCTTTTCTTTTCTTTGACTTTCTCGCTAGTCAGGTCTTGCACATTTCTTGTTTCTTATTTGTTTTCATGCCACTCTTGTGTTTTTAATTCACTTGCTCTTTGACTCTGTCAGATCCAGCTGTGAGTATATAATTAAAATATAATTAAAAGTAATATAATATAATAAAAAATATAATGAATATAAATGAAAAATGTGTATATACATTTACCTGCCAACCTGCAACAAGTGGTTGAAAAACAACGTGGCGCTGTGATGGGTTTTTATTATGTTATCATTTTGCATCTCCATCGCTATCAGAGTTTTACTCCCTTGGTCGGATAAATGCCACATATCCAAGACTTTTGTGTGTTACTATACAGACGCCCTCTGCCGTCTTTATTGTAATGCTGCCAGACAGTAAACCCATTGCTTTCAATGAGAAACATTGCCATCAATACATTGATGTGAAGGACATGGAAAATGTATCATCATGAATTACTATGGTCAAATTTTGTCATCATGACATGATATTTGGGTCAGGTTTCATTTATCATCAAAACAAGTTGGTTATTTTATTGGATCTCAATGGAGCAGAGGCTTCAAATGCTGTAATAAATATATTTCAGTCAAAGTGATTTTGATCATGTGGTTATTTGATTAATTGATAATCTCATTCAGCTGAGAGGTGAGCCTGACCAATGAGCACAGCTAATCTTGGGAATGTCAGTGGTTTGGCTTGTCAGAATTTCCCACAGCACAGAGCAAAAATCATTGAGCGCACTAGAATCAGCTAGCTTTCTGGTTAGTTGACCAAAAGTATTCATTTTCTCGCTCTCATGTCGTTCCAAGTATTTTTTTCTTTTGTGGAGCTTGAAGTAAGTTATTTTGAAGAATGTAAAAGAAATGCAAAAAAGTCATACATGTTTGGAACAACATTATAGTGAGTGAATGATCTCTTCTTCTCACTTTTTGACTGCCTGGATTTTTCTCTACCTCCCATCCCTATTGTCTTTATCAGTTAGCCAGGTCTCAACAGTCCTGATTCAGCATTTCTATAAAAGCTTTTGGTTACTATGACATTATATTTAATAATGCGAATCCTCCACAGACTTCCTGATAATGTGTGAACTCTTTCAGACACACAAATCTTGATTACCCAATCAGCACTCGGGCCTGTTGGGGGCATGGGGGTGTGGGTGCGGGATGAGGTCGTCCAGTTGGCTTAGAGATTTTTCAAGTTGAGGATTGTGTGACGGGGTGGAGAGGTTGAGGGGACTCTAAAGGGGTAGTAGACTCTAAGAGTGCAACATTTTGTTCCATCTTTAGATGTGCAATTTGTTGGTGATGAAAGAGAAAACGGACGTACTTGTGATATACTTGATGTTTGTAATGAAGTCATTTTGATTTCCAAAACCAAGTTAAGGAAACCACCAACATTTAATATTATCCTAGATTAAAATCAAATACTTTTGTTTTATTAATTCAGAGAAATAATTGAAATAAGAATGGGGGAAATTCACGGAGAGGAGGCAATTTTTAAAGACACCCTTCATCTTCGTGTAGCCTACGTGTCTGTGACCAGTACAAGCTTGGTCACTGCTGAAAATAAGTCGACCATTAAAAAGAAAAGCTGAACATTAGTTCACTATATATATATATATATATATATATATATATATATATATATATATATATATATATATATATATATATATATATATATATATATATATATATTACTGATACACAAATATATAACACTGATATACAATAGGATTAAAATAGAGTAAATCACCTTTTGAAAGAACTTGACTCTTCAAATAATGATTGTATCAATTGCATCAATACGCCACTATTTAGAGACAAGTGAAAAAGTCTTTGAGCGAATATTTTCAATCAATCAATAAGGAATTTGGTAATAAGGTGGGAAACAGCAAATGTTCAATCACTTTAACTATAAAATAAACAAACACAAAACTAAAAGTAAAGCGGTAGCCCCTCACGGACGACAGTGGCACACCACACACATAAACAAAACACAATGTAAACTCCAGACCTCTCTTGTCTTGCACTTTCGTCACTCCTTTTATTCATCCGGACCTCCTTTCGTGAGACTCGAGACCGGTGCGGCTCTTGGCCTCATCCTTTTGCCACATACCCCCATCCCAGACGAGGCTGCACTCTAGTCTAAATATGTGTTGGAGAATTTAATTTTGAAATCAAATGATAGGTGTGTTTTTCTGGCTGCTAGCCAAAAGATTTCAGGTTCAAGCCCAATCAGGGTGACAAAGGAAACTGTAATCACAATCCTGCATGATCACAAATCTGCCAGTGATAAAAACACACCGGATTGCTCTTGGGAGGCTGTCCCTGCAGTTAGTGTCCTGCACCTCTCTTGAGATCAAGAGCAAGTAACAATAAGTTGCGGCTGTGCAGCTTCTAAAAACAAAGTTTATGATGTAACTAAAATCGCACAGTTTTTATCTGGAGTCAGTAGTCATTATTTTAGTGATTCCAGGGAGCCATAAAATCAGCTTACATTAACTCAGTCCAAACACACTAAAAAAAACATTGAGGTCAGTGTATATTTATAATAGTGATATCTGATACGTTAATCGTATGTGGAGTTCAAAATTGCTCACCAGTTGAACATTGCAAGTGTGTTCAGTTTGCGTGAATGCATGTGTATGATTAAACTGAAATAAGCTTGTTCACTGACATGAC
Source organism: Phoxinus phoxinus (assembly GCF_949152265.1). Taxonomy (NCBI): domain Eukaryota; kingdom Metazoa; phylum Chordata; class Actinopteri; order Cypriniformes; family Leuciscidae; genus Phoxinus; species Phoxinus phoxinus. The sequence goes on from NC_136877.1 coordinate 30,662,616, forward strand.
ATGTGTGCACAGTGTGCGTTTGTTCAGCTTAATTTATTCTCTGGGACCTCAGAGAGCACAAGAGTTTCTTATCTCGCTTGAGCAGGCAGCTTGACAGGAGTGTATTTGTGTTTCGTGGCTGTTTAAGTGTGTGTGTGAACTTAAAGTCAAGAGAGGCATAGATAATACATGTGCACTCAATGGCCTGGACACTGCCAGCAGCTGGCCGTTTTACCATGGCAATGGGCCTACGACACAAGAAGAGGGATCTCTGACCCAGATCTGAAGTTCTGCTGAGATGAGAAACTGTGATCTGTGAGCAGTGTTAATTAAATTCTTTAACATATCTCATAAACAAAAAGTCACCCACACATTAATTGTATATAGGTAATTTGTTATCCTTTAAGTCTCTGGATCATACTGTATCTTATTCACCAGCATCTAAAGCAATACTTAAATGCTCCTGCATGACGTGAAATAATCAAAAGATGCAATCTTTCTCGAAGCAAAATGAACCAAGCTAAAAAAAACACCAAGCAAAAATGCCTTGAAAACATCAACATCAACTAACTTACGGTGGTGCATATCTCATACAGCTCACATGAAAAAAACAAAAAACTAGAAGTATACTCAAAAGCAACATCCTTTACTTTAATGTAAATAATTGTGAGCTTTAAAAACTAAAACACTGTCAATTAAGCACAGAAAAATAGATAAAACAAAAACATTTTTTACCAGTTGTCAAATGTCTACTGGTTTATTATGTATGTCTACTGCCTATCCTGAATGCATGTCATGCTACTACACTAAACATTTCTTCCACAAAATAAAATGTTGAGAATGTAAAAGGGTAAAAGTTCCATAAGGGACCTCTGAAAACACTTTTTAGTGAGGCTTTCAAACTTTATATAATACACTGAAAAAAATTATACACGCAACACTTTTGTTTTTGTTTTGCATGAACTGAACTCAAAGATCTAATATGATTTTTCTATGTACACAGAAGGCCTATTTCTCAATATTTCTCAAGGCCTATATTGTTCACAAATATGTGTTAGTGAGCACTTCTCCTTTGCCGAGATAATCCATGCACCTCACAGGTTTGGCATACCGTGCCGGCCTCCCCACCATGTACACGCTGCTCAGACAACGCAGACTGCGCTGGCTTGGCCACATTCGCTGTATGGAAGACGGGCGGATCCCAAAGGACATCCTCTATGGTGAACTCGCCTACAGCAAAAGACCCCAAGGTCGCCCCCAGTTGAGATACAAAGATGTCTGTAAGCGAGACATGAAAGCCCTGGACATCAATACAGAGAACTAGGAGGACATTGCAGCAAACTGCAGCAGTTGGCGCCTTCTGCTCAAGAAACAGCTAAATATAGGCGAGGAGAAGATCTTGAAGCTAGCAGAGGAGAGGAGAACCAGTCGGAAGACACGCGCACATGGACATCCTCCTACAACCAACTACATCTGCACTTTGTGCAGCAGAGACTGTGCCCAAAAGTGTTACGTTTATAATTTTGTTTAGTGTAGATTTTCTCACATTAATTTGCTTCACATTAAAACCCCCTAGTTTACACATTTAGGCATATTGGTTAAGGCTTTAGCCTACTGATGCAAACACCTCATGTTTGATAAGAAACAAGTGAACTGGAATTACAGGGAGAATATATCACTCAGCTGTTGAACAAAGCAATTCATCTCAGGTTGCTTCAAGGTTCAAATCAATGCATGTGCTAGCTTGAAAAACATTCAGTTTTATTTATAATAAAAATATATGTTCTTCATATTGATCAAAATGGTGTATTATCATAGAAGTGAAGTGACAATGTATGTAATATTATTAGGAAAATACATCTGACAAAAAAAAACATAGGCTGAGTCTACTTCTGCCTTCATGTGCATCTGGTATAAGCAGTCATTATTACTATGTCATTAATTCAGAACGGAAACAAAGTAGAGATTTAGCCAAAACTAAAACTAAAACAAATCGATGACCTGACTAAAGATCTTTTCTGAGTGTTTATATGTACAAACAAAACAACAATACACTGGGTGGTATCAGTGGATAAACAAGCGTAACTGAATACATCTGTATCCCGTTTAAGCAACCTCTATAAAAACAACTTATGAATTAGGCTATTTTAAATTAAGCAAACAACAAAAGGCAAGTCCTTAGCTTTACATTAGTTAACTAAATGTTTTGCTGTTTACGAGACTTAATTAAATACAGCACTCTGCTTGGTCATTCATGTGCATGAAACTTGAAATTGATATTTCAAAGACTGCTTTAAGGCCACAACAGGCCTAGGGTAGGATCATATGATCCTCTGGGCCACACACTTAGCTACTGCCTCACACCACAATATGAACATCCTCACACTGAGGTCTGTCACTTGGTGATCATTTTTGAGGCCTGCTGGAATTCAAATATAAATGACATTATTTGATTTGTTACAAGATGTGAAGTGACGTAATTCAACTGCAGTGGATTGTGCCTGTGAAATGTGATAAACAGAGAGAGAGACAACTGCCATAAAGACATGTTTTAATTTTCAAAGCATTCCTCTTTTACTGGAAAATAATATGGCAATAAAACTTTACAATTTGAAAAAAGAACTTTGCTTTTACAGTTCAAGAAACTGTTTATCCAGCAGTACAATGACCCAACCATGTTGTTCAAACAAACTGAGATTATTGTTCCTTCAATAGCCATCAAATCCACTACTCTTTTTTTTTTTTTTTTTTTTATGTCAGAAAGGCACAGACAGACAATGTCCCATCTTCCAGACATGGCTGCTTTCTCTCACAGCTGTTATCTTTATCAATTTACAAACACTTGAATCCTCAACCTTTCACTCCCATTTTCCCTCATTATGTCTGTCTGTTTGGCTGCACAGATTTCAGCACTTTCTCTTGCCCTCTTTTGGTCAGTTCAGTCTGGCAAAACCCACTCCTCTATTTCCTCACAGGCTGTCAGATCTCTTCCAGCTGCAGCTTGTGTTCATGTTTGTGTGTGTCAGCTGGGTGTCATTATGCTGCTGATCACATCACCTCTATGTGGAATCAAACTCAGGGGGATGAACTATAAACAGTATCCGTGACAACTTAAACTGCCTTCAACACAAATGGCCTTTTACAGGATACAGGGGGAATATCCTCTGCTGGAGACAAGTTTATTTTCTTTTAGCCACAATGACCACTGTACATATAAACAAAGGGCCACATAACCAAAATGTGGTGTTTACACATAGCACATATGTTGAAAACACAAAATCAAAATTTGGGTCCTAATGCTCATGCCAAAAAAGAATGAAAAGAGAAATAAGCTGTGCAAAACGTAGGGTGAATTGCCCTAATGTGGGACATTTTCTGCACTTCAGACTTCTGTGACATATTGCGATGTGTAACCAAAACATTAAATCCACACCCAATACTTTTTTAAAAACCCCAGTATGTTTCCTAATCAAATCAAAAGAGAAAATTCAGATAACCCATTCATAAGAGAAATTATAGACATATTAGTGCTCTTATTGCAAGTCGTCTGAGACAATCTGCAGCTTTCCTAATGTGGGACAGTTGTGTCCCCAATATGGGACACTTAAAAATCTATGATAAAAGACCAAAAATCACATTGATATATGTAGAATAGTAAAATCTTATTTTATTTTAGATTCTCTCTTAAATCTTAGTTAATAATTTTCTTGGTTATGGATGGATGAAACATGGATAACTGAACATCATCAGACCGATAATACATCTTATTATCTAGTTCGGTTTACTTAACAACTTATCCTTTCCCTGCTTCTGCCTTTCTTTCTGCATCTGACAATCTGTCCCTGTCTTTCTCACCTTTGCCATTGTGATCTGAAATACATTTCATTGAATTAATCAGATGCATAAAATAAAGTGGAATGGCTTTATTGGTTTTCTACTGCGTTTTTAAATTAAATTCAGCGCTATTTTTCCTTTTAAGTCAACTACCTACCTTTTACACACACACACACACACACACACACACACACACACACACACACACACACACACACACACAGAGAGAGAGAGATAGGACGAGAGACACACACACACAAAAAAAGGAAAAAAATAAATAAAATAAACATGACTGTAGAAATCTGCATTAACAGTATTCAAATATTGCATTACAAGACTAAAACCATGTAAATTACCATGTTTGTCCCACAAATCATGCCCCACCACACATTTTTGACTCATTGAAGTACTGTCCCACATTAGGCTGATCATGCTGTCCCGGATTTGGAAACCACATTTCCTAATGTGGGACACTAGGAAATTTTATAAAAATATAAAATATATAGATTATGCACACAAAGTTCCACTATTTTTTGATGGACAAACATTTCATAAGCATATTAGGCTAAAAAGTAGCAGGATTGCTTTGTTTAAAATGTATTTAACTCCTTAATATCAAATTTGTTAAAACTCTATGTCATTAACCTTCGGATGGTCTTCACACAAGGTGTCTCCTGTTTGATGAGTGCTCCACCCTCAAATATGATTGGACATTTGATAGGTCATGTGATTTTGATAACATGACACCACAGCTTTTTCTAACCCATAGTTTCACTGTCATTCATGTATTTGTGTGGGACCTACAAACACTAGAGCTTAGGTGTCCCACATTAGGCAGTGTCCCACATTAGGGCAATTCACCCTATATATATATATATATATATTAGGGGTGTGCAAAGCAGCCGCTATTTGTATCTGTATTTGTATTTGTTGAGGGGGGAAAAGTATTTGTATTTGTATTTGTATTCGGATAAAATTCAAAATAGGCGTAAAAATTTTTTTTTTTTGCGTTACCCTTTTAATTTACGTTATAGTGTAAGTATTCTTTAATTATATCCATTATAATAATTATGTATATGCAATATTGGTTTTCCATAAATCCAGCAATGAAACAATGAACGTCATTGAAAAGAAAATAACATAACAGCCATTACCTCATCCGTGGTTAAACCAACAACTATAAAATACCATTGTGAACATTATGAAGCATAGGCTACAGCCTACACCTTGCTGTCTGCAAAAGTAAGAGTAACTTAAACGTACCATATAACTCCCACATGTGCATACAATTCGACACAAATACACAAGCATTTTTAAACTTTTTAACCGAACGTTAACGTTACTCTGTCAACAGCCTATTGTCTAAATTACCGCGCTAAACAGCTGACGTTACGTAAACAGAGCGAACATGAGAGCACCCGACTGCAGACGTCAATAATGCAGCGTAATGGAATAATCTCCCGATCAAACTCCGCTTCCCGAAAGTTATAAACTGCCTCAGGAACCCAGTTAAGGTACAGAAATCTATTCAACAAAAATAGTGATGGAGTTAAGAGTTTTTTCGCTCTCTGTTGCTGTGTGGAGCAGCCTGTGTCCGTCACTCACTCATCCGGGCGTGAACTGCGGTCTCATAAGGAAACACAGCTTTTTGATATAAAGTTTTTTTTGTTTCCGAATACAAATATTTTTTAAAGTATTTGTTCAAAATAAGTATTTGTAAAAATCACGTTATTTGTGCCTTTCCGAATACCGTATTCGGGTTCGGCTCCACCCCTAATATATATATACACACAAAACATCAAAATGTCAAGTCATCTTCATTTATATAGCACTTTTAACAATGTAGATTGTTTTTACAGATCGGCTTTACAGTAAAATGATTGAAAACACTACATTACCACAATATAATAATAATAAAGAATAGTGTAACGGTCACTTTGTGCTTTTATTGTAATCTGAGGTAAAATGAGAACTGCGCATGTGCATGAGTGTCAGTTATAGATTTGACAGGTGAGAAGAAGAGATAACCGCTCTACCGACCTTTGTATTCTTTCTTTTATTTCCTTTTATATTTGTGACCAGAGTTGGATGTATTGTATACTTTTTCTCACTCGATCCCCATGTATGCGGACGAGTGTGACGTTTAAGTCGTTTTATTAAACACGGGAAAATACGCCATCTCTCGTCTCTCGTGCATTTTTTCCTCCAACACCTATTGTTTTTCTCTACCTATAGAAAACATCTCAACTTTGCGTTACGACAGGAGAAAGAAAAAAAAAATCCTCTTAAAATTAGGGGAGATCAGGGTTTTTTTGCACTCTTTATCTCAAACTTGTCTCCATTATCTACTACATATTTCACTAAACTGTAAATTGTAAATCTAAACATCTAAGTCAAGTACAAAGTGTGCTATTTTCTACAACCTAACCCACGACCACTATTCTAAAACAGTAAAAAAGTTGGAAAAAATATTAAACAAATACATAAAACATTAGATAATAATAATAAAAACAATTTTTTGGGGCCCAATATATGGAAGTAAAATAATTCCAAATGTTTTTGAAATAAAAAGTTGAATTGAATTGCACTACTTGAAAAAAATATGCATTGCATTAACCATGCTTGCATTTTAATGCATTGTATTTTTAGGGCTTGCATTTTTATGGGCTGAAATTCAACATAGTTGTATATTTAAGCTGTGAATATTTCAATTCAAAACATTTCAAACACATTTTCATTCATAAAAATTCAATAATCCATATTTACCTTTCATATTTCACTTCCAAAATATTCAAACTGTTTAAAAATACATCCTATAATATTCAACAGGCAATTTTCGGTCCATTTTATTTCACTTTACAAATTCGCATCCACAGTAAATTCAACATTGACATCCAGGAACTGCAGGAAAAGCAGTAGATTACCGAGCATAATATCCATCTGCTGTTAATCAACCTCACCAGCAGGTGGTGCAAGCGTGTGTTGTTGACGAAGACGAGAGAAATAGTTAGCAAGCCATTCATTCATAAAAACTGATTTATATAAATGTAAATGTATTTGTGAATATTATGAGGGCTGTTTTTATGTTTAATTCAGTGTCTTCACAGTCCCTGTAATTTAAAGGGATATAAAGTTAAGGCAACTGAACAACCAAGAGACACATTAAACATAAAAACAGCCCTCAAAATAATCACAAATACACTTACATTTACATAAATCAGTTTTTATGAATGAATGGCTTGCTGTAACTGTTGCTCTGGTCTTCATCAACAACACGCTCGATCACCACCCGATGGTGAGGTTGATTAACAGCAGATGGAGATTATGCTCGGTAATCTACTGCTTTTCCTGCAGTTCCTGGATGTCAATGTTGAATTTACTGTCAAATTTGAACCACTGCATTTGTGGAAGCAAATTTATAAAGCGAAATAAAATGGACCGAAAATTGCCTGTTGAATATTATAGGATGTATTTTTAAACAGCTTGAATATTTTGGAAGTGCAATATGAAAGGTGAATATTGATTATTGAATTTGTATTAATGAAAATGTGTTTGAAATGTTTTGAATTGAAATATTCACAGCTTAAATATACAACCATGTTGAATTTCAGCCCATAAAAATGCAAGCCCTAAAAATACAATGCATTAAAATGCAAGCATGGTTAATGCAATGCATATTTTTTTCAAGTAGTGCAATTCAACAGGCTTTTTGATTTCAAAAACATTTGGCATTATTTTAGTTCCATACCAATAGAAGTAAATGGCAAAATAATCATTACAACCCTCCTTGCCTGCTCAGACACGATACTGCTATTTCTACCAATTAGGGTAGATGATTGTTTTGAGTAAATGTTTCACATTAAATTAAACAAGAGATAATTTAAAATTCATTAACATGATTTCAAATTAAATTCTAAATTAATTCTAAATCTAACAGATTTTCTATCTCAAATCTGCCTGGGTGTTCTCAACGACTCAACAACTGTCACCTCGGGAGGGTGGCGCTCATGTATGACAGAGATTTCATCCTTGTACATAATTTCAGCTGACAGTGTTATAACTCACCCCCTGTAACAACCCATAATCTTCCCTATCTGCCAGAAAAATGCTTGTGAAGTGAGACTGCAAAAAATGGACAGCAGATATCGCTATTTGTAAGCGTTTACACTGGACAGATTGACAGGACAAGCCATGATGTGAAAGCAGATCAGAGAAAGCGCTTAGAGATTCTGAGGAGACCATCAACTATGCGGGAGAAATCTGGAGTTGCTAACCTGCCAACGAGAAGCCCATCAAGATGCCGTGCCAAGTGTAGCAGTGTAAACAATCTGCCTCGCAAAAAATGGATAAGCATTCAGTACAATATGGGTCAGTCAAAGCATAAACCCACCCAAGAACTGATTCTTATCACATAAAATAACACATTTAAATGAATTGATAAGATAAAGTCGATACAGTAATTTCCAGTGAAGACACGGAGGATTAAAAAGCAAAATACTTCAGAAATGACCTCTGACCTTGAAGTGATCTGCTTAGGTTAATTAAAGTATGATGCTCATGTGAACGGATATTAAAGTTTAGAAGGAAACTCTGTGAAAACAGATTGAGTTTGTGTACTGGGGTGCAGCTCTTAAACACGGAGCTCTGAGAATGAAGTTTATTTACAGTTAAACTGACACAGCAAGTACAAAACCTTAAACAACCTCAGCACAACGCAGGCAAATAATACCATATCAGCAGCTGGCTAATGGAAGAGCGCCAGAGTGTAAGTTAATGTGTCCGTGTGCATTTTAGAATATATTTGCAGTGTAAATCACTGTAAAGAGATGTACACACACGGAGTTATAGGGAGATAACACACAGCACCAGATCAGAGCTCATTATGAGCTAATATAAATCATTAAAACGTGTTTTAATGATTAAAGACAGCAGCTGAACACTATACTGTGTATGCCTCTACCTCTCTCATGTTCTTGCTCACCCCCCTATCCACCCCAACTTCATATTGTAATTCACTCTGACAATCAGCATGAATTGTTTTGCTCTGGCATGTCAATCAAGTCAGCTGTGATTGCTTACAGACACTTGGACAGTCGCCGGGGTTAGCTAGGTTCCAGATTGGTTCGTCCTGCGGACATGCACACACAAAAGAGCGGAGAACGTAGAGTATTGATGCGATTTTGGCCGATCCGGCCGAAGTCCCCCTCCCCCCACATCTCTAGATCCTCGCTCTTTCTCTCTTAGGGGGGGTTAAGAGCTTAGATTTGGCCAAATACTCTTCAAACAGTAAATCTCGCTATCTCTGGAACATTCAAACCTCCAGAGTACATCTCTAATTATACTCGCATGTGCACAACCACAGGGTGTGAGAGAACATCATGCATGTTGTGTGTGAGGTGTGAGCTAAATGTGCATGAATATATTTTATTTTTAACGTGTTCACTTATAGTGTGTGCGTGTGTAAGACTAGTGTAGCTGGATATTTGGTTGTTTTCTGCCACTGGGTTTTTCTGTTCTGGGAATGGTTCTGTTCTGGAAAAACTGCACAAGTAGTCATGAGATGGTAGGATTATCAATGCTAATGTGTGCTTAGATGTGTGTTCATCCATTGGGGGGTGTGCATACAGAGTGCAGCCAAAAGAAACTTTGACTGAGCCCGAGAATGGGGGTTAAGGATTAGAAGTCCATTACCCCAAGGTATATGACACTAACACAAAACATTTGGCTATCTGTCTCACTGTATTCATTCTAAAAAAAAACTAAACAAATAGAGGTATATGTTAAAGGTTCTCTTTAACTTCTGTAAAACGTTTTTGTTTGTTTCACTAATGTCATGCAAAATCCAACCTCATGTCAAAAAATAAGGAGTACCAGTAAGAAGTAGTCATTTGTGATGCCTGATCAAAACGCCCTCTACGAAGGTTTGCTGTGATTTTGTGAAATAACTCACAAGTCACAAATGAATGAAAACTGCATAGAATATTAATTAATTCAGAACAGCATACTATTTCTGCAACATATATAGCATATCAGTCATTTACTTGCATACTACTTGCATTTTTAAGTCATATATGATCATATACCATATATTAGCACATCCTGCCGTATACTAGCATAATAATCTATTTTTGCCATAAATTACAGATATAAGAGTAGCATGCTAGTACATGATTGTATTTGCCATTATTTATGGCATTTTGCCATTTGTGGATGAAACAGTCAGATACATTATAATTGTTTAAATTGATTACCGAATCTAACTGAAAACATAAAGAATGAGAATTGTAGAATTTTGATGGGGTGGGGGAGGATTTGTCATGATACTGTACCAGCTCTTATTTGTCCCAGTGGTCTTGGACTTCATACTACACCTTCTAGGATGTATCCATGACCCTGACCTTGCATATTTTCTGCTCCACTTCAGTTGTGTTAACTCTTAACAACAAATTTATGCCATTGTAAAAACGCAATGAGTAAGCAAACATTTAGGTGAGATAAATGTAATAAAAAATTGTCTAAAAAATGCCCATTGGCCATTTAGCTCTTTGGAAAAGAATGGAAAATGCCCTTCATTTTGTTTGCACTAATAAATGCTGTTGCCTGCCAGCTGCAATCACCAATAAAACGTTGTTCCATATATTTTTTTTCTATATTGTCATAAATACCATTATCGCAAATATTCTTGAAATATCGTGATATCATTTTGAGGCCATATCGCCCACCCCTACTGACCAGTGTGCATCGGGAATGCCGGCAGACTTGGGGATGTTGGGAGCGAAGGCTGAATTGGGGACGTCTGGAGGGCAAACAGACTTGGGGATGTCTGGAGCGAAGGCCACAGCAGACTTAGTGAGACAACAACAGGATTCAAGAGTGCCCCCCATAGATTCGGTAATCAATTTAAACAATTAGAATGTCTCTGACTGTTTCATCCACAAATGGCAAAATACCATAAATAATTGCAAATACAATCATGTACTAGCATGCTACTCTTATATCTGTAATTTATGGCAAAAATAGTCAAGATTATTATGCTAGTATACGGCAGTATGTGCTAATATATGGTATATGATCATATATGACTGAAAAATGAAGAGTAGTATGCAAGTAAATGGCTGATATGCTATATATGTTGCAGAAATAGTATGCTAGAGATGGTGATCAAACTGGAGGTTGTGGAAGATAGTGAACTGAGCTCATGGGCTGGAGCGGACTCTGGAGCGGACTCTTGCTTAAGCTCTGGGGCTCGCTTGAGCGCGTCTGAAGCCGACACTGGACTGTGCTCACAGTGGCTGGAGCCGACACTGGACTGTGCTCACAGTGGCTGGAGCCGACACTGGACTGTGCTCACAGTGGCTGGAGCCGACACTGGACTGTGCTCACAGTGGCTGGAGCCGACACTGGACTGTGCTCACAGTGGCTGGAGCCGACACTGGACTGTGCTCACAGTGGCTGGAGCCGACACTGGACTGTGCTCACAGTGGCTGGAGCCGACACTGGACTGTGCTCAGTGGCTGGGCACCAAACAAATCCATCAACTCACTGTCCTTAAACAACTTCAAATGGCAAAATTACACTCAATCCTGCGGCCATTTTGGTAAACCGAGCACAGCTTCTTCATATCCTTTTCCAATTGTGTGTAAGGTCTGGGGTGCTTCTCAATTCTTATTTTTGCATCCTCGTTTCCATTCCTCGCGTCTCAGCTCCACCCCCTGTAGGATGTGAGGAAAGGCTGCAAGGAAAGAAAAGGAGGAATCGAAGGAAAGCTTATTTGTATATTCGAATAGGCCTACTTGATCACTCGAGCATCACTTCACAACGCCATCAGCAGCGCTCAAAGGATCTGCCCTTGTGTTGATTTAGTTTGGTTATTAAAGAAATTCATAATAAATAATAATTAAGCAAGATACCCTGTTGACATATGTGAGATGTGTGGTTAATTTAAACTGCAAAGGTAAAGTATAAGTTAAAATGATTGTGACCAATGTGAAGGGGAGGAGAATTTATACGTTCGTCACATTTAGTCTATAAAACACTTCCGCAGAGGATACACCTGTCCTCCCTTATGACTCCTCAGGAAGCCTCCTCACTCCTCGATCCTCGCAGTGCAAGAATTGAGATGTAGCCTACTTCAAGATGGCTGAGCTCGATTGGTTTCTGGGTTATAGGGTGGAGGACGGAGGAGCGAGGAAACAAGGAGGGATATTGAAAGTACCCAAGGTGTTCTGTCACGATTCTGGTCCACGAAGAAGGCGATTAAGAGTTCAGGAAGTAAAGGAGCAAGGTAACTTTATTAAACGGAGTTTAAACTTAAGTTAAAGGCATATCTTTTACCTGGGCATTAAACTCATCATAAACTATGTGTTTATTTTACTTGGTATTTTTATGTGTATGTATGTATATGTATACATTTTAGACTTATTTTCTGTACAGCACTGCGGTCAACTATTGTTGTGTTTATTTGTGCTTTATAAATAAATGAAACAAAACAAAAGAGTAGAATCCAATACGATGCAAGAATTTAAACGATTGTAGACAAAGTAGTCTGTAACTCAAACACACACAAAACAGAACAAAACAAAATAGAAACACAAACAACACCAGACAAAGAACTGCAGGGCACTATAAACACAAGATAATGAACTCAAATACAAACAGGTGTGCTCTAATTAATGAAACAATGACTCACCATAGCAACAAATTATGAGCGAGAACACAATACAAAGGGAAGCAGGGAGAAGCAAACTAAGGCCTTGTCCACACAAACACGGGTATTTTTTATAACCGTGACTTTTTTTACGCGGTTCGCCCATTCGTCCACACGGAAACGCAGTATCAGGTCACTGAAACCGAACATTTTTGAAAACCCCTGCCAGGGTGAGGATTTTCAGAAACGCCGGTTGCAGTGTTGTCGTGTAAACAGTAAAACTGGAGTTTTTGCCTTGCGACGTCAAAGTGTGCGCCGTTTTCCACTGTGTTTGACGTCAGATTGTGCGCCGCTGACGGCTTCTGATTGGCCAACGTGGCTTTACGGTTAGGGTTATATCGCCGCCTGCTGGTGTGGAATGCTCTTGACGGCGCTTGATAGCGTGTTTTTGCGTTTTCATGTAGACGGATATTTTTTCAAAAACTCAGGAGGAAAAACTCCGGTTATAAAAATACCCGTGTCCGTGTGGACATGGCCTAAGAGTCCTCAAAACAAAGATACAATGAAAACGGGACACCCATAATACCTGAAATAGCCTATATCGTTTTTTTATGATGAATTTCTGTCAAACACAGCAGCAGGTGTTTTTTTTTATGTAAATTTAACAGGATATTATTTAGTGTTCACTGTTCACTGAATGATTTATGTAATTGTGCTCCACAGAACCAAAAACTAAAATCCTGATAATGTAACATTAAGAACTTCCTTATCCCCTTTAACATTTTGAATAGTTGTCATCTAATAGCTTAATTAATGGCTCAGACCCTGAACCACTAGACACAAAGTCTATGTGATGATCACAAACAAAGACTAGTATTTCTCAGCCTAACACACACACACACACACACACACACACACACACACACACACACACACACACACACACACACACACACACACACACACACACACACACACACACACACACACACACACACACACACACACACACACACACACACACACACACACACACACACACACACACACACACACACACACACACACACACACACACACAGAAAAGCCAACCTCGCCTGGGGGTGATGAGCAGATGTGAAATGTCGATCCCATTGTTCTTTTCATTTCAGATGTATTCCCCTTTTCGAATCCGCACTCTCACTGTATTGTGTTCATTGTTGATACTATAGATTCCTTTTTCTTGTATTGTCAAAACCTGGACAAAACAAAAATAGAATAAAAAGAATGAGAGAAAAAGCAAAGGAAAAAGAAAGTGACTTACATCAAATGTATCCTTCCTTCCCAAGCTTTTCTGCTGTGCCTGCACAAATTTTACATTGTTGGCAGTGAAACAGTAGGAGAGGCCCAGTGGCGTGTGTTAGTGTCTTAGTGCGCATACTCTTCCTCACATCAATGAAAGCGTGTGCGTACGTACATACTGTGTGTGAGAGAGAAAGTGTTTTCTTGACATGATTATATATGAGCACAGGGACTGTGTGTATACCTATGCATGTCGGCAGCTATGAAGGACCTCTACATGTAAGGGCTGTTTATGATGTTTCTGAAGAGCAGTCACTCTGCAGTCATCCATTCCATAAAAAACTTGAACACATGTGCACAGAAACTAGTAAAGCCATGGGAAGAAAACAAAGCAGCATAGTGAGAATATATATACACATAGCCTCAAACATACACATGGTCTCTCTCTGTTACACACACACCCTCAGGAAATATGGAAGGTTGCATGGTGTATCTAAACTCTGTATCGCGTGTGATGACATAAAATCTGGAAAAATGAAAAGCACAAAAAAAATTTCCCGCTCTCTCTCGCCTTATCTGACCTGTTGTAATGAGGCTGAATGTTCTTGGCGCATGTGCTGTGCTCAGTCACAGCTGACATCTCCGTGGCTCTGTGTTTTATGGGGAGATTGTATGAATAAGAGATTATTGAAACTAATATCCCTTACTTTATGCTAAATTATAAAAACCATTAGGGGGCTTTGGTTCTTAAAAGACACACAATAAAATCTCTCTCTATAGGGCATGTTTTCCAGATGTGCTGCTGCAGGACGTTTCTCGCCAAGTTCTCTGAGGAGGTTTACTTTAAACAAACGTATCTTGGCGTGCTCAGCAAGAGGAAGGAGGGTGATTTTACCAAAGGTTCATCGCTCATTTTTATGTGGAGGTTTTGGATGCTTTCGACCGTCCATCTGTTAGGAAACGTGCAACACGAAGTGAAACATAATGTCAAGTTTAGCAGTTTGTGGGAAAAATATATTTTATCCTTTTCTGCCGTGGGAAATATGTATTATGATCATAACTACTCTTGTGCTGTCTTCTTTCCATTAAAACTTGTATGCGGAAACCACTGTCATTCATTTATGAATACCAAAGACTGTTTAAACTGCAGTCCAGACCATAATTGTGACATATGGGGCCATTAACGATTGTCAAAGCAAAACATGTGCTTTTTACTAACAATGCAAGTAAATCAAAGGAATCCCAGTCTTAATATTAGCCTTGAGGAATTGAATAGCTGAATGAGGTTCCTTGAGCATGAGGTGCTTTAAAGTGTTAAGTGGTGTTTGAACAGTTGTGTGATATGCAGAAGATTGAATAGGAATCTGATATGCTTGTTTATCAGGGGGAGGATTCTGCCAGAGACACCTGGCAACCAAAACACCATGGCCAGCCAATGACCTTCTCCCACGCGGGCTAACAGCCAATAACATCGTCCGACAGGGGCCAACAGCCAATGACCTTTTGTTGACCAGCCTGAACCAGCCAATGAACTTTTCCATACAGATAATTAATAGCCAAGGAGCCATCCTACACACAAGGTTGTGTATCAATTTCCAATCAACACATTTAACAAATAAGCAAAATAATTGAATTATACATGAATTTTACTGCATTTAAAAATAATAAGTAAATTAATAAATTATCAAGAAATATACATTTGCACATTTATGCCTGTCATAAACCAAGAGGAAGTGGTTTCAAAGGACAAAAATAACTACCATATAGCATGAAAAAATTACATTTAAATGTAGTTTCTTTGTCAAAAACATAAAAATGTATTCATTAAGGACAACAAATTAAAACCTCACAACAGCTCCTAATATATTGAAATTATTAAATCAATAAATAAATAAACAAACACACTGTTGAATCAGAGTTTACACTAAACACCCTCAACTAAAGAAAAGCTCCTGTTTGGCAAACATGTAATTGAAACAATTTTAAGCTACAGAATGTAAATAAGAGCGTGAGGTAATGGGATTGACGGATTCACTTGTTGTATAGCGATGGGTGAATGCTGTGAAGCAGTAAACATGGAGATAACGGTGTCAGTCCAGAGTGTCAGATAAAGTCAAGCCTGTTGGTAGGAGGATGTGGTGGATGATATTAATGAGCATATTAAAACAGGAGATGGAGAGAGAAGCAACAGAGTAAACAGTCTCAACATAGCTGAAATTCCTAGAGTAAACCCACTGAATTCCACTCCTCTACATGAATCAGAACAGTGCAGCTCCAGCCCTATTTGTTCTCTGCCTCCCTTTTACAAACCATCTGCAGTCTTTTACGGGGATTAAGATCTGCACTCATTCATAGTTCAAGAAATCAACACTGTTCAGAGAGGAAAAAATACCCTAGAATGAAATATTGAGCCATAAATTTATGACTTCTGACTCTAACCTTAAAACACCCACTTCTTTTTTCATTAACCCTTAGAAACTGCCTTTGTGGTGTGATAGAGTACTTTAAGCACATGGCACGTGTTTCAACGGTTGACAGCTAACTTAAAGTTCATCTATCCCAGTCTGCGTGATGGATGCAAACAGTCCATGAGGATGAATAAACATTACTTAATATCAGTTTTGTTGAGTGCAGTGGAGTTGAGCCAAGTTCATCAGGGTTCTGCTCAGTTCAGTTGGACTGGACTGAGCGCAGTTAAGCAAAATGGAAATGTTAAGTTGAGCTAAGTCTAATTTAAACAGACCCATTTGATTTGCATTGAATTTGGATTAACTAAACAGAGCTGCATTTCCCAGAAGATCGCAGAACCATTACCACAAATGGATCAACTTAGCTCAGTATCATTTTGAGAAATGCAGCCCAGGTTACATGTATTGGCTGGCAGTGTTGGGCAAGCTAAGCTACCAACAAAATCATTATTTAAGATAAGATGACAGCTGTTGTATAGAGAAAGTTCCCAATTATAGCCTACTACAAAGTGGAAACTAAGGTAAACTAAAGAAGTATAACTCACAATTACGAGTTTACATCTCAAGAAAAGTCAGAATAGTAATATATAAACTTACGATTGCGAGAAAAAAAAGAAGTCAGAACTGTGAGATAAAAAGCCGAGATTATCATTTAAATTGTTTTTTTTCCATGGCGGAAACAAGCTCCTTAAAAATACCATGGTATCAATGGTAATGCTCTGTTATTGTTAGGTACAGTGCTTTTATGTACAGCGTTGCAGGTGCAGGTTTGGTTTAAAAATTATTGTAGGTTAAGATCCACTTCATTCAGCGACATTTCAATTCTTAGTTTTATGGAGTGAGAAACCACACCAAATGATTCAGTAGCTGTCTTTGAAAATCGCCTTCTATGCCCCATTACTCAACTAATAGTCCACTTGATAATGTGAATGATAATGAGTGTGCATATTCGGACACTGACGCTTTTGCATATTTGTACTTGCTGTAATAATAGACTTGTCACTCTGTCACGAAAACTCACGTATAAACCTTAAATAATCAGATTAAAAGGAATCTACCTGTATGATATTACGCTGTTTAAATAATTCGACAGAATCACAAATCGATTCTGCTTAACTAATCCCTGGCAGGCAGTGTTTACGTCCAATTTTTTTATGCCTTTCCCTCTCTTACTTCACTCCGACTCTTTCACTCGGATGTAGGCTACGTCTGTGTTCGAAATCGCCCCCTATACGCTTAAATAGGGCACTATTTGAGGGGTCAGCCATTTGTAGAAGGGGTGTCTGAAAGCATAGTGGTTGTTATCAAATGCACTCATTCAATCCCACAATGCACCGCAATAACGAGCATTCAAGCTGAAGCTTACAACCGATTTATGGGCTGCGTTCCAGTCCACTTTAAGACACGCACTTGCGAACTTCCCTAAGCCTCGGGGGAATCCCTGCTGCCATTTTGAAGTACGTTCCACTTCGTGAAGTGGACGAGGGAAGTTTATATGGACAGTTCCCTTGATTTTGACCGAGGGAGCGAGTCTATGGCTGCGTTCCAGTCCAAAATTGTCATGCCCTTCACTTGCTAACTTCCCTCCGTCTCATTCACTTGGATGTACGTCATTGCTTACGTTGCATGAGTGCCCACTACAGGCGGAAACTGCAATGGGCTGAATTGGAACGCCCTAAGCCCTTGATCACTTGGAATCAGCTACATGGAGTTGATTTATTATTTAATTTTTTTTTCCCATGTAAGAATTTGTTTAATGCAGCATCCAAATGTATAGGTGTGTTTGGGTTGTTTTAAATTAAAATATATATTTAATATATCATAGAGTTGTTTGTTGTGGTGGTGATTAGATCTGTGGTGACGTCACAATCGTACTGCATTGTGGGACATATAGGTGCCTGAAGTGTACATATGAAGTAGACTCGGGGGTGTGCGATATTACGATTTTTGATCGTGGACGATTAAAATGTCTCGACGATCTGCTTTTGAAGAAATATCGTGGGATTGTCCATTTTATCAGTTTGCAGTTCTGGCGCCTCCGTCTCAACATACGTTACTGTAACTTACAGCGCGACGTATATCCACATGAAATGCAGAGGAACGGGACACTGTAGTTCATAAAAATTAATTATTTGCATGTGCTTTAAAGCCTTGCCGGTTAAACATGTCATTCGCTGCTGATGCGCTGTTCTAACGGGTGCTTTTCTGAGCGTAAACAGCCGACGCGCACATGCACTAAAAGCCTGTCTAACAGCGCCTGTATACTGAACTAAGTTATCTTTCGAGTCTTATTGCGCTAATACTGTCAAATACACACACGGTTTACATAAACAAAGTTGGTTATGTCTAAAGTGAAAGAACAATAGAAAAAATGAAGAAAAAAATCTGCTTGTCAAATGCGTGTATATTAGACTCGTTGCGCGCAGATCTTAAAGTGACAGTAGCCCTAATAGTAAACATGCTGCCGCTTGTCCTTCAAGGGACAGTTACCCAAAAATAAAAATTCTGTCATTATTTACTCACTCTCTAATGTTGTTCCAAACCTGTATTAATTTATTTCTTGTGCTGAACACAAAAGAAGATATTTTGAGGAGTGTGGCTAACGGTTGCTGGTCCCCATTGATTACCATAGTAGGAAAAAACTATTATGGAAGTCACTGGGGTACATCAACTGTTTGTTTACCCACATACCTCCAAATAAGTTTTATTTATTTTTGGGAGAACTATCCCTGTTAATAAAACAACAAAATACAAAGAGCAAATCCCTCACTCTTGACTGAGAACTTTAATAGTAGCTTTAATAAGAATCAATGTAAAAGTTATACAGTGAAGTCGATGTTGTGTTTTATTTTCATATTTGTTCATTTAATTACTTTCTTCAATGCTGTTATATACACCTGTAGCTGAAAAAATAAAGCACTGTTTATTTAATTTGTATATTAAGTTGTGTATGTGTATCTTTGTTCTTAATTTTTAATAACAAAGACAATGACAAATATTTTTTATCTTATCTTTATCTTTTATCACTTTGGCCTAAATGTCTGCCATTCTTTTTTATTTTATATTTTGTTACCTAAGGCTTTGTTTTTAAAATAGGGACATTAGTTTGGCTGTGATGCTCAGTCACTTGCAAAATAGTAAAACCAACATGAAAAGGAATCGTGATAAAATCGTGAATTTCCTGAAAAAAATCGTGATATGATATTTTTGCCATATCGCCCACCCCTCTCGTTCCCTCGGTCAAAATCGAGGGAACGAGGGTCTGTCCATATAAACTTCCCTCGTCCACTTCACGAAGTGGAATGCACTTCAAAATGGCGGCAAAGATTCCCCCGAGGGGAAGTGCTTAGGGAAGTTAGCAAGTGCGTGTCTAAAAGTGGACTGGAACGCAGCCTATTTCATATGTACACTTCTGGCACCTATATGTCCCACAATGCAGTACAGTTGTGACGTCACCACAGATCTCGCCTAATCACCACCACAACAAACAACTTGATGATATAATAATTATATATATTTTTTTATTTAAAACAACCCAAACATTTGGATGCTGCATTAAACAAATTCTTAAAGGGGAAAAAGATTGAAATAATAAATCAACTCCATAGGTGATTCCAAGTGATCAAGGGCTTAGGACGTTCCAATTCGCCTTTGGCTAAGCCACACCCTAGAATGTAGATTGACCAATCACAGCGCAGCCAAGAACGAGCTCCCGCAGAGGTCCGACACTTTTTCACAGCGCTCCATTGACTAACACAGCGTCTCATATTTTTGGTCTCGGCAGGCTATTACCGTCGTAGTTTTATCAAAAATATGGTTAAACGTTGTGCCTGGGGCATTTGTAACACAGATACGCGTTTCCAAGAGAGGTTGGAGGGGGGTGTCCGTTTTTTTCCCTTCCCAAAACCGAAGTCAAATCCTGACAAGTGTCGTCTTTGGATTAAAATGTGGACGTCCTCACAGTCAGCTAAACCCCTCAAGGATCAACAAGCACACTTTTGTGAGCTCTAAGATAAATTTTGCTTTTAACCTTACTGTGAAGTTATACTAGTTAGACAGTTTTATGCTGTTTTAGGTTATGATTTCGGTTCTCTACCATAATTGTTGATACGCTAGCACATGCTACTAATAAATACAACTTTATACTCGCGTAGTCCATTTGCTTTGTAATAATGATTATAGAAGTGAATAGAGACCTACCCAGCTTTGCATGAACAGTGTTGCTCCTTGATATTGTTAGTCCCAGCCTCTGCCTCGATTAGTAAATTAGGATATGCGGTGGTTCATTTTTTGACTGTATGCTTTTGCCTCTATTTGGATGCCTTGTTGTTGCTTGCGTTTCACCTTTATGTCTTGAATCTAGCCTAGTTCGAACGCATATTGCAGCCACTTTTGCCTAATTCTATCGGACACTTTATTTGCTGCTTTATAAACGTTTGATAAAAATTCAGCAGGAAGAGCCGTCACAGCATAAGCCATGTTAATACCAAACCAGAGCCCAAATAAAGTGACGGACGTAGCAACAGTAACTAAGGGGGGCGGGGCTTAGCCAAAGGAGAGTGGGACTCATGCAACATAAGCAATGACCATGGCAATGAAGTACATCCGAGTGAACGAGGCAGAGGGAAGTTAGCAAGTGAAGGGAATGACAATTTTGGAATGGAAGCCATACTTAACGACTAGAGAATACCCATAATGCACTGTGAGAGCCGTGCGCCGAATGAACTGAGTAACCCCAGAGTGCAGTCTGGACGATGGGGCGGGGCGACACTTTGGGGCGGGGCTACACGTGTCGCTCCGCCCACCAATAATTTCATTGGTTTATAATACAGCAATCTTATTGGAGTAGGCATGAGCATGCGCATTCCTTTATGTACGAGTTTATGAATGATCTTCTACGCAGTTTGGCCGTAGGCTACTACGCATGGCGATTTCAGTAACGATAAATTAAATAATGTTTTTATTAACTTAGTAGGCTACGAGTTACAGTTAATACGACTTAATAAGTTAAATGAAGTTACTGTACAACAAACAATCCTTTCAAGGCAAACCGCCGTGTAATATAGCCCTGCTAAATCTGGGGAACGAATTCTTCATTCGTGGCCACGATAGCCTAGGTCTAGGCTATATCATTATCAAGTGAAGTCAAGTCAAGTCAAAACATTTTGTATAGCGCTCAATTCACATCGTTTTATAGCAGTTTTTCAAAAAGTAATATAGGCCTATATAAGCTTTATATTGAGTCGTTTTAGAGCTGGGCGATATAAAGAAATATGTTGCTGATATAAATCATACGATGTTTTAGATTTAGCTAAATTATATTTATTAATTTACCCAGCAGATAAGTCAATGGCACTTTAAGTGAGCAATGATCATGACTGCATTAAATTACTAGCATTGCAAGGAGAGATAGCCTATTAAGCTGATAGTAATGTTTTCCGAATGTCATGCAGGGCTGCGTCATTTTACATCATTCATTTATGCTTCATTTTTCCATTAGGATTGGTGAATAAAATAAACTCGGGGTTTTACACTACATAATGATAATTCACTGTATTTCAGTAAGACACAGTTCCGAAAGTGACAAATAAGACAATAATAGGCTACCAAATAATACAAGCCCTGGACATTGTTTTTTTTTTTTTTTTTTTTTTTTTTTTTGCGTACAATGGGAATTTAAAAACCTGCAGTGCTGAAAAGTGGAAAAAAAATACTAAAACAGATATTAATATGTCGCTCTATAGCAAATATTATTTTTTATATGCTCAATTTAAGTATAAATAAGTAACTATTTGAAGTAGGCTGTTAGGCTATAGGCAATGCCCAGATTTACAGCGGTGATTTTTTTAATAGTTAGGCTGCAGCTGTAGCCTTTGCCAGTGTTAATATTTGAACCTATTTTTAACAGGTAAACAACAAGGAAATATGAGTTTGCCATTAAACATTTTATTTGCACTTTGTGCCAAAAAATGCAAGCATTGGAGAACAAATCTCGTTTAAAAAAATCAACGAAAAACGGTCGCGCTTTAAATAATTTTTTTTTTAAATATAACATTTAAAATCAGCTGCTTGCGTTCGGGTTTGTCCGATGTATTTCCTTTAATACAGCGATTTATCATAATTTGCGTAAAATCCCGAGTTTGAGATGATCCACCGACCGACCTGATGGAAATATGAAAACAGCTGAGGTGCTGTCATCAAGCGTTCGTTTTTAAACAATAACTTTGTCTATTCTGTGTCTTAACAATAAAACATTAGCCAATAGATCCTAACTAAAATGACCATGGTAAACCGATAATATACGATTAGAGTTAGCATTTAATATTTCGTTAATATGGACAAATCATTCACAAAAATAGTACATAAAGAATGCGCATGCTCAGGCTTGAATCATCTGGGCCAATAAGATTGCTGTATAATAAGCCAATTAAATTGGGGGTGGGCGGAGCGACACGTGTAACCCCGCCCCAAAGTGTCGCCCCGCCCCATCGTCCAGACTGCACTCTGGGGTACTACAATGAACTTACCGAATTGCCCAGCTTTTGATCCGAAGATGGCGCCCGAAGCTGAATCATCCTTTTTTCCAAACCGCTGGTGCAGGTATGGTGTGGCGCTTATAAATTCTTCTTTAAAAAAAAGAGTTGTATGGGGTGGGGGTAAATTAATGTGCGTTCAGGCCACGCTGAAATTACAGTAATTTCGAGGTTTAAACGTCTTGTAAAAAGCGTTTGTCCTTGCAGAGCTCGTTATTACAGATTAGCCTAAGGTTAACGTTACATAAGTTACATTACATTATTTGATTCTGATTGGTCAATAGCTGTGTTTTATTTACGATAATAAACACACATTTCTATGGTTCTATCATTAAGAACTTTATTACACAACACCCCTAGCAACCATTCATAGCAACGTAAACATTCTCGTTGATTTTGTTCGTTGAAGCTTATTGTGAGAGATCGAGTGAGCGAGTGTAACTTAACGTTAACTTACCTGCATTTACAGTAACGTTAGATATAACATTTTCCTTCAGGTCAGTCCTATATTCGTAATAAAAATCCGTTTGAATGTCCGCTGCGATATCTAGATTGACCTTTTAACAGCTAACGTTAAGGGGTTTTCCGTGCCCTGACACATTAGCATAGCACATTAGTCATAATTTGTCAGTTGCGTCTTGCTTCTCCGTGTTCACAAGTGTTAGTCCTTTCAATATAAAAGTCTTCTCTGACTGACTCACTTATAAAGAGTCTTTGCCGCCATCTAATGGCGAAATAATGTAACTTCTGTTGCTGTTCACGGTAACGTTACTGATCTAGAATGACATTATATAACGTTAGATTCGTGGTTCACGGTCAGGGTGACTCAGGGACTATTTTTTTTCCAGCGGAAGGAAGGCTTTTAGTGATTTTACTTCATGAAAGTTGCATTGAAAAGCAATAAGATACTCTATATAAGAATAACTCTATAATAGGCTACTCTATGTAATAAGATAAGAAAGACTAGTGCTGTTTTGTGAATAAGTCAGGGCTGAAGCCAGCCAAAGGCTGCGATTAATATGCAAAATGAATCATATGTGTATCAGATAATAATATTTTATACAAAACGAAACCATTTACACAGTCCAGCTTCAGACAACAGCTCAGTATAATGTTGACACCAAACGGGTGTCGACGCCATAAGGCAGAAAATTCTCCCAGACGTTCCAACATCGTAGCCTACTGGTTCTATCACCTGCAGACGCGTAATAATCTTCGGAAACACGACCAGCGTTAAAATATGTATTCAATTTACATATTAAAACCAGTGTATGAAATGGCAAATGTAAATTATATAATTGATTTTTCATTTATATATTTTTCATTTTTGTACCAATACAGAAATTAATCTCCATTTTACATATTGCATTGTCATTTTGCATATTACATTTCGAA
The DNA here is from genome assembly GCF_949152265.1 of Phoxinus phoxinus. Lineage (NCBI taxonomy): Eukaryota > Metazoa > Chordata > Actinopteri > Cypriniformes > Leuciscidae > Phoxinus > Phoxinus phoxinus. The sequence goes on from NC_136877.1 coordinate 30,686,753, forward strand.
TTGAATATTGCTACCCATATGCTTCCATATTAGAACATTGCTCCTTCTGAAAGCATTGTGAGTTGGAGTCACTTATAATGTGCATTTGAAAAGGCAACACGCGTCAAACCTCTTTCCAAACACGAGAAGCATTTGAGTCATTCCATGAAACCAGTACGATTTGGACTTACACCTTTTGGATTTTTTTTTTTTTTACCAATATGTATTACTTTTCTGAATACCCCATAACATTAATGACATATTTAACTTCCAGAAAATCTCAGGCATCAAATCTCTATTATTATTGGTAATTATTTTAAGATATGGGCACTATTAGTCTTTAATCCCGTTATGGACTCAATGGGAGCTCTCTGAATATGATTACTTTTTCATAAACGTAAATTTTTTTTAAATAAAAATGACTCAAAAGAGCGACTGCTATTCGCTCAGCCATTGCTATTCTAAACTGCAGACAAAAAACGGCAGGTATCAGACAGGCTATTTGTTGACAAAGTGCTGGAAAATAAATAGTGATGTTACGCTACTGAGAGATGCAGTTGTTAAACTAACAACTTCAGTTTGTAGTGAGGTAAACTGCCCAAAGATTATTGCTGTAATTATAGTTTATGTGGCAATTTCATTCATGTCTATCACCTCCTGTATAACATTAGACTTTATTTATCTAATGGTGTTTAAAAAAAAAAAGCAGATTATAGATACAAATTATAAGGGTGTGTTGTGTGAGTATAACATTTTGAGTTCAAAAATGTAGACACAAGCATGAGGTTTCAGTACCCCTGAGAGCCTGTCTACTTTAGCCTACTCAAACTTATCAGCATATCCAAATTGGAATCAGTCCAACAATATACTCACTTAACTTGATATCTGTCGGATGATGCTGATGTCAGTCGGTTATAGATTAACTAACAAATGGGCTGTAGATTATTACAGTAACCTCAGCAATGTAAATGTACCACACTTTTGAATCAGCATTTTACTATCTCTTGTCTCTAGCCATTTGCCAGCTGGAGTGACATAGTGTCTGTGGCCTTGTACGCTTAAACCGGGACACCAAATGCATCAGCATCTTGAAAGCCATTTTATTGTATTGAGTAACCTGTTGGCTTTACGGTGAGCTTTAAGGCCTGCAGTGCAATGGGAAATATGTACTTCCGCTGGAATTACAGGGCTGTAAGGATAACTTGATGCCTAAAACTCCTATCACTATGTTCATGTTCATGTAGACAGAAGAAAAATATACACTAGAGAGAGCAAAATAAAAGTTTATAGGAAAAATAAAAAAGGGGAAGGAGAACTGAGGCGTGTGTTGTATGTAGGACTTGGTGTTCTGCGTTCTTCCTCTCTATTGGGACACTGTGCCTGTGTTCCAATACACGTCATACATCTTATCTCACTGAACAGGGTATGCACTCACCTATAACAGTCCAGAGTCCAAGTACAGAATGACACACCTTCTCTATGCCATTCGGAACATCAATCTTCAGTCTTATTCAATTTATTTAATAATTTAATAAATCATTTAACAAATAAAACTCAAAAGCAGCAAACAATCAAAGAGTTACAAATAGATGGAAAAGCAATTGATGAGAAAGGTTCTCTAGCATATGAGTTTAATACATATTTTATAAGTTCAGTAGATGAATTGGCTGAAAATTTTAAACCAATATCATTAAATAATAAGGTGGAGGATGAGCTACCAAATTCATTTTTAATTAAGGAGATTGAAGAAAATAGAATAACTGAAATTGTAAAGCGTCTACCAAATTCAACAGCAAAAGATGTTTACAATTTAGATATTAATTTGATTAAAAAATATAGCTCCGTGATGATAGCTCCGTTAACTCATTTGACAAATGTATCAATTAGAGACTGTTTTCCTGAACACATGGAAAAAAGCTGTAGTTACACCGCTCTTTAAATCAGGGGATCCAAGCCTGATTTCAAATTATCGACCAATATCAATCTTGCCGGTTATGTCAAAGGTTTTGGAGAAGGTTGTAGCTGAACAATTAATAAACTATCTAGAGAGTAATAACTTCCTACATAAACATCAGTTTGGTTTTAGGGCCCAGCATTCCACAGAAACAGCTATATGTTATTTCTTGGAAAAAGCTAGATATTCTTTGGATCAGGGACATGTGATGGGAGCAGTATTCATTGACCTAAAAAGGGCTTTTGATACAGTTAACCACACTATTCTTTTATCTAAATTAAGTGCATTTAATTTTAGTAAACGTTCGATTGAGTGGTTTACCTCTTATTTAAATCTAAGAGATCAGTGTGTTAAAATTGAGGATACAAAATCATTGTTTATGAGAAACAAAATGGGCTTACCTCAAGGCTCAATCTTAGGCCCCTTACTTTTTAGTTTGTTTATAAATGATCTACCATGTTGTTGTCCAGATGTTGAATGTCAGCTTTATGCTGATGACACAGTAATTTATACATCGGCTAAGTCATCTGTCAAGGTTGCTGCAGTTTTAAATGAACAAATGAAAGGATATCTTTATGGCTCCAGGAAAATCATCTTACTCTGAATGTTAAGAAAACTGTCTTTATGTGTTTTTCTAATAGAAAGCAAAAAGAAAAAGTAATAATTCGAGTAAATAATAAAGAAATAGAGGAGGTAGATGAGTTTAACTTTTTAGGTATTGTTTTAGACTCACAACTTAAATTTTACAAACATAAAAAAAAGCTCACAAAAATGGTAAGGATTAATCTAAATTGTTTCAGACTTATTAGAAAATATATGTAAATTGAGGCAGCACATCTTTTTATGCATGCAATGATCTTGTCCCACATTTCATACTGTATTACAGTTTGGACTCAAACAAGTGATTCCTTAATTAAAAAAGTTTAAATGTTGTATAATCGAGCTATAAAAATAGTGGATAAAAAGCAATGTTTTAAAAAATTTTAATATGCTAAGTTTTATAAATTTAAAAAACCTGTCATATATAAATTGATTTTTAAATGTTTGCACAATAAGGCACCATCTGTTTTATGTAAATTGATAAAGAGATAATGGAGTTCGGCAGGTGGGAATTGTAGGATTACTTTTCGTAGGACTACACAAGGGCAAAGAGCCTTTTCTGTTCAGGGCTCCAAACTCTGGAACCTGTTGCCAAATGAGTTTAAGGCAATATTTGAAATAAAGTCTTTTACATTGAAGGTAAAGCGGTGGTTTAAAATAAACCAGAACTGCACGCATATTTAAATGTAATAATTTTAGTATGTAAAAGTGTAATGTAATGTAACAAATTTTTAATTTATTTTTAATTTTGTCTAGAAAAGCCTTTCTAGGGACATGAGATGCAAATTAGCTTTCGCTATACTCTCTATGTGCAATACATATTTTCCAGCTTTGACTGGGATCATGTTTTTTGCCTCCACCATATTTTGCAATGACTGAGGTTAGGTCCCCCCCTGCATTCAAATAGGCTGCTAATGCACATAAAGGGATAGTTCACTCAAAAATGATAATTCTTTCAGAATTTACTTAATGAAACCCTCTTTTCATTCCAAAGCTGTATAAAAAAATGTTTCCTCCGGTGGAACGAAAAGGAGAAATTTCGGATTTTCTTTTTCCGAACAGCATTTTCGTGTTAAATGAAAGGCCAAAAAGTTTTAAGTTGAAAACGGAGTTGTGTAAACTGCTCCTAAGTCTGGCATTTACAACATCGATTAAATGTTGTAAATGTAACATTAATTCCTAGATTTTTGTGATTTATAAAAAAAGTTTTGTGAGAATGACTTCAGATGGAATGCATTTTGCTCAAATAGCAGTAACTGCTAAGTAGCTCTTAAGTTTGAATTGAGTTCAGGTTGAGAGGTGTTGAAAAGCATACCACGATTATGGCCAGTTCCATTGACTGCAGCAGGACACTATGCACTGCAGGCACCTCAGCTGACTTGGTAAATTAATGTCTAGGTTTTGTGCCCCTCCTCACAGTTAGTACAAACACAAGGAATGTATTTTGTATTCAATTTTAATTTACAATGCACAAAAACCCAGTATACATTATGTAAAAAAGCAAGTTGCCCAGCAACCCTCATACTTAAGCAAAATATGCCAATCAAATATTCATGAAATATTGACTTTTGTCTCATTTTTAAGAAGTTTTACACAATAGCTTTATTTTAGCCCAACCTGATACAACAATACAAAAGTATGCAGTCGCCGATTCGCTATTCCTCTATAGAGCATCATTTTTAATTAGTTGTTTAAATGGTTCTAATCATGCATAGCCTTTCATGCTTTTTTCTAAATGTTTAAAACTTCAGGTATAGAAAATATACATTAATTAAAGATGCTTCAGACATTTTAACGAGATTGCCTTGTCTTATCCTCCCCTTTTTAATCTTCTCTTAAACGGGAATATACATCTTAAAGGCTGTCTGGTGAGGCTATGACATATAGCCTGAGGTACAAAAGTCTATCTACAGCGACTCCAAGAACACACAGCTCTATGAGAATCAATGAGGGCAAAGGTCACGTGGCTATTCCAATAACTTTTAGTAACACCTGCTGCATATGTACAGTCAAACATATTTCTCTGAGACTGGTCAGGAAAACTATTAAATAGCCAATATTTGATGTAGTCAGATAAAAAGCTTCTTCGGATAAGTAACTTTTCAATATAAATAAATTTGGGGCACGTCAGGTGATTGATGACTTAATTTTCAGCACCAGTCATTCTAAATCCTATCTTATCTGCATCATCAACAGTATTTACACAGACACAAAAGTTGCTGTTATGAAATAAGTTTGTGTTAATTTAGCTACCAACATCCTAACATACAGGCTAGAGCTAATATTCTACTCTATCTTTCCTTCTCCACCCTTGTCAGAATTGGAGGCTAAACTGTAGGGATTTAAGGACTACTGGTAATGGAGACACTGTCTGGAGTCTGATGCAATATGTTTTGTCTGTCTACAGTCTGTTACCATAGATACAACAGTGTATTTGCTATAATAAGACATGGTCAACAAGTAAAGAGTTTGAATCAATTCAAGCTGACCGGCAAAAAGCAGGAATACAAAACAGCTACTCTTTGCATTTGGAGACGTCCTTACTTGATCAAATTTAGTAGCCCTAATTCCAAGTCATAATGAATAATGTTAACAGACTGTGGTACTGTCTATTAGCTCAGTCTTTGAATCCTATCGTCGGAGTGGAGTGATTGAACACATTTACTATTATTTACAGTCAAATCTTTGTGACTAGCTTTGGCCGGATTTCAAAATTGTCTACCAAGAAGCTTTCACAGTCCTCTAAGATATTGCAAAGTTTCAAGACACTGAAACATGGTGCTTTACAATTGAAAGGCAGTTATAGAAGTTATCTCCAGCACATCAAATCAGAGCGTGGGTTGGACTTTTTTTTTGCGGTTGCTATGGCCATGATGTCATAACATTCTGCACGAGATACAATACGAGTGAAAAAGAAACTGAATTTGAGTGTACAAACAGAAGTTAACAAGTTAAGCACTGCGGACAGTACACATTCCAGGACCAGGAGGGAAAGAAAGCATAATACGATTAAGTAAAATGATTTGCCTAGAGAGCCTCCACACAGCCCACAGCATAGCACACTGCAAACCAACATCAGGCCCTCACTGGCTGCCGTTACTGCTGTTGTTGTTGTTGTTGTTGTTGCAGATGTCTCCGGGGCCTCCACCAGAAGCAGGGTTGTCTGCGAGATTGTGAGCATGCTCTAGAAACAGGTCTTTGAGCACACTCAGTTCTTTACTAAGCAATTTGATTTTGGCCTCCAGTCTCTCGTTCTCCTCCTTCAGCTCATTGACGCGCTGTTGGGTGTCCTGCGCCTTCTGCTTGCTGCGCATGCGGCTCTTCTTTACGGCTAGGTTGTTGCGTTCTCTCCGTTGGCGGTACTCGTCGCTATCTTTATCCATACTACTCTTTTTCATCTTGCTGGGTGGTGTAGCCTTACCCCCACCTCCGGGACTCACGGGAACTAATTGAGGAACCTGTGAGAATTATAATAATGTCACGCATAGTAATGATAAGCAACAGCATATCCAGTATATGGCTAATTTGTGGTTTTGACATTTACATTCCAAGTCTTCTATAAACAATTTTCTTTAAGACTACAAGAAACTGGATGGGTGGATGCACTTAATGAATACATATTATGAATGCATGATATTGACGAAAAATGCTTTATGAAATAACTTGTTAAATGCAATATTCAATATGCGTTACAATAATGCTTTAAGTGTGTAAAGTAAATTTCTATGTTAATATTTAAACACTGAAAATTAAATAACCAACATACATGTTTCACATTCTTTTTGTGAGAAGGAAGTATCCCTACAAAGTGAACCGCAGTGATTTACTAAAGAATTACATAAAAATAAGTGTCATTTTAACATCAGTGTAAACCATTATTAAAGCTACTGAAGTTATTCAGTCAAGAGCAGTGAGTGATTTTCTCATCGTCTCTTGTTGTTTTTTTAACATTAAGCACACAGACGGGAGCAGGTTTTTTAGGCTGCTGTCCCTTTATAGGTCCAGATATACTTCAAGCTAAATCGAAAAACGAAAATCGAAAAACTAATATGACTTAATTTCTAACAAAATCAGGCCAAATCAAAGTTTGTTTGTGTTCATTTCAGGAGTTCGAAATAGCTTGCAAAAGCAAACTTTCTGGAAAAATTTGCTCCGGCTAAACACATTCGTACTCCCATTGGTCCATGGCGATTACGTAATAGGCACAGGTGAAACTCGAAACATTTGAATATCATGCAAAAGTTCATTTATTTCAGTAATTCAACTTAAAAGGTGAAACTAATATATTATATAGACTCATTACATGCAAAGTGAGATATTTCAAGTCTTTATTTGTTATAATTTTGATGATTATGGCTTACAGCTTATGAAAACCCCAAATTCAAAATTAGAATATTGTGAAAAGGTTTTCGCAGCTGTTTCGAGTTTTTCGAGTTTCACCTGTATGTATGCGCTAAGGGTCCGCCTTCTTTAACATGGAACTCTTCTCTGGTTTATTTCTTCTGTTGAGTCTGCCGAGGTCAGACATTCGCGGGTAAAAACGCTAACACAGTGGAGAGTCGCTTTATAGTAGAAGATGAAATGAACTGCTTTTCATGTTTAATACTGTAAAGCTGCATGCTTTTAAGCAATCTATTGTTTTGAGTGCTATATAAATAAACGTGACATGACTTTCCTGGAGTGCCGAATTGCAGAGCTTGTGCAAATATTCACATTGCTTGGAGTTTGATCAGATGCTTTTCTTATGCTTTCTTTAATGCTTGCTGTTTTCTAATTTTTGGTTTGTGTTTATTTTATTGAGAGACAAAAGTATGCAGTACATATTCATCTTACCGTCACTCTCAGCAGTGTGGGCGGTTTTTGGATGTTCGCTAACAGTATATCGCTGGTCACGTAATTCGAACTTCGGTTTACCCCTAAGCCAAGAACGGAGAAAAAAAATCGGGGCCTTAAGAGTTGCACGGATCCAATATGTTGTTACACGTGCACTTTCTTTCTCAACCATTTAGTCCACTTAAGACATAACTGACCATGTTTACATGAATACTCACCAAGATGGGCAATTTTACATAATTTTGTGTATTTGGCCATGTAAGCTACAGAAGAGAACTGATTTCGGGATCACGTTGTTTCCGAGATGCTGCTTCCTGAGCGCGTGAGTACTTTGCTCATTGCATTTAATTTAATTTAAACATTAGGCATGTCACACATATGAAACAGTCATGTGTCCAGTCTACTCTTTGCTGTCTGCGAAGACCTAAAACTTGGACTTTTGTAATCTTTTGGAGTATGAAAATCATGCAGTTATCACGAGACCGTGATATGCATATCGTGATATGTACATCTGCGAAATTTTTATATATCTTGCAGCCCTAAATCATACCATGGTTTAAGCACTGCAAAATTACACAATGCAATGCTTTGATCTTGGTTTTGCAGAGTCATTTATATTTATAAATGCATAGGTGAATAAATAGATCAGCTTGTTGATGTGTGTACCTGCTGTAGTCCTGCAGCTCCTGCGGGGTTAAATGCACTATTATGAGGCTGATTCTGAATAACACTGACACCGTTCTGATCTGTGCTGGATATCTTCTGTTGCAACTGCTTGTTCATTTGGATCCACTTCCACTGTCTTTCTCTTAGCCTCTCCGACCTATATTGTCGGGCTTCGCAGAGCTGGAGTTAGCTGGTATTGTGTGAAGCTGGATGCCACAAAATGCAGCCGTGTGCCTGAAAACCAGACAGAATGGAGAGAAAGAAGTTATACAAGGTACTCTGCACACATCAGCATCATTCTCCATCACACTTTTACATATTTTGTTGGCACACAATCCCCACCTGAACAGATGCTTTACGCAAAACGCATTATTTCAGCAAAATGCTGCAACACCTGAAAGTCGGGTCAACCGCTTGTGCTTATCCGTTAGCATTATGTTGTTGTAATCCGACCGTCAATGTGCATATGTGGCAAATTTTCTTTCTCTCATATGAGCGCGAGCTCAAGTGTTGCCCGCGGTTGCATCATCGCTCGCGCTCCCACCCGCTCCTTTTTACACGGGAGAAGGGAAACTCCGGAGTCATGCAGAACTATGCCGAGCTAAAGTTATCATTTTAAACAAACATCAGAATAGTGACGATACGGTAAAGAAAATGAAAGTTTATTAGATAACATTTTAAAGCCAGACAGTGTTTTGTATGTTGTTTTGAGTCATGACAGGCTGGTTACATCATACACGGAACTGTGGGAATGAAGGGGAATACCGCTGACTAGCTTTCGACAACAGTATGCCTAACTTACATTTAAAAAATGGCAGCAGATCCAGTAAATCAGTATTCTATAGCGTTGAACCATGTACAACACCCACAATGTTGACACAAGTGTCACTTTAGGGCTACGTGCGTCCGTAGCCAGTGGGATCAACTGCAGGTTAGCAGGTTGGCTAATAGTTGGCACATTCCTAACCGTGACGTCAAGCCTCTAACAATGAACCGAGAGCTCATACAGGCTGCTTTCTACATAAAAAGTTACGTGAACGAAGAATAACGATTAGTAGTCGATCGCGATCATGTTTCATCGTCGGTTATGAAGCTCTAGCTGGCCTCAAGATCCGGGATTTGAAGCTATTTTGCAATCGAGTGAGAGCGGCACGGATCCTGTTAGCGAGCCATCGGTTGATTGGTACAAAATACATTCGACAGTCTGTATTGCTATCTTACAATATCCCCACAAAAACTTACCTTAAAAACGTTCCAGGCTTACAAGTCACCCACTCGAGTTAATAAAGAATAATGTCCTCTTTGTTCACGGAAAAATAAGCACAGGTTGAGGTGTTATTGTTTGGTAAAGCGGCGCTTGGGAGTATTGCGAAATCTTGTGACCATGTAGGGAAATCTGCTCTCGCAACCAATCAAATCAGAGGGTTGGGAGACGAGGAAATATACTCTTTGATTGACATGTCCCTAAACCAATCAGGCTGCATTTCTCGTTTTGGGGAGTTTTCATGCGGTAAAACATTAGATCTGTCAAGAATACCAAACAAGTTAACAGTAGTAGACTATAGCTCTCGTTTCATAAAGCTGGTGAAAATTAGAATTATTAAAATGAAGTGTTTTTAAAGATCCATAGAAGCGAGAGCCAAGCTAAATAAAGTTATAGGTAGGCTAATTCTCCAGTTTATATTTTTGCGCTGTTAGCCTATATCTTGGACATAGGCTATAGTCTGGTCAATTCTTGCACTTTCCACTTATGGAATTCATTCTGGTTGACACTCCAGTCTCCACCAACAACAACTTAAACGTATCAAGTCAGATAAAATATTGTCATGGTAATGTAGGCTATAGTCTTTCTTGTGGTTGGATGTATTGCATTACCTTAAGTCACAAATTTCCCTAGATCATCTTGCCTCCAAAATAGGCTATTTCAGTTTCATCTTTAATTAATTCACCCCCCCCCCCCCCCCACCCCACACACACTTTCATATTTGTTTTGATGCCGTGCTATTTAGAAAAAACTGTCATTCTGAATCTAACGAGAGGACTTTAAAAAAGAAAAGAAAAAAAATAGGCTATGCGGCTCCAATACAGCATGGTCATTTCTAAATCTGACATAAGGAAAATAAAGCAGACCAAAATAAATCAACAGAAAAACGTAATGACAACGCATCCGTTGCTGGCCTCTCGTCTCATTCTGTTAACTATGTGCCAGGCTCACGCTGTAACAATAGAGGGAGCTCCCAGACTGCTCACTTTCAGCGCATGCTGTGTGATCTCCAGCTTCTCTCGCTCATATAGGTGAGACGTGTGCTGCTGCACTGCACTGTTTTGGCAAAGTATAGCCTACGTAGTTAATATTGTTCGCAAAAATTCCCCCAAGTGCAAAGAAAATAATGGATAGCACATTTTGGAAAATATAAGAATAAACACAACAAATAAACACATATAAAATCAATTATTCAATGGGATGGCTGGTTTAATGTGGAGGCGATTCATTTGACTTTTAATTTATCAAAACAATTTCATAGGGCATAGGCTATATATGGTGCGTTTAATATTTTTCAAGAAGCGAGGTTTAAGGCAACCGCAATGTTTTTTTTCCGCTTATCTTTTTTTTCTTTCTCTCTCTTTTCATTTTTTTTTTTTTTACTTTAGTAATTTGTATTACATTCATGTAACATATGCGTGCTGAGCGACAGTCCTGTTCGTAACCGCTTTTTCATTGTAATTTGTCTCATGCTAGTTTGGTCTGCACTCACCTCCACCTCTCTTTATGAAAATATTTTTTTCCATTAAGAATTTTGAGCATGCATTTCAATTCACGACACGCCTCCAGCTCTAGCATCAGAATCTAAATTAATTTAAAATTACAATGTAAAAAACAACAACATAAAGACGCATCATTTAATTTTATGAATTATTATTAATTATCTGAAACGATTGCATAATATTTGACCTATAATTCAATAATAATGACATTTCTGAAGGTCCAGGTCGATATCAGTGCGTGCGTTGAGCTCTCGCGCAGTGATCACGAAGTGAAGCATTAGGACCCAGAGCACGCCCGCCCTCCAAACTCCAAAGCGTATATAAGTGCACTGAGAAAGTATTTGACAGATGTGAAGCTCACACGCTGATGGTGTAAGTGTCATATTAAAGGAGATCCTGAGTGGCGTTTCAGCCTTTAAGCTTTCATTCACTTTACGGCCAAGTACACAGCCACGACAGGCTGCGCTCTCGCCTGTCCCGAGAACTTGGAGCCAACACGGCTTTCTCCGGTACTGCGATCAAGCTGGATTCCCGGAGCTCTTCACCATGTCTGGCAGGTTTTAGATACCCCATGGAGCAAGCAAACCTCTACGAGGTCGCCCCACGGCCACTGATGACCAGCCTTGTACAGAGTCAACAAAACCCCTATATCTACAAAGACACCGCTGGAGACCTGAGCGAGATCTGCGAGAACGAGAACTCCATCGACATCAGCGCCTACATTGACCCCTCTGCCTTCAACGACGAGTTCCTGGCTGATTTATTCCACAACAGCTCCAAGCAAGAAAAGCTCAAACTGGCGAGCGGAGACTACGAGTACCCCCACGGCGCCAATGGCACTCCGGGGGCCCCGCAGATGTATGGCTGTGTGAACGGCTACATGGATTCATCCAAACTGGAACCCATCTACGACAGCCATGCACGAATGAGACCCGTGGCCATCAAACAAGAGCCCCGGGAGGAAGATGAGCTCAGCCACTCGATGCCACCCACATACCACCACTCTCAGCACCACGCGCCGCATCTATCCTACCTTCAGCACCAGATCGCGCACTGCGCGCAAACCACCATGCACCTCCAGCCGGGCCATCCCACACCTCCCCCGACGCCCGTACCCAGCCCGCACCACCAACACAGCCACCTGCCGGGGGGCTCCATGAAGATGGGTGATCGAGGGAAATCCAAGAAACATGTCGACAAGAGCAGCGTCGAGTATCGCATGAGGAGGGAGCGCAACAACGTAGCCGTGCGCAAGAGCCGGGACAAGGCGAAAATGCGCAATGTGGAGACGCAACAAAAAGTGATCGAGTTGTCGACGGATAACGAAAGACTGCGCAAGAGGGTGGAACACCTCACACGAGAACTGGAGACGTTACGGGGCATCTTCAGGCAGCTCCCAGACGGCTCTTTTGTCAAAGCCATGGGTAACTGCGCCTAACGGAGCGGGCTGAACTTTTGAAGTAACTTTTGCGTGATTTTTACGTCTGCTGGATAAACGCTGACACATTCTGAAAGTGTTTCTATAGGAGCCAGGCAGCTGCGGTATACATGTGCCTTTTGTACAAAAAAGAGACAAAAACAAACAAACGATAAGCTCATCTCTTCATACATTTGGACTAGTTTGTTGTAGGTGTTGTCTTGTTAGAATGTGTTAGCTACGCGAAATATATCAGTGCAGCTAATGGGCATGATTTCACCCTGTCAATCTACCTTTTATGTTAAGCTACCAGCTTTCCTTCTCCCCACTTGCCTCCTTGGGTTAGCTACATACAAACCTAAAGCGACAAAAAAACGTTCCTGCCATAGCAGGCTGTTTTTCCACCGCACCTGTTGCTGCACAACATTCACTGTATGATATTGTTGATTTAATACTTTTTTTTGCAGGGGGTGGGTTTGTTTCATGGACGGCAATAGACAAAATGCCAAAGCATAGGACTGGAACTCATTGTTTTTTTATTGTGGTAGACTATCTGTCATTCATAACGCAGACTGTATGCACTATGTCGGCCAAACGCGACCTGATGAAGCGCATTGTGAACATGTTTCCATGATTCGGGTACTGATCTGTAAAACGCCTGTCAGTATACGCTTTTAGAGTAAACGCTTTGTATTTATGCAATATGATTGATAAAAATGTGAAAGGGTGCATATCTCTATGCAATGTCTGTTGCTGTCATGAGAACAATTCCGGTGGACGACCACCGTGTGCTTTCTCACTGGTTTTGCAGTGAAGTCCTGTCTTGCTCTGTAAGTGTGTGCATTTCATGTGAACTTTTTCTTTCTTTTTTTGTACATCAACACTCGAGCAGAGACCGGTTTCAGTGCCTTTTGAGTTTTGCTGTCTTTATCGTCATCACTGACTGAACTTGGACAGAAATATACAGCAAGGAAAAGGAAGCACTTTTTCTTTTTTTTTCTTTTTTTACAAACGGCATATTGCAAATGTTATACGAATGTTTAATATGTTTCAGTTTTAAAATGAACATTATATATAAATATAAATATATATATATGCTAAAATGATGAATTAAAACATTGTCTTACATATGTCTCATCCCTTGCCTTCTCATTTTGAGCAGTTTTGCAACTTAATCTGTGTTTGTTTATAGCTATGTATGTGTATATATTTGTAATTCACCTTACTTCGTTTCTTAGTTTGTCGCGCTCGTGTCTAGTATAATTCCCTCACTGGTGATTGATTTCTTTAGTTACTATAGCAAGAGTGTTTAGTTGACGCATACAATTCGCTCGACACCGACAGGTGGCGCTCGAAAGTCGTTTAAGTCTAACATGCACATACATATTTTTGAAACGTGTGAGTAAAACTGGAAACCAGAACTAACTGGAATAAGACTAGTAAAATAACTTTGTTTGTAGTTTAAATGATAGCTTCCACATCATTTGTCTTTTTACGTGAATACAAGAAGGCGAAACCAGAAGGATCCCTTCAGCTCATGCTTCAAGCCTCACTGTTAACTTTCACTCAACAGTCATTCACAGCGCTAAATATTTACAGTGAGTTGTTGCACTTTTAATAGAGTTCACATTGAACACATTGTCAGTAAAAGATCAGGGTCACTGACAAGGACCATTTTCATTGATTAATGCCTCAGCCCTCAGCTCTGAATTGATCAAATTATCCTTAAATGAGATAATGTAGAGTGCTACTGATGTCTTTATTTCTCTTGAGTATACTTTTCATAGAGAAAGAGAGATAGGCTCTCTCTGACCTGTGGAGACGTGTTACACTCCATTGTTGTCAATTGACATGTTTTTACATTATCAGCTGTGGAATGATTGAATCAATAAATCAAGCCCCTTTCCAAACCTCTGTTGCAGATAGAATGATGGCACACAAGGAATCTGTCTCAGCCAGGTTCAAGCATAGTGGTTAAGCCAACATTTTTGGTCTCACTTGTACTTGCCTGCCAGCTCTGTTCTGTGGCCAGCTCTTTCTCCTCATTCAGCTTCACCTGTGAATTATGAGAAGTTTCTGTACACTTCTATTATTCTAGATTATGCCACGTTGTAGCCAAATACAAATCATCAACACCCATTGAATCTGCCTAATAATGTTAATTCCGAATTGATTGAAACTTAAATGGGGAAAGTCCTGGTAATGTGCTGATGTTTCCGAGATTTTTTCCAAACTTTATGGCAAAATAGCACGGCCAGAAAAAATACACCATAATGGAGTCTGAGCGACAAGTTAATTGTAGAATATGTATAAATTGTTATGAATTTTGAATTATTCAAGAATAAAAAGCACATTTTTACATAATTGTTTTAAGTTATGATTTTTTTTATTTTTTGATAAAAAAGATTATTAGCCATTTTGCTAATGTAACTTTCTGTAATAAATAATTGTAAATTAGCCTGCCTTAATGCTGATTAATACAAAGGACGATGACAATAATGATAACTAAAGATTTAATAATCCAATTCTGTGAGAACAGGGTAGTCTACAATATTGTAGTAATCACTTTCAGATTTTTTTTTCCAGCTGATGAACAATAAAAATATTGAGAGCCAATCAGAATCAACCCGATTTTAAAGAGCTTGAGCATTTAAACTGACATTATCATCCTTTTATTGTTGATGCCAATAGTTATCTTTCCTGGTGTGAACAGGCCTTTAGGGTCTATTGCAGCAGGACCTCCTTTACATTGAATATAAGTGCTTTCTGAGCTCTTTAATGTTTTCTCTTACCAGTCATATCAAGAGCCATATATTGTATATTTAATCATTAATGAAATCATTACTGGATAAAAAAGCTATTGTGCATATTGCGCAACAGAAGCTAGTTCTGTTCAGGAAACGTGTGGGAAAAATGTTCATGGGCGAGTAGATGGCTTCTCTCCTCCCTGAATGGAATACATTAAAACATCAAGCTCAAACCTGGATGCTTCCTTTGCCATCTTATTTCCTGTATAGCTGTGAGAATTCTCCAATGATTGAATTTTGTCTTCTCTCTGTCCAACATTTGACATGTTTGAGAAAAGCCAAATCTAACTTGACTTGATGTGAGCTTAATCTGTAGTTGTGTGCAGCTGTGTTTTATGTTCGCTTTGTTTCGTATGGCAAATTCCTTTGCTTTGGTTTGTTGTTTTTAACTCTGGTCAAACACCTTGAGAATGTTTGAGATGATATCAAGTGTAAATTAAGAGCCAAGTGAAAAGAAGTTTTTGCTTTTTTATTAATCAAAATTCAGGACAATTACTTTAGCTGGAGCTAAATTGATATCTAACCATTTATCATTCTGTTGTCATTGTTTTCTCATGTGGATAAATGCTAACATAGGAGCTAATTTGCCAAAAGCTTAGTATTCCACCAAACAAATTCAGTATCTTATCATTTGCTTAAGAAATACGTGAAAACCAACAATATGATAAATCCAATACAAATGAAAATGTGTGCGTAAGTGTGCAGTGTGCAGTCAGTGTGTTTAACCACGTTATTTGATGATACACTCTTTCTTATTTGTCGCCTGACAAAAGTTTAACCAGACCTTTGAGTGAAACTTCAAAAGCCAGAAACTTGTCTCGGTCTCTCCACACTCCAAACTCTCTCCTTCAAGTGAGATATGCGTATACTCACATTTGAGTTTGAGGTTCTGTTACAAATCCCTTCAGTATCGATATGATTTAAAACTCCCTGTCCAGTGCTTTCACCAGCTGCCAGCAGGCCCAGAAATTTCACTTTGGGCCCAATAATAAATATACCCTAAAAAAACTTGAGCCCAGCGCAATAGAAGGAAGTATATCACTGTTTGTTTGCTTAGGGATGGTCGTTAGAAGGCTGGAACCTGGACTTGACAATTGCCAAGACAACCAAGTTTAAGGTTAAACCGCACAGAAAAATCACACACCGCTCTATGTCTTGGTCTCTGGGAAGTAAGTAAACGCTTTAGCTCTTTGCTGCGAGAATATTCAAGATGAAGATTGATTGCAGAAAACAGATGCATTCTTAAGTTAATTGGGTAACATTTTTCAGCAAGATCTCATTTGCTGTTTTTCTTTACGTCTCATTTACGCCTGGCTTGTTTTCTTGCCCTGTTCAGGAGCTCCACCAACTCTTATTTTTGATCCATACCTCACTCTTTATCAATTTCTCACTGCCAGTAGTTTACGTGATCTTTCCAACACGATCTCATGAAAGTGCGTATCTATACGACGAATGTTATTTCTCGTGCCATTTATACGGCAAAAATAGTTTTTGCGTGCATATGATACGCAGTTTTCGTACGCAGTTTTGTTGTTGTACCCCTAATCCTAACCAAGGGGTTTCAGTGCGTAGCATATGCACGCAAAAAAACATTTTTGGCATATAAATGGTACGAGAAATAACATTCATGGTATAGCTCTCAGACTGCTATGGGAAGAATACAACTGACCCCTTGGTGCCAAGTTTATTATTATATTATATTATATTATATTATATTATATTATATTATATTATATTATATTATATTATATTATATTGAGCAGTCTAAAATGCAAAGTCTAAAATAGCACTTTCCCAACTGAACCACACAATGCAACACATTGGATGGCACAGAGAAAAAAGTGACGTTTTGACCAACTGATTTTTGTTGCATGCTATAGAAACTGGTCTGGCCTTCAGTTTTGGGGTTGTGCGTGTATAATGATCTGCTCTAAGCCAATGGGTAGAACAGCTTTGTCACATTCAGCGTTTGGCTTCCAATACAGTGCATAACTAAATAAAACTGGCAGTTTGAGGACAAGAAAAAGATTTCTGTAATTTGGCATGCAGACGACCAGGGCCCTTGTGGGACTGTGATCCGGCCCTAGCTATAGAGATCTCCATTATGAATAATTATCTTTATCCTACTAGTCATTACTCAATCATTACATCCATTTTTGCTTATGTTTTAGCAGGTCACATGATTAGAAATTGCTGTCAAAACAATTTTAAGTGTAAAACAAATTCAGTTTAGTGTTTATTTTAGATGATATGTTTTTATGAATAATATTTTACATTTCATCAGCCTAAACCCTTAAGTACTATAAATGCTCTTGAATGAATCCAAGAATCAACTTAATAATGGTTTAGGTTTAAAGAAAACATTGAGTTGGCCAGAACAAAACCTTTTTTAATTTTGATAAGAGGAGTAGGAAAATTATGTTGCGTGGTGTAATTTTTTGTGTGTGACAATGATAAACTGTTTTAGTACATTTGTGTGCGCTTGGTTTTTCAAGTGTAAAATATTTGTGTTTTTAACGGTTCTTCTTTCACATTCTTACACATTCTTCTTTCAGAAGGGCGTTAGACATTTTAAGTTGCAGTGCATGACTGCAGCATATTATTTCAATCAAGACTCTCTGTGCCTCTCTCAGTACCTGCTTATCTTTGCCCGTCTCACTGCTTCTGTCTCCCTCTGTTTCTCTTTTACTTTCTCTCATATCACAAAATGAAAAGTTTGGTTTATTATATTTTGCCAGCCTGCCCTCTTTTCTCCATTCATATATCAAGAGCAGAACAAAATATCAACAATCATTTCTTTTGAAGCACTTCAAATGCACTTTAGATTGGTGGCAGAGACTGTATAAAATGTTAAATATGTTTGTGCGTTTAAAAAAGTTCAAAAGTTAGTATGATTTTTTTGGAAAAGGATATGCACAAGGCTGCATTTATTTAATCAAAAAATACAGTGAAAACAAATAGCAATAATATTATGTTGAAAATATTTGTGCTTGAACTTAATTTTTTGTGGAAACCTTGATTTGCAGGATTCTGTGTGAAAAAAAAAAGAATCTTTTTTTTTTTTTTTTTTTTTACATTTACTGATTTAATGCGTCCTTGCTGAATAAAAGTTAATTTCTTTCTTTCTTTCTTTCTAAAAAAAAAATGTACTGACATCAACTGTTTAATGGTATTTCAGCTGATGTATAATTGTACATACATAGTAATTTTATATTTTTTTCTTCTAGTTTTAAACAGGTTTTAAATATCTTTATTTGCCCTTACACAAATGAAGGCCTTAAAAAAGTCATCAAAGCAGAAAGTCTTAAATTAATAACGTTATGGCATTAAATGTCGCATGCATTGCTTGTCCTGTTTGCCAAAACAAATATCTAAGAATCTTTAAATCAAGATACATTTGAGATGCAAATGTAAAACGTGTCTTGAAAACAAAATTAAGTGAGTTTATACCTAAAACAAGAACAAATATTACGTTAAATGAGTTATGAAAACCTCCCTTTGAATTAAATTGATTGTTCTGAGCCCATTGCAGATATTTGTTCTTGTTTTAATCAAAAACTCACTTTTTGTGCAATTTCACAAATAACAATTCTTCATATTTTGTAATTTTGCAATGTATGTATGCAAGTAAATGTATATTGATTTAAGAATTGCATTGGGAAAAAAAGACAAAAGTACAGAGGGAGAAGATCACTTTTGTGCTGTGTGATCGGAAGGTACAGTAAAAGTTATTTAGTGGTTGGGAGCAGGAGCAGTATTCAAGCTACTTTTTTTGTAAAATGATTTTACAAAGTAATGAATATCTGTTGGAAGTTGTATTTTCATTTAAAAAAGACATTTAAATTTAGAGAACGTATTGTGTTCCCTTCAATGTATTCCTTAAATGTTCTTTACTTGGTCTTAAAATGACTTAGTCATACATTTACCTTCGTACAAACATCAGAAATCCTGATTTAGGTTACTTTGGCCATTATGTAATGTAAAGTGAATTAATAATAACCCCCATAATTTAATAACACTGCATTATAGTAAATCTGCTATAGATTACATTTAACATTGTATAATGCCTAAATTCACTTGTAGATTTAAATGTTTTTTTTTTTTTGTATAGAATTTAAATGTTTTTTTTATTGTATAGAATTTTAATAACAGGAGGTTTTTTTGTTATTGGCCACAATCTTACATTTATCATATTTTAATATTAAAGTGCATAAAAATTTAAGTTTACCAGCATCCTGTTAAGACTAGACATACTGTAAGTCTACTGGTGTAAAACAGTGAATTAAATATGCATGGTCGCATTAATCTCAATGTGTATTTCAAAGTTACATATTGTTGATATGCATATGCCTGATAGTGCTGAATGCCACAGTATAATGCAGAGTGATTTTTGTTTTGTTTTGTAGCTGTACTTTTAGTTCTTTCACGGTAAAGTGCTGTGTGCAGACGTGATAGCATCTCTTGTGGTTTTCAGTGGACGGCTTTTTAAACGCATTTTCTTGGCTGTGACATGTATCATGGCTGTGTGGAACCGCTTTCATGTCCTGCCCTGTTGTTCAGGTCTGCAGCCCGATAGAAAGATACGCACTGGGGCGTGTGTGTGTGTGTGTGTGTGTGTGTGTGTTTTCTAATACTTTGAGACATTTTATCTGATTCATATAAAAGTTAAAACAACATTTCTCTCTCTTTCTCTCACAGTCATGTGCATGGTTTGAGTGGTAATTATCTCAGTTGCAGTATAGGTTTTGTCTGGTGAGTTTCAAAGACCATACACAAATGAATAAGGATAGGCTTAATACAATAGTGTTAATTATTTGAACTATAGTAAAAGCATTTAATATGTGTGGGTTAGCTGACAAGGAGCCAAAAGATAAAAGACTGCTGAAGTCACATACTTGTTTGGATATGAGGGTAGTTTCCAATGGCTGATTGCTTTTTCTGATAGGTAAAGTTCTATATAGTGGCGTTTTTGATGCCAAAATGCCGTTACAGTTTATTGAGTCATTGCTGCCATGCAGTTCTCCTGCCTTCAACATGTGACTGACTGAAGAATTTGAGATTTTCACGATAGTTTATTATTACTGAACTCAAAGTGTTCATATGATGTTAATCATTGTTCCTCCCAGTATTTGCGTATTTGAGTGGTTCCACAGTGTTACTCGTACATGAATCATTGGTCTTTTCACAGCCTTCACAGTTGCACTAAATTGACATGTGGTTTGGATTCCCCACTCTTTCTTTCTCACCCGCTCTGTGTCTATGTGTTATCTGTGTGTTTTTTTTATGTGAGTGTACCTGGGGGGTCTATAAGATTGAGGATGATGGCTGAGGAGTTCCACATGTCTTTTCTGAGTGAAATGATCTGATGAGATTTTTTGCGGTTATTGTGGATTCTGCTGTTTTGGACTGAAAACAGAGTTGTCCCTCAGGGCAGCCCGTTATAATCAGATACAAATTATAATTTCATCTGAATGAGGTCAATAGAGTGACTTCAGTTCACTTGCAAAAAGAGATTTAGTAGCTTAATGTGACTTTCTGAGATTTACTGCTTAAAGTGGCAGTTATCTTCATTTTTTCTCTTCCATTTTGGTTCGAAAGGGTGATCTGCCTTCAGTGTTCACAGATTTTAGGGTCAATGATGTATAAGAGTGTTCAAAAGGAAAGAAAAGGATCATCTTTCAAATCTTGAGTAGCAATGTTGGTTTCATATGGTTTTGTACCATTTCAAGTTTCATATTTTCCTGAAACCTTGAATACATGTGTTCATGATTGTACTCAAAATTGGAGGCTGTAAGGCTTTATTGTGAAATATTTTTGCAATTTAAAATAACTGTTTTTCTATTTTAAAATGTAATTTATTCATGTGATGGAAAAGCTCAATTCTCAGCAGTCATTACTCTAGTCGTCAGTGTCACATGATCCTTCAGAAATCATATGTTCAAGAAAAATGTATTTATATTATTAATGTTAATAATAATGCTTAATATTTTTTGGGAAATTAATTGAAAGCATTCATTTGAAATAGAAATCTGTCTTTACTATCAGTTGTGATCAATTTAAAGGGCACCTATTATGGAATTTTGAAATGTACCTTTCATGTAGTGTGTAACATAGATCTAAGTGAACAAAAACATCCTGCAAAATTTGAAATATGAAAGTGCACCGTATATAAAGTTATTGTCTTTCAAAAGTAAGAGTCGACTTGGAGTCATTTTTATGAATCGTTAGAAGACCGAAGCTTTTTCTCTGACTAGATGACGTCAACTTGTCAAGTTATTTGAATACGATACGCCCACTTATTGCGCTCCAAGCCCAGGGAAAATATCATGGCGACGAGACGCTGTGTTCTGAAGTGCGACTCAAAAGCAAACTTTTTTCATCTGCCCAAGGAGGAGCATTTGAAGACTAAGTGGCTACAATTCATATAACTATACCACAGAAGTAGCCTATAGTCCGAGCCTTGTGCTTTGTTCGCGCCATTTTGAAGACGATTGCTTTTTAAATGCAATCAAACTTGGATTCGCGAGCCGGCTGATATTGAAGGAAGGTTCAGTTCCAAGTGTATTTGCATCAGCTTCCTCCTCCGTATCACAACCTGTAAGTGTTATTAATAATTGTTGCTTTTATGTTTTATGTAGCATGCTTAATTATTATTTTGTTTGTTGTGTAAGCACCGTTTAGCTTCTAGGTCTTCAGTGGCAATTGTATTGAGATATGTGAAGTGTTTGTCGTTGTTTTCGGAGTTGTCTAAAGAATAGAATAATACCTCGTAGTAACGTAACTGCATTTTTTTTTTTTTTGTAAAAACGTTATGTTTATGCATCGGGCTAATGCAAACAAAGACTGATTGTGCTTTTACAATATGAACTCTGGGCTATGCTCGCTAACATAACATTAAATTCTTTATCTTATTTTTAGTTTTTTACTACAAACTACAAAGCAGTGGACTATAATCATTATTATAACACAATTTAATTGATAAAAGCATCATTGTACTCCGTGTTAAACAATAAGTATTATCTCTGTAAACACTGCTGGGTCATCTGACCAATCGCAGATTAGCGTCGCGCAAAGGAGGGGTTTGGAAAAATGAGTCGTTGAACGAATCATTTGGGAGTCGGTGAGAAAATCAGGTAAAAATAAATGCATATTATAAGAAAACAAAAGTGTTTTTGGGGACTCCCTAAACAACATTAGGAACATTTTAAATGTCATAATAGGTGCCCTTTAATGCATCCTTGCTGAATAAAAAAATAAAAAAATAATAATATATTATATATAATATATATTACCCCAAGCTTTTGAATGGTATTATATCATACAAATTGTAAATAAACATAATTTCATAAAAAGTTTTTTGTTTTGTTAAATTACAGCAGGGGCAGGAATTAAAATCACTAATCATAGAAGACATCTATTCAAGTGACTGTATGTGTGAATTTTTCAGGGTTCGGATTCAATTAATGCTGATTTTTTTTTTTATTCAATACCATCTTTGCTGATGGTAAAATGAAGTTTGAAATAAGTGAGTAGTGATACTGAAATACTGTTAGCGAACATCCGATGCCACTCAAGCTGCTGAGAGCAAAGTTTAGATGAATATGTAAATATGTGCTGCACGCTTTCCTCTCAATAACAAAATAAACACTCTACAAAATTGAGAAAACTGCAAGCATTAAAAAAAAACATCTGATCATTGCAACGTGAATATGTTTGCATGAACATATCGTTTCATCAGAAGAACAACATTTTCTACTATAAAGCGGCTCTCCAGTGTGTTCATGTTTTCACTCACGAACAACTGAACTCTACGGTCTGAACAGGAGAAATAAACCAGAAAAAAATTCAGCGTGAAAGAAGGCGGAGCCTCACCACACACCTACCTATTACGTAATCACCACGGACCAATGGTACGAGGTGTTTACCAGCCGTAGCAAACTTTTCCACAAGGTTTACTTTAGCAAGCTGTTTCGAACTCCCGGATTTGTTCGCAATTACGTCACATCAGTTCGTTCTTCGGTTTCGCTTGAAGTATATAGGGGCCTTAACGCCCAACCGGCAAATGGGAGGTTAGGATGACGGTGATTGAGACCGAGGAAGCAACGGGCAGTGGTGGCAGGTGAGGCGGGGAGAAGGGGAAAGGAGATAGCAGCTGGGAAGCCGGAGATGGCATGATGATAAGCACAGTCCAGCAGCCAGGGAGATGGGGAAACTGCAGAGAAAAAAAGAAGGAAAAGATAAGACAAAACTGATCTGAAGGCGAGCCACAGGAGATGAAATAAAATAAAACGGAAAAGAAATAAACAGAAAAAAACTAACTATTACCTATGCCACGTGAAAAATGTCGAGAAAGGAAAGAGTAATTAACTGGATAAAACAAGCGAGAGCTCTTGACAGCAAAAAAAAAGCAAAACAGAAAAAACGTAGAATCCAAAGCAGAATCGAAACAGACGACAACTGACAGGCAAACACAACAGAGCCACACGTGCTGAAGAACATGGCAAACGAACACAAACACCACACGCCGAAGCACATGGTCGGACAAACTAGACATGTGCTCCGGATGAACAACGGCACAGACACAAACACAACCTTTTCTTTATTTTCATAATAACGTTTATGACCATCAGTGGACACAAAGTACTTTAGGTAATTTCCAGTGTATTTTCTCTCACTTTTCCATGAGAACAGTTTCATATTATCATGTTTTCCTGAGAAATCAGTTCAATGTAGATTTATACAACCAGACATGAAACCCACTTTAAACCCACTTTACTGCATATAGGGATTTCTGAGAATCACTTGTTGTATTTCAGATCGGGCCTTTTGTATGAAGCATACCTCAATCGAGGCTGTTTATGTAAATGGTCAAGCTAAGATGTAAGTTCAGGATCATTTGGACGACAGCTTGAGAACTTGTCATTAAAAGATAAGTTGTCGATCTTGACATGAACTGCACACAGTTTCACATATGGCGCCAACATAGCCGTTTCCAACTGTTGCCTTCAGATCCAGAAGTTTTGCCGCGAGAGCTCGGATTTCGCATTTGTGAGGATTGAGACTTATTTCAAGAGAATATTTCAAAGCCATGTAGCTCTTTAAGCCTGAGCTTTTTTTGTGTGCCTGGCAGGCACAGAGCATTTCTTTCTCTGTGGGTAAGCCTCCTCACTTTCAGAAATCAAACTGTACCGTAACCCAGCTCCTATCCTATACATCCAGAGGGTCCCCTCTTAGGCACACAGAGGTGTCAGAGCCCCCTCACACATAATCGCTTTTAACGAACCTAGCCAGCCCCTTTTCTGACCACATTCTGCCCCGGTTGCATGTAGCTTTGTGCACTTAGCCTCTGGGATTTCAGGGGTTTTGGACTATGGACTAATAATCTGAACAGGATCCTAACTGAAGCACGTGGGTTGTGGATGTTTGGAGTACTCCGTTCCCTGTGCTCTGTACACAGCAGGGGGGCAGCGGGATGCCTGCTCATGCTTCACTCAGCATGGATAGAGAGGGAAGCGGGGAGAGAGAGAGAAGCCATGCTCAATTTGAGCAGGGGAATGCTGAATGCTGTTAAGGACTGAATCCCAGTACTCTTACATGGTTCACTCTCATTTATGAGGAAAGGCAGAGCAAGGCGGTCAGGGATTTTCTGCTCTTGCTCTGATATCTAGAGTTTGAAGTTGTGGGCACTTTATAACACTTAACCATGGATGTTGCCAATTCACCTCCGTAACCTCTGGGTCTTCACAGTGGCGATACTGTGTTTGTTGATTTTTGGAGTATTTTTTGTTATTGTTGTTAATTGAAAACACATACACACACACACACTAGCACCCACCCACACACTAACAGTTGTTTGGCATATAAAATAAAGGGAATAATGAGAAAAGATCATCAAGATAAATCACTTCAGCAGTTTTGCTTTGAAAAGACTGTATGTGAGGGGAACATACCAGATGTTAAAATACTTTTGCATTTTGATACAATCAAAATTATAGAACCACCCAGGTGGGCTGTATGAATACCTTTAGTTTGTGATCTTGTAGTAGAGCATTTACCTTGCAGGGTGGGCAACATTTTTTGAAGTCGCTGTTGACTATTTAAAAAGTAATGAAAAAAATAATGTTTATTAAATACATATATTTATATAAATATATTTAAACAACATGATTATCATTATCTAATTATTCATAATTTAATATTTCATTTTTATTTAGTTAAATATACATACTACTACACACACACACACACACACACACACACACACACACACACACACACACACACACACACACACACACATATATATATATATATATATATATATATATATATATTACTGTGTGTATATATATTCTCTCTCTTTCTCTCCAGTTTTTGTTTATTTAAGTGGACTCTGGCAAACGTGATGATTACTTGATGATAAAGGTGATGAACTGTTGACTAAAGTTGATTCTGGCCCTTGCATTGTCCTTCTTATCAGTATGCACCCTGGTAAACTGCCAATAACAGACATCTGAGGATCTGAGGATTTCTCTTACTGGTTTATTGCCTTGTTGGGACCCTGTCCAGTTTACTTTTTTTATGGAAACCATACAGGAACAGATGTTTACAAAATGTACAAAAGTTTACTTTTAAAACTTAAATGAACAAAAATCTGTTTATTGAAATGAAATAAATAAATAAATAATCATTTTAATATTATTAGTTTTAGTATTATTTAATATTATTTATTTATTATTTATTTGAATAGTCTCAAATTTATAAAACTCCAGTTTTTTTTTTTGTCACAACAGGATAGCTGTAGTTAAAAAAGCTGCATGTTTGTAGGCAGGTAGAAATTTGCAATAATAGACTGATTTCAATAATAG
Organism: Phoxinus phoxinus; assembly: GCF_949152265.1. Taxonomy (NCBI): domain Eukaryota; kingdom Metazoa; phylum Chordata; class Actinopteri; order Cypriniformes; family Leuciscidae; genus Phoxinus; species Phoxinus phoxinus. The sequence continues at coordinate 30,712,643 of NC_136877.1, forward strand.
ACTGATTTCAATAATAGACTGATTTCAATAATAGACTGATTTCAATAATAGACTAAAAGATATGAAATTATCTGAGCATGTCTGCCAACTATTCATATTGATCACTGTAGTCTAGTATTGTTACTCTTATTTTGTGAAATTCTGAGCACATAAAGTTGCCATATACTCAGCCATGGAGCACAGCCAGACGGGGCTAAACTCACTGCAGGCCCATTTAGGTTCATATATGCATGAAGTCTCACTTTTCTAGGCTGGAGACACTCATTGCCTAGAGCTGAGATGAAGATGAGCCCTGGGCTAAGATCTGCTATCAACAGAGCCTTGGGTGAACACTAAACACAGTTCTTCATGTTAATCTCCTCTGTTGTGAGAAGTCATGTGTCTGCTCTCTCCCTGCTGCATGTGCAGATAAAGTAATTAGGTACTTCCTGTGTGTGTGTCTGACCGTAAGGAGTTAAAGCGCTCAAGCGCATGAGAGCTCCTCTTAATAAATTTGTGTGTTTGTTCTCTCTGCTTACTTTGATTGATGGTATTGTTTTAAGCCAGGGAGGTTTTGGACCGCTTCACCATTGTTTCAGCTCTTTTTTTCCCTATTTTTCCCCCCTCTCTGTCTCTAAAGGAAAGAACAAGGGAGAATAAAATGGGGAGGGAGAGGTGGGGGTGTAAGAGAGAAATTAAAAAAGACTAAATGTAGCATTCATCTTGTTTATTCACTCAATATTAAAGCTGTTGAAATCTGGTATGCAGATATTTCCTGCTCTGAAAGTTTTTGCGGGTGCTGGTGTTTCACAGTTTGCCTTTGGCTTGAGGCTGGTGTGTGTATGTAGTCTGGAGCGTGCCAGTGTGTGTGCGTGTGTGTGTGTGTGTGTGTGTGAGTGTGTGTGTGTGAAAGCAAGAAACAGATAAAGATAGAAAGAGAAAGAGAGGTGAAGGAATTATGAATTATCCTGTCCAAGCATATACTGACCACAACCACATAGCCGTGTACAATCTGGATTCTGCTTTTCCCTACAGTCTCTCGTATGTGTAAGTGCATGTCAGACCCCCAGGACGACAGAGAGGGGAATAGCATCTCACCACCGTGGCTCAGAACCGGGTATGGAATTTACAGTGTTCTAACAAAAGCCATTCCAACACTTTTTCATTCCCTTTTTTTAGTTTACGACTATTATTCTTACAAGATGTTTTAGGTTCTGGTCATCCTTGCTGACACAAACCACAGTTCTTCTGATTATTCTTTTCTTTCCTCTTCTCTTTTTTTTCAATGCTTGGAATGTTTTGGGAAAACAGAATGCAACGGAGCTCTGATGGTGGTCTTTTTCAGTTAGGCTTGTCCAGGGTGTTAGCCACCAAGAACATACTGAAAATAACTCTCTGTGGAGCTAGGTATGTTATTTTAGGGAATGTCCATTTTATATGATGGATATATATGGAATTATGACTTGGTTTTTCTCTTTCTCTCACCCTCTCTTTCTAATGACCTCATCAATCTTTTATTGCTTTGGGGATTCAGCTCTCCAATTCTCTGTCCTCTCAACATACTGCATTTACATTTATTCATTTAGCTGACACTTTTATCCAAAGCAGCTTACAAATGTGAATAAAAGCCTACAAAAAGAACAATTCATTAGTATTGAATTGTAATATTGCTATTTTATCGATAATCACATCCCTAGTAACAATGTTTGTCATTGTTGGACTTGGTGAGTTAACATGTCACTTATTGAACATAGATCCTGTTCTATTCTTACTCATGGAAAACTGCTACTCAACGCTCCTTGCCAAGTGTCAAGGTACGTTCCAACTTCTGTACTTGTGCACCATTCTATGACGAAGTCCAATCTTGAGGTGTTGGAACAGTCACATTGCTTCTTCACTTGTGGTTCAGTGGGGCTTTCACACTGAGTCACAAGTTCTTTAGAGGTTCTTTGTGAGAAACCTCATGTATCTCACTCAGAAAGTGGTTTCACACAGGTCACCACAGTCCATACAGACCATCTGTAGGTGTCATTTCTGTACAGCAATGTCTCAGACAGCAATGTGTGTGTTCTCTCCCCCACTCTCTCTCTCCTCATCCCTACAGAAAAGAGTTGATCAGCATCATTTCCCACCTCTCGAGTCTTGTAAACTCATCCTCTGGTTGAGTGTAGCGCATGTTTACATACCCCACTGTTTTTATGTTTGTCTAATCAAACAAAAGGAAATGGAGAGAGAGAAACAGCAACATTCCCTGTCCACGCTGTTTACTTAATCTCTGAAGAACTGTTCATAAAATGACACATGAAATATTTCAAAGCCTGACTAGAGACAAATAACTCCAGCCTGGCCACAGAATGTCTAGCTGTTTTGTGTATTTTCCTGTGTTATTTTTTTTTGTGGTCTTTTTTTATTTGTAATGTGTGTGTGCCTGTGGCGGGCTGTTCAGCTGTTTTAGGTTCTGTCCCTTTGTCCCCTTCTGAAGGGCATAAATATTCAAGAGAGCAACAAAACAAAAAGAAACAAAACCCAGTGCTGACATACACAGACATGGAAATGCTCTCAACACACAGGCTTTGGGCTGAGACAAACTCTGGGTTGTAGGGTTGAAAGGTCATAATGTGTTGATCAAGGTCACAAGTACTGACTGGTCAGTAAGAAAGACATTTATACTGTTTCAGAAAAAAATTATATTTCAAATAAATTCAGGTTCTTTTGAAGTTCTATTCATCAAAGAATACTGAGAAACATTTGTATTACAGTTTTCACAAAAATATTAAGCAGCACAACTTTTCAACATTGATAATAGGAAATGCTTCTTGAGCACCAAATCAGCATATTAAAAGGATTTCTGTAGGAATAACGATGCTGAAAATTAAGCTTTGCCATCACAGGAACGGCTATTTTAAATTGTAATAATATTCCACAATCTTTCTGTTTTTACTGTATTTGTGTTCAAATAAATGCAGCCTTGGTGTGGATAAGAGACTTCTTTCAAAAATATAAATAATGGATAATCCACAGGTAATGGATTCTGGGTTCTACCACCCTGGTCCACAAAAGTTAGTTTATTAACTATGATAAAATGCATTTAATATAAACATTTAATATTATAAAGTATATTAAAAATTGTTCATTTAAAATAATCTTTGTCGATCCAACACAGTGATTTAAAAAAAGTGATAACACTGAAACTTAGGACTGTCTTGAGACCTCATAATATTCTTGTAAGCTCTCTTTATCTCAGTCTGATTATCTATTTTGTTTTTGTTTTTGTCTTAGTCTTGATATATCTAACTTGCCATGTTTTATGATATATCTGTTAATGTAATGTGTGTGTGCGTGTGTGCGTGCGTGTGTGTGTGTCATGTCTATGTATCAAGGAATTTCTAGAGCTAGTGGACCCTCAAACGCCTCCACACACACACACACACACACACACACACACACACACACACACACACACACACACACACACACACACACACACACACACACACACACACACACACACATAGCTGACTTGTTTGGATCATCAAGCAATTATTTGCACTTCTTACACCCCTTACCAACAGCTTGATCTCACTGTAGCTCTCTACATATCTTGTTTGAGAGTATGTTTAGTCAAACCTTTATACTTCCTCTTTTATTTCTCGACACCATGCTTGCTTGATACCTGTTCTGCCCTGGTGTTCTGGTGTTTACTTACTTAGTTACTGTGACTTAGTAACAGCATCAATGACACTTGATCTGTACCGTAGCCAAGACCTTTCCCGTGACTCCCTTGTGCTCTTGACCCTCTGTGTTTGACCATGTCTCTTCTGTACTGAAAAAAATCCTTCTATTTCTTTTCTGCATTTCTCCTCTTCTTTAGCTTGCTTTCTAATCTAGTTGTCAAATAAACATGGCATTGTTCATTACGGATATTGTTGGGTCTCTGACAAATTACTTTTGTTCCTGTTTTGTTAGTTGCTGTGGGATACACTTGTCTGCTAAATGTTTATTTTTAAATAGAGATGTAAATGTACTGTGACTGTTCATATTTGGGTTTTTGTACATCGTATTACAAGTTTGGTAATGACAGAGGATAAGTCAATCTCATGGACAAGTTGTGGTAATATTGGTTTGGCTATGTGCAATAGTAAGTGATTCAGAGGATCTTGAGCCACCCAGCTGTCCGCTCAACTTATTTCTGAATATTTTTCAATGCATTACATAATTTCTCACCTAATGGGAGTTAAGGAACTGATTCTAGACTAAATCCTGCCAGAGATTTAATTCCCAGCTAAGTCTTAATACCCAGTTAAGAGTCAGAGTATGCAGTAAAATCCATCCTGGCCCAGTTTTGTCTTAAAACACTTAAATGCCAGGTCATGCTGACTGTTGGAGTGTGAAAGAGGTAGTATAGATGTTTTAAAAGAGTACTAAATGTGCTTTTGGACCGGTTGTCCACCCTCTCCAGCAAACACACATATATTTCAGGTACGGTTGAGCTTAACAGTTCTGAAGGGGTAAACGCTCCTTCAAAACACTGGTATGCACTGGTTTCAGGTATGGAGGCAGTGTATGTGCTTGTGTGCGTGTGTGTGGGATGAGGATAGAGAAAGAGGAGGACACACCTTAACCTCCAGTGTCGACTCATTCTGGCTGGATATCACACTTTAGGATGCACACAAACATGAGCTTAGCTTACTCACTATTGAGATGTATGCTTAAAAACCCACCAACACACACCCTGTTGCATTAATCTGTATTCGTTGTGTTTGTGTCTCTCACCTCAAACAGCCTTAGTGCTAATAGTTTTGTTGATTGAACCATTTCGTCTCAATCTGATGTAAGGAAAGCACTCTTTGGAACGTATAGTCTTTGATTAATCACACGTACACAAGTGCACATTCTCACAATCATGCACAGAGCTCTTTGGATCACACACACACCTTCATTAATGAACATTAGTATTGGGCTGTGTTTTCCTGTAGCTATCTTAGTTAGATGCTATCAGCCATATCCAAATGCCAGTAAACTCACACACTTGGAGTTCACTGTGCTCTCTGCAGACCCTCAAACGCCTCCACAACACACACACACACACACACATACACACACGGTCCTGTAGCTTTGATAGCTGCCAGATGTTGAGAGTCGAATCAGTCACTGTGCTTCAGTACACTGCTGCGGATATCTGTCCTAGGCCTGGTTCTCTCCAGATTTAGTGCACACATACACATACGCATGCACATACATCCAGTCTCAAACATTAGTGTGCGTTATGACACTCATAAAGATACCTTTGTATATACAATTTGGTAGACATGCTCTTAAAGCTCAGATATTAATGTTGTTTGTTTTAGTGCACACACATGTTCATGCTTGCATTCACATCTATGACGTATCATCTCAAGTACTGTAGATAACCCCCTAGAGAGACAGACAGAAAGACAGGCATACAGATAGCTAGACAGACAGACAGATAGATTGATAATTATAGAGACAGACAGACAGACAGACAGACAGACATACAGACAGACAGACAGACAGACAGACAGGCAGGCAGGCAGGCAGGCAGGCAGGCATACGGATAGCTAGACAGACAGACAGATTGATAAGTATAGATAGAGACAGACAGACAGACAGACAGACAGACAGACAGACAGACAGACAGACAGACAGACAGACAGACAGACAGACAGACAGACAGAGGCAGGCAGGCAGACAGACAGGCAGGCAGGCAGGCATACGGATAGCTAGACAGACAGACAGGCAGACAGACAGAAAGACAGGAAGATAGAAAGCTAGTCAGACAGACTGATAAGTATTTGATTTGATTTACTTTATTAATACCCCAGGGGGAAATTTATGTCACAGCAGCACAAAATGAATAAATAAACAACAACAACAACAACAAACAACATAGAGCAACAAGTATTGTACAACAGCAACAAGTATTGTTCTCAAGTATCAATTCTTCTCCAAAGCATTATGATTATATACGACCAGGATAAAAAAAAAAAAAAAAAAAAAAAAAGAAGTATATAATAGACAGGCAGACAGACAGAAAGACAGGCATACGGATAGCTAGATAGACAGACAGACAGACAGACAGACAGACAGATTGATAATAAGTATAGATATTATAGACAGACAGACAGATAGGCAGACAGGCATATGGATAGCTAGACAGACAGAGAGATTGATAAGGATAGCTAGACAGACAGACATACGATTGATAGACAGGCTGACAGTTAAACATAAAGACAGACATATGGATAGCTAGACAAACAGACTGATTGATAGACAGGCAGGCAGACAGACAGAAAGAAAGGCATAAGGATAGCTAGACAGACAGACATATGATAGATGGATAGACAAATAGCTAGACAGACAGACAGACAGGCGGATAGCTAGCTAGACAGATGGACAGATAGATTGAGATTTCTAGTTGACAGGTTCTCTCAAAAGAGCTTAGAGCTAGTTTATATCATGAGACTTATGTATTGTGAACAGTTTATATCATGAGACTTATGTATTGTGAACAGATTTTTGTCATTAACACAATGATCCAGCTGGGGAAGTTTCAGTGCAGAACATGATTATTTTTCCATATAACCACAGAACTCTGGAGACTGAGATTATATCTTTGAGTGTTGATAAATTGCCACAAATTTTGGCAATGCACATACTCATACAGATACATGTCTCTACACAATATCTAGTTGGTCATCCATGAATTTTCATGTATATCAGCTTTATGGCCTGGTTTCAGAGACAGGGCTTAGATTAAGCCAGGACCAGGAGTAGTTACATTTTTGTTAAACTTTGTTAAATTAGGACATTTAAGTAGCTGTAATAAACATGCCTTAGAAAAAAAACATTACTGGTGAGCATCTTTAGACAAAACAATAGCTGTGCTGTGACATATTTTAAAATATGCCAGTGCAAGTTGCTTAGTTAAAACTGCTCAAACATGCATTTTAGTCTGGTACTAGCTTAAGCCTTGTCTGTGAAACCAGGCATATGTTTTAAAGAGATTTAAACTGTAGCCGTCATATCCATAAAATAAAGGGTCAATAATTTGTATTTACACCAGTATTGATTTTGTTTTACCTTTTACTTTTTTATGGGATAAACATAGTAGAAAGAAGTTAAGTGCATTGTGGCAGAGCGTAATTAGATTAAGACATTTTGAAATGGACTGGAATAATATTTCTCTTTTTCCACTGCATTCATACGTAGTTTGCAAATCACTGAGATGTTTACACGTCTGTGGCGAGCAGGACGAGGTCGAAGGACGTGAGAGAACGGCGCGAGACCGGTGGCGTGATTAATGATGATCGACACCTGTGAGGCGAACTTCGATGTCTCTTCATCATTTGTTCTGTTGAGGATGAGAACTAGAGTCAAGAGCATGTGTCCAGTATACCTGCACTCCTTTTCATCCTGCACCACATCCCTCTTAAGCAGCTCACACACTCACTCATTGCCCAAAGAGGGTGGCAGGAAATTATGTCATAAAGACGTAATGGAGTCAGTGTACAAAATGTTTCTCGGTCTCAACATTCCTGTAAGTCTTGAGCTGCCAGTGCTGCTGTGTCAGTGACGTGTTACTCAATCCTGAGCTGGTTTTGATCTACTGATAGTCCTGCTGTTACTTCTACGGCATTTTTATTGGCCCTCTTCATTTATTTTTAGAACCTGATTTCTATTTTTAGGTCCCATCATGTTAAGCAAATAAACAAGGTAAATGTGAATGACACTCTATTGCATTTTCTTCAACATTTGTCACCATATTCTTCAGCCATACTACAAAGGAAACTAAGAATTCTATTTTCTAAGAATGACAATGAAACACATTTTATATGTTGTTTCATTGAAGTATCTGATCTGATAATATGATTTGTCATTCTGCATCAGGGGTTTCTTGCATTAAAACACACACACACACACACACACACACACACACACACACACACACACACACACACACACACACACACACAAAAAGACTTTTTGCACAAAAAACATTCCTTTATGAACTTACTGTATTTCATATTTCACCTTAAAAAAATTAAAAAGGACAGTTAATGTTGTATATTTGTTATACATTATGTTATAATGTAATGTTTATATTTTAGCTAATGATCCATTTTCTGTTCTATTCATTTGCATAGCTGTAGTCCTTTAACTTATTTTATACTAAATTTAGTTTCAGTCCTCAAATTTTGCTTGCGTAACAAAACATTAAACCAGGGGTTCTCAACTCTGGCCCCAAGGCCGTTTTTCTCCAACCCTCATCAAAGGGCCAGAGTTGAGAACCCCTTCATTAAATGCATACAATTGTCTTGCCTCTCTCCCTTTTTCTTTGCCACTTCCTTATAGTCTTTGTCTCCTTTGGTACATGTTGATGCATCCTCCATTCAACGGATTATACCACTGTTTAAAGGAGGACTGTCTGGCAGTGTGGCAACAGTCCTCAGCCTGTTATTTAGTGTCATACAGTACAGATACATGCATGCAAACAAATACATGTATGCGTGTTTGGGCATGACCATGCATACATATACACACATTCAGACAACCTACTGTCCCAGAGACAAAAAACATGAATTCCTGTAATGCTTAAGCCACAACCTGTCATCATCAGTCCACAAACTGCCTCAGTTACAACACTGTTCTCGTTCTCTCTTTAGCTCGCTCTTTCTTTGTCTTTTACATTTGCTTGTTGAAAGACTCTATAGCACTGGATTTAGCTGCAGATATAACAGGACTCGTGCTTATATATAGTGCAGATCTGCATACCCTAATTATTGTTTCATTTCTCAAAGAAACTTCGAGTTCTCCTGGAAATTAGTATTTTGCTTGGATGTGACTACCATGTCAAGGTCTGTCAGTTTGTATAATGATGTATGTGTGTGTATTTTCACAAAGTTACAGGCCTGGTGTGTTCTCTGAGAGTCAGATTTTCAGCTTGTGCGCGTACATGGTGATGCTTTTGACGATGTTGACCCAATGTTAGTGATGAAGGACTATAGGCAGCAACGGTGTTAGAGAGACGTGCTATAACTGGAAAAGGCATCAGAGAGAGAGAGAGCGAAAAGAGTTTGGGTTTTTTTGGTTTTAAGGTTTATGAATATAATCACCCCCGTAGACACAAAGAAGAGCTTTTGGGGTTCTGTGATTTTATGGACCGCTAGAAGAGAAACATTCAGCAGGAAGAAAAACCGCAATGGCTAAATAATAACACAGCACGGGGGACCACTTTCCCCTGAGAGCATCCGCAACACTCTCTCTCCCGCTTTCTTTCTCACTCTCGCTCTCTCTCTCTTTTGCCCATGTGTAATTTACAGTATAAACATTGTGTGTCTGTGCTCATTCTCTGTGGCCCTCTGGTGCCGGTCTGACTAACACATTCTCCCATTTTCCCTCCCTTCTCCTCTATTCAGCCCTATTTACAGTGCTCACTGCCTCCACAACCAGCGCTGACCAATCAGCGGTCACTTTGGTGCCATTTAGATATTATTCTGTCCAATTAGACGTGTGGTAAAGCTAAAGATAGATCCTGTTGAATAGACCTGGTGCCTGTATTGATGGCCATTTATGCCAAGCCTGCCACGTTAAAAAACCCAGTGACCTCCCGACAAGACGGAGCCTCTTCTTGCTTGTGATTTAACTCGCTCTTCGTTAAAACCGCTCAATCGAATTATTATACCACCACGCATGTGGAATTGAACAGAACTGTGTTGTGTTGTAAAGCTCTCAATTGCCATGTGGGTTTTGCCTACAGCTTTAGTCTATAGAATAGAGGAGAAAAAGCCAGCATCAGGATCTTAAACAAGTTAATTGATACTTTATCTGGCAAAATTTCAAGTTGTGTTAAGATGTGCACTAAATAATAGCTAAAAGTCATTAAGAAGATTTTGAGTTACTAATTAGTATAGGATTATAAGTCATTCTTGTGCCTGATGTGATAAGAGTAAAGATAAAGAGGAGACCGCCAGGCAAAAATACTTACTGTTTACTTCAGTAAGTATTTATCAGACTCTGTTTATTTTTGATGGAAAGTTCTCATGTTTGAGTTTCAACTGAGCCAGGAGGTTTTTCTGTGTGAAGTTTGCATATTCTCCCCATGTTGCCGTGGGTTTCCTCCGGTTGCTCCAATGGACCGGCCATCCATCCAGTGTTTCCCTGCCTTTGGCCAAGACACTGGGATAGGCTCCAGAATCCCCACGACCCTACATACCTTAGGTAAACAACTTAAATTTCATTGCTATTGTTTTAGAAAAAAAGATATGACAACATAACTTATATTGGGTCTTTTTTCTACCAAAGGCATCTACCACAACATTTTAAACATTTTTATTATTTAGATTTGACAATTCAAACAGCAAAAATGTAAAAGTTAACATCCAACAATAACAAATGATTGTTTTGGCCAACAGAAATTGAAATGGCCAGAACATTTCAAATTCTCTACTCAAAATTTGGGCCCGACCTCTATTTTTGTCCTCTATATTCTGTCATATTTCACACCATATGTAAATACGTCACTTTACTGAAGTCAGTCTTAACTTCTGGTTCATGTAGACTTTAATACATCCCTGTGTGGTGGTTTTTATACTCTATTTTTTAATTAATTAGTTTGGAGGATAAATTTCACAAAACTATAATTTCAGAGTTAAACCCTGGTTAGAACCAGTTCACTGCTCTTTGCACTGCTGACTAACAACTTGGACTTTGAAATATTGAAATATAGCTCTTAACTGTGACCACTTTCTTGGTGTTTTCTTAGCATGCTTGGTACTCTCCTGGCCTTTTCAAATCTGACACACGGAAAAAAACTGACACTCACACCTCAGAGAAAAGATTAATGCATGAAGTTTTGTGTTGCGGGAGTCTGTAACTGACAGTCTTGTGGTGCACATAAGGACAGGATCACTGTGGCCTAGATGTAGGGTGTGTGTGTGTGTTTTTTTTATGCAGTTTGTTCATTGCTAGGATTAGATTGTAGAGTTCTAATACAAATTAGATGCTATTATTGTGTTAAAGCCAGTGATTTAGCCTCTGATAACTCATATAAAATGACGTTTCCCTGTGTATTTGTGAATGACGTTCGCCAGTGTGTAGAGAAAGGTGGGATGTGAGACTTGCTGGGAGTTTTATTCTCTCATGTAAACTCTGCTTGAACTTACATTGCTTGCGCGTGTACAACTTCCTGCCAAAAAGCATCTCTGAGGATGATGGGACACTCAGGTTGAACCAGAGCTGACATCACTAGCACGCTTTGTGTCATAGCGCCCCATTCTGCATCTCTGTAACCTTATAACCTTTAATCAAGAGTGTCTGTAATAAGAGACCTTTGCATATCCGATATACGAGAGGCCCTGTTTAGAGTGGAGAGAAAGGAAATTGCTAACGTTTGGGAAAAAATGTGGATTATATCACTGTAATTGTTGCTAATTAGAATTGTTGAGCCAAATCTTTTGAGAACTTTAATAAATAAAGAAACAAAGAAACACATGTTTTCTGACCAAAGCCACAGGGTTCAAGAACTTAAAACAACTGCCATATATTTATTGATTTATATTTGTGTTGTAATAAAAGGTGGAGAGAGATGAGAAGGCGATATGGAGAGCACAGGCATGCTAACATATAGTTTGTGTAATTACGGGTCTGAAAGCAGGCACGTGTTAAAGCACACCTGTGTTTGTGATGTGCGTGTGTGCACATTTGTTCTCACAGATCTGTATATAAAAGATGTTTTTGCCTCAGTCCTGAGCTTTTATGTTACGGATGATTTACTGTTGCTCTCCACAGACCAGCAGATATGAGAGATGATCTCATATGATAACGCCCACAGGTTTATGATTTAGGATCTCACTTCTCTACATGCATATGCAAGTGAGAGATGGTGGAGGTCTGTGATGTTGGGATGGGAGTGTGGGGTCATCCTCTGGATGCAGGACATCAGGCCATTCAATTTGCAGTTTTGCAAATGATTGTTTTATCATTGTGTGTCATTTCAGAGCAAAAGGTAAAGAATGTCTTCATTTGTTTACTGCTTTAGCCATCTTTGGCCGAAAGCCAGGTATATATTTGATGCCACAGACAGTTTTTATAGACACATCTCAGTTTTAATCAAAGAAAAGAGCTCACTTCTGCCCCCTCCCCCCAAATGTAAAGAGCTATACGACATATCAGTGGTGGGAGCATGTTTGATCAAGCATTGAATTTTCTTTTATGTTATAATTCTGCTCCTAAGCACAATAGCAGGTGTATATTTTTTTTCCAGAAATATTCTGCTAAATTTAAACTGCGTAACTGAAGTGTGGCTTCATACAGAAAAAGTGATCAAGGTTTTAATAATCACTGCAAATTATAAAATGGTCATCAGGTGGTGACCATAGAGAATTCAAATGAGGGAAACCGCATTTAACGATTAATAGTAATTATTCCAAATCCATATTTCAAAAGTGTTCTGTAGCTTGACTGCTAAAATTATCTAACATACATACTCTACTGTTATTAATACGATTGTTTAACCCCTTATCAAGCACCCCCTCTTTTTTAATAGACATGAAAATGCACATTCCGAACTTAAATGGTTGTAATTCAAGAATGCTTTGGAATATAGATGTAAGATTGGTCTTGTTTTTAAGAAGACACTTGGCAGATTTTTGTAGACGTGAAATAAATTAAGATATAATTTAAGATATATGTTATATAAGAAGTTTGAGTTTATGAAAATGTTTAGTTAAAAATTTAATTATTCATATTTTAAATAAAATATATATTTTCAAAACCTGGACTCTAAAACTGCAAAAAAAAAAAAATCAAAGGCAAATATCTGAACAAGTTGTGTTTCAAATTTTAGATTGATATCTCAAAAAATAAGCTTTCAGTGAGATTTTGTTTGGGTGCAGTACCAAACTTTTTCACTAGTTGACATTACTGCCCATATAAGGGCGCCTCCATTTCCATATGTTGTTTGAGTGATCTGAACCATTATTTTTACAATTTTCATACAATTTATGAAGTAGACATCCTATTCAGAAGTAGTATTGGAAGTTTGGCAGATTTTGAAATTAATTCAACCTCTAAGAAACATAAAAAGAACACGTATGTGTATTATAGCTCGCTGCCACATCACAAAAGGTGAATCTTTTATTTTTTTCTTTATATTTAAAACATTTTCACAACTTTTTTTTCTAAAACAATTGAATGGATGCTATCTTTTGAACTCTTGGCATGAAACCAAACTGAGCTTTCTACCATTCTTTCATGAGCTTTCATTATTTATTTTATATAAAAAAAAAAACAGTAACTGTTTTCTGTTTTAATATATTTCTAAATATAATTTATTTCCTGTGTGGTAAAACTATTTCAGCATCATTACTCTTCAGTGTCACATGATCAGTGTCACAGAAATTCTAATATGCTGATTTGCTGCTCAAGAAACATTACTTATTATTACTATATGTTGACAACTGTTGTGGAACTGTTTTCAGGATTGTGTAATTAATACAGAACAGCATTTATTTGAAATAGTAACGTTTTGTAAAGTTATAATGTCTTTATTGTCACTGTTAATGCAATTGAATGCATCAGTGCTGAATAAACGTGTTAATTTCTTAATAAATTAAAAAAATCTCACTGACCCCAAACTTTTGAAAGGTATTGCAAGCCTTACATAATTTTGCCAAAAAAAAATGGTTAGTTAGCATTATTCCACTGTTAACATTATATTAACATATATATTAACATTATTTTATTTAGCTTCATAAAGCTTATAATATAAATCTTTTATTGCATTTATATTGAACATTCTGTTGAGTTCAGCATGATGCACAGCAAATGCTGTAGTCTGTTAAAATGGAACTGAATTACTGAATTGCATGAGCATGAAGGCATACTGGACAAAAATGACTGCCATGATTCTGTATGTCTTATTTGTTTTTCTGCTGAAGAGCCTGTGTACCAGACACACAAAGTGTGTCTGGTAATTGGGATCTTTTTATTTGAGCTACAAGATGGATGTGTGCGTGTATCTTGTGTAACTCTGTTCCTGTTTCAGATCTCCTATTTTCCGCTGTCTGGGACACTCCGTTGAGAGGCAGAGTGTATTTACAAGCAACATGGCAAGGAAGGATCTTATTATGCCGTCAGAGATCTTGTTTTTCAAGAGGGCCACTAAAGGGCACGTCTATAGTAGCCAAGCAGCTGTCAAGATAGAGAACTACAGCATAGAAACTCTTCACTGCTGGATAGATGATCGCTAAAAGTGTGATCATTTGATTTGACAACTTCTACTTAGTGGCGTACCGCAAATCCCAGATGCCCCCCGCTGAGCATGAGACAGGGTCCCGCCCTCAAATAGTAGCCCCTATTATCGTTGATGGAGAGAGACAGTGATGTTATTTTGGGAAATTTAGTCCTTTCTTAAATACTGCTTTCTTTATTTATCATTTTCATTGCCCATTTTTCAGGATTTGTCATTTACAGAAAAAGAAGGATGGTTATAGCTCTGGAGTTGTAACATTTTAATCATTATATCATATAATGTGACATAAGCGAGAGGGAAGTGATTACACGATTCTAGTAAGTTCTGATGACTGGACAGCATTCAACAAATGCAAAATGCATGACAAGTTGTTTTCTGCAGTTCTGATTCCCATGTAAATGCATTTAGGCTGACTCTGTGCGGAGGGGCCTTTAACAATAAAGGTGCTTTATTGGCATTTATGCTTCCATTAGGAACCTTTAACATCCATGGAAACTTTCCATTGCACAAGTTATTTTATAGTGAATTTTTTTTATATTTTTTAAAATATTAAAATGTTATTCACACTAAGAAAAAGAGGTTATTTTGTTAGAACTTTTAACTTTTTAGAACGCTGGGATTCTGCCATTGCTGTGAGCCCCCCTTTTGGAACTTTTATTTTTAAGAGTGTAGTGCTCATTCTAAACCCACACTTTAGAGACACTTCTTCTGAAATACATCTACTAGAAAATCTTCACAGATCTCAATATATATATATATCTTACACACTTTTACATGATACATTTTCAAAAATCTCAGGAAGTGCGTCTGTGAGTGTGCGACTAACAGACCATTAGTCAAAGATGACCACACACACAGACACCTTCAAAATACATCCGGAATTGTTGTGATATCTTTTTAGGGATGTGCAAAAACAAACAAACATTGAAATCGACTAGTTACCTAATCAGACTTTATAAAGTCCTGTGTAATTATAAGCTGTTTCAGGTTCTCTTCACACCCATCAGATGCGTTTCTCTGGGGGCCATTTATATAAGAAACATAAACATCTAATATAATGGACCAGAATGCTTGAGGTCTTGGGATGCGTTTTTAAAACATGTTTTTAACTTGACGTGCACAGTGCTAAAACAGTAATTCAATGGCCTAAATGATCTCCTGCGTGTGTTTGGATTTACACTATCCGTTCAAAATGTAGGGGTCGGGGCGATATCTTTTTATGTTTCAATGTCAGCAGGGCTACATTTATTTGATCAAAATTTATCTAATTAAATTTAAATATTTTTTAATTTTAAAATGTTATTTATTCCTGTGACGTCAAAGATGTATTTTCAGCAGCCATTGCATGCATTGAAGATGAAAACACATGACGTTCTATTCGGAGCCGTTCACGTCCTGACTGGGAATTCTGCGTTTCTATGGCACTATAAACGGCTAAATTAATGCTGGAACTACATGCTGTAATTATGACCTCTACAAGGACATGAATGCCTTTTACAAGTTGATATCACGTACTTGTGGTAATTACGACATGACTTGAATGTCTTTAGAGTCACATGATCCTTTAGAAATCATTCTAATACTGATTTGCTGCTCAAGAAACATTCCCTCTTATTATCAATATTGAAAACAGTTGTGCTGTTTAATGTTTTTGTGGAAACTGATACATTTTGCTTCAGGATTCCTTGATGAAAAGAAAGTTCTAGAACAGCATTTATTTTAAATATAAATATTTTAAAACAGTATAAGTGTTTTTTACTGTCAATATCGATCAATTCAATGTTTCCTTTCTAAATAATAATAAATAAAAAAGATCATACAGACCCCAAACTTGGTAGAATAGTGTAACTGAAGTGCTAAGGGAATGCATTCAAAAACTCGTGATTACAGCACCATTGCTAAAATAAAAAATCTTTAAAAATGTATATATTTAACTAGACGACCTCACTAATCATCTTGATCACGCAAGCATTGTGACCATTTCCCATTTTTATATTTTGCTCTGTCTTTTGTTCCGTCTAATAAATTTATTTAGGTGGATTCTCATTATTTGATTTTCTAGCTGTTTTGTATTTATTTATTTGTTCTTAATATTTTTACTTAAAATAATTACAAAGATTTTTTTCTCCAAGCTGACAAACTCGCTGCTAGCAGTTTAGGCCATGTTCAGTGTTTACCTGTCTTCTGTCTCTAGGATGTGGTGGCATGTTTTCACGCATGTGTTTGGGTGAAGGTGAGCCTGTCACTGCGTCCATTGTGTGAGTTCAACCCAGCATATAGACACTTTCCTCCTGCTCCAGGATGTTTCAAACAACCTTTTAATACCCATTACTGGACCGCCTTGAGAGCAAACATCACTAATGATGAACAAACTCAATATAAGTTCATATAACCATTGGCTTCCCCTTTGAAGATCACCCTTAGTGCAGACAATACTTTCACATGCAACTGTTATTCTTTCACATTCCTCTCTTTCTTTCGCTCTCATGCATACACTCATTCATTGTCTATTTGTCTGTTCCTTCTCTTTTCCATAAACTCCTTCCACTGTTGTGCAAAGTTCACAGATAAGGTAGTGTGTGCCTTCAGAGCCATATAGACCTCACCTGTCACAAGGTCATCCTTAGCTGAACTGGTGTCAGCCTGTGACCCAACTTCCACCACGTCCACAACCCATTCTTTTTTTCCCTAGTCTGTGCTGTTCAAGCTGTCCAGTCATTACATAAGTGCATAAAGACGCTATTCAGTCCAAGAACAGACTGCTCATTTTTGTGTACTTCAAACTTAGTTTATATAACAATTGACGCAGCCCAAAAAGGGGGCTTGGATCAACAGGGTCCAAAGTCCAAACATTAAGTCCTGAGCTGCAAATATCAAAACAGACTTTAAAACCTTTGTTTGTGAGGACAATTCCTCCACGGCCAAGTTGTTTGATCAACGCTGGCTGAGGCTTAGTCCTCTGTTCACACATCGATTATGCTCCGAGTAGACTTTCGCACAGCTCAGGTTAGAGACGTGAGCCAGGCGAGGCCCTCAGTGGAGCCGAAGTGAACACAGCAAAATAAAAGACCAGAATATGAGACTCTCTAGTGAGTCAGTCAATTTTTCAATGTGATGACATACCACTCCAAACCTGTGATTTCACATGGAGCCTGTTTAGTTTTCAGAATAACTCTGTACTCTATCATTGCCATTATAACATTGCCATTGTAACATTATAATGCATGTTTTGTATCTCAGGAACAAGGTGTGTGTGTGTTTATATATGTAGGCCTATGTATGTATGTATGTATGTATGTGTATATACATATATATATATATATATATATACACACACACATAGTGTTTTTTTTCTGCTTTATCGTATTAAGGCAGTCCTCCTGCTTATATTGTTGGACTCTGCATGTGTGAATGGCAATATGAGTAAATGCCTGGAAGTGTGACTTTCTGTGTGTACTTTTCAGTACTGGTCAACCTCAGAGAGGACCAATAGAGCTCATGTTTTCAATCATTAACACAAGAAGCATTGTACACAGTGTTTAAATCTAACCAAGAAAAATAATAGAATGTGTTTGTCCTTCTGCTGTCGAGTGGGAGTTTATCCTTAGCAGCCGTGGTCAATGTCCACCCAGCCAGCCAGGAAAGCATGCTGAGGAATTCTGCTGCATGCCAGTAGAACAAGACACACACACACACACACACACACACACACACACACACACTCAAAATTCTGTTGTGATTCCTATTTTTACCAATGGTTGCCTATTTATTATAAGATTTTAAAATGTTATGGAAGCATTCAAATTTTTAAATTCTGATTATTTCAGCTATCTGACCCTGGATGGTAGCAGATACTGTATTCTTCACAAGTAATTGTGTGTATTTTTTTTTACATAAAGTGTATTAATAATAATACCAAATGTACATTAACTTACGTTTTCATTGAAACGTACAATATTGACGCATTGACGGTATTAAAATCATGGTATTAATATTTTGATTGTATTGTATTCAATTGTCATATTCAATTATTAATGTCATATCACATTATGTTTTCAGTCGCATTTATTTAATGCGGTTTTCTCATCTACTTTATATGAAATCATTATAACATTTCGCTCTGTTATGTGACTTCTGCTGCAGACTCGCTTCGAAAGACTAGACTACGAATAAAAATGTGTGCGCTGTAATCCACATCTTTACAATGGGTTTGGGGCAGAGGTAAGGAATCTATACAATTTATCTATAAAACTGGTAAAAGGGCAGTTATATCTTTGTGATATAAAAGATTCGAAAATATTTTGCGTTTCTTTAGCTGTAGATACGTAATAATATTGTACGTTTCAGCATCTATTCAATCGGAATTTTTTTTTAACGTTTTGCACCTGAAAATATTACGTATTTATACCTACGTATTAACAATGAGATCAGGCTGCTTTATTTTACTCCACAGAGGAATCTGAACTCATCTTCAAATCAAACTGAAACTTGTTGAATCAGAATCTGACTTACCACTGAAGCCAGAGTACAGTCTTGCTTCTGTAAAACAGAACAGAGCTCAGACTGAAACTAATGGACTAAGAGACAGACAGAACGACAGAGAGATTAAAGTGGAGGAGAGGGGAAATGTCTGAGTCAGCTGACCTTGTGCCATATCGTAGCTAATAAGACATACTTACCCATGCACACATTTCTCATACTAACCATTACATTTAGTCAAAAACACATTGAATTATTTTATATCATAAGACCATTCCCCTAATCCACTTTCCCTTCTTCATCAATGCATGTCTGGAGTGCAGAGATGAGGCTCTGGTCACCAGCCACCAACCGTCCAGACAGAGACTCTTTGAGTGCATTGGCTTTAGAGGAGGAAGTCCAGAGCCTGGGAGATGCTATCACTACCAACCAGCTGAGACCAGAGCGGAAACCAGAACAGAAACAAAGAGAGACAGAAAGAGAAAGAAACAGTCGTGGGTTTTGGGGGGTGGTTAATGGAAATAAAAGACAGGCAACAGATCATAATTCTTCAAAAGGGCAATCTAGGCTCACAGCCAGTGTGTCATACAAGTAACATGACATGCGATGAATTCTCAGTGGTGAGCACACACACTCATGCACAGAGAAAACAATTTCCTGTAGGGATGTGCCTGAAGCTAAATAACTTTTTGGAAAAGCGTGAATAATGGCTTTAAAAGTAATATATATTTGTTCTGTCTCTGTTTTAAATATTTTTGAAATCGATACACTTCTGCTTCTGTCTCTGACTTGCTCCTCAAGCAGGCTTGCATTCTGATAACTGTGTATGAGTTTTTGACCAGTAAGAGCGATCTCTTTCTTTTAGATTTTTTTTGTCTTCATTTTACATAAAGGTTGTAATGAATTAATAATTTAAAAGATATACAAGGAATATGTGCTATTTTGGAAGCTATAAAAAAAGTATAGTAAAAATGGCCCTTTTTTGTTTCACTAGGTTCTGACTGATGCATTTGCAGGTAATATCTTCTCTGCACACCTCAAATTCCCAGAAACTATTGCTGTCGTCACCGTCACACAAACCGGAATCCACGTCAACACACGAGAGCTGCCGACTGGCTCTCTGTCCAATCAGTGCTTGCTGTGTATATGACTGCTTATTGATGTAATATTGTCATGTAATTTGCTGATTCATATGGAGTTTCCAGTTAATGTCTGAAACTGCAATCAGTCCCGACACCAAGATCAGGTCTGACTGGCTGCTGCACGGCAGATTTAGAGGATTATGAAGACAATAGGCTCAGACCTTCTGAAGCTGGTCTGTTACCGCTGTGAGATCACGTCTTGGATGTTTGTGTATTTCGTGAAAAATAGGATACGAGGGGGAGTATTTGTGGCTGTTTGAATGTTCATGTGTGAGAGAGGGCAATAGTGAGACTGATCGCTCCATCAGTTAGCACTCATTCTCCCTGTGGTGTGTGTGTGTTTATGTGCGTGCATGTGTGAGATTACGGTTTAGGGCTTTGGTTGGCAGTGTGGTGCCATGTCTTATTCTCCTTGATTTATGATAGTTGAGAAGGAAAACTCCCATAATCCCCCATCTCTCATTGTCAATGCCACAAACACACAGCAAACACAAACACATGCAAAAGAACATCTCATTGACACTCGTTCTCTCTCATCATCTCTCTTTTCCATGTGTATTTTCTCCCTGACAGTGATTGTAGTGTGTTCATGTCCGTGTGAGTATTTGAGCATTTGTGTGATTGATTGAGTCGGTTGGTTCTCCTTAGCTAACCCTGTTGGTTGGCTCATCTCAGGGTGTGTGGGTCTCATGCCACTCCCCTAAAACCTCATAAAACACTCCACCCCCTCAAATCCCTCACATTCCTGCCTACACACACACACACACACACACACACACACACACATGTTGGCGCAACTACATATGAGTACTCTCCATACTGTACAAACTGTATATTCTATTCCCTTACACTGCCCCTATCCCTAAACCTTATAGGCTTTTCAATAAAATGTAAACTGTGAAGCAATTCATGAAACAGCAAATATAAATTTATTTGAAACCAAAATCTTTTGTAACATTATAAATGTCTTTACTATCACTTTAAATTGAGTGCATTTTTTAAACAAATGTAATGCAAGATGCAAAAATCCTCTTACTGTCTTTTACCATCTTTACTCTCTTTACTGACTTTTGAATGGTAAAGGTGACATACATCAAAATATCAAATCACTGTTTTGACAAACAAATATTGTAATTAATACATTTACATTGAAGGTGACAATTTTCCCCTAACCTGACATTAAAATGAAGGAAAAAAGAGCTGATTTAGACCTGGGACCAGGGTTCAATATCTCAGTTAAAATGTACCTTCATTATGTGGTTGACCTTTGTCTGAATGTGCTGGTGTGGTTTTACCGTCTTCACTTGTTTACCCAACTGCTACTATATAGCAAAATTAAAATGTTAATTTGAGACCTAAAGTTCACAAAAATAATTCTAATTCTACAATTCTACTGTGTGTGTGTGTGTGTGTGAGTGAGTGAGTGAGTGAGTGAGTGAGTGTGTGTGTGTGTGTGTGTGTGTGTGTGTGTGTGTGTGTGTGTGTGTGTGTGTGTGTGTGTGTGTGTGTGTGTGTGTGTGTGTGTGTGTGTGTGTGTGTGTGTGTGTGTGTGTGTGTGTGTGTGAGTGAGTGAGTGAGTGAGTGAGTGAGTGAGTGAGTGAGTGAGTGAGTGAGTGAGTGAGTGAGTGAGTGAGTGAGTGAGTGAGTGAGTGAGTGAGTGAGTGAGTGAGTGAGTGAGTGAGTGAGTGAGTGAGTGAGTGTGAGTGAGTGAGTGAGTGAGTGAGTGAGTGAGTGAGTGAGTGAGTGAGTGAGTGAGTGAGTGAGTGAGTGAGTGAGTGAGTGAGTGTGAGTGTGAGTGTGAGCTCTTGAGGCCTGATGTTAACAGCATGAGTTAGTGAGGGCCCATTGAGCCAAGACAGGACCTGGTCGCCTGTATGATGAATGACTGCTGTATTAATACTCCACTAGACCTTCATATTACTCTTCCATTTAGAACATTTGTTTTCCAGCCTCTAGGAAATATTGGATGTAAAGCAGTAACACAAGGAGGGTGTAAGTGTGTGTCATAGTAAGTAAATATATGAATCTGACAAGTGCTATCAGGCGAAATAATTCTCATTGTTTGTGGAATACAGTTCTGTCATCATTCAGTCTGTTTTTAGTCCATTTACTACACCCAAGGGTGTGTGTGTGTGTGTGTGTGTGTGTGTGTGTGTGTGTGTTGGATACTGTTAACCTTTTATTCCAGAGTAGTTTGTGTTTTTATATATTTCTATAATGGCTGATGGAACCTCTATAGTTGGCATCTAGTAAAGCTACTATCGTGGGGAATCACATGTTAACCTCCAAAAATGCTGCTATTCAGCCAAAACAAAGCAACCGTAATCGGCCAGAGTCAACCAAATCCCATAACGCTGCTCCCCCACATACGCACACGCACATGCACATGATCCAGAGCTGCACAAGAACCCGTCTGCTCCCACCTCTGTCCTCCCCATCCCAAAACAACACACACACACACACACACTAGTGCAGCTAAACACTGGACCTTGTGTCCACTCACCTATGAGAGCAATTACTGCAGATAAGAGCTAAAAAAAGAGGAGGGAGAGAGTGCAGTTTGGATGCGAGGTGTGCATTAAACGTCCAAAGAAAAGAAACTCTAGCTTCTCTCACACTAGCCTCTTTCAGCAATAGATGCCGTGATGCTGCTCTTCTTCTCTCTCTGTTTGCTCCCTCTTGCAAATAGGGTGCTCTGAGACATTAAAACCTCTATAAATTGAATCTGTGTCCAGAAATATTTAGGCTTGAACCATTAGAGAAACTGAAACAGACTTTCACTTTTCATGTTTGAGCAGTTAGTGTTGAGGTTTTGAGATGGGCTTTCCCACGACTGAATTTGATCCCTCCTTTTTTGCTCTTCCTCTTTCCTGCAAGTATGCGATTTCTCTGGCTCCTCTCCTCTCTCCTCTTCATTCTATCCCTTCTGTCAGGTCACTCAGTGCCTGCCAAAAAATACTTTCTTGTCATATAACACGTCTCCAATTTGGTTATCTGTCAAGAGCGTAAGTAGTTCGATTTAGACTGGCACATAGGAAAGCTTATGTGGAGGGTGCTTTAAGCTGTGGATTTGGGTATACTGAAATAATGCTTGCTATTATTGTGTCCCATAGTGTAAGAAGTTCACTTAAGGAGCTATTTCTACCTAATCTGACCCTTAAAATGTACATTTGTTGGTGCAACCTAATGGAGTCACGTTGTACAAGTTACAATAAAGATGCGTTCAGTAGTTTGGAGCAAATTTGAAAAGTTGTAAAAGAAAAAAAAGAAAAGAATTGTTTTTGTGAAGAGACATCTGAATGGTGTGCACTCACATGAGATGAAACTGTACTCATAATAGTTTTCTTTAGAAATGGTTGTAATAATGTCTGGTATGGGTCATCCCTCTCAATGTATTTCATCATGCTGAAATGACTCACATTCATTGGCAGCCGCCTCTTTATATACATTAGTAGCATAGTGTAGGCGATGCAAAGAGCAAAAATTAGACAATGGAAGATAGTTGTTAATGCTTTACCAGCGGAGACAGCCAGAGAATCAGTACCTGTATGGCTGTATGGCTGAAGAAGCAGAAAAGATCTGAAGCCAGAAGACAGAAAGACAGACAAAGACAATAAACTAGTGTAAACTTAGGTACAGCATTCACATGAGGAAAGGGGCGATAATTTTGTTGATTCTTTTTTTGTTGGACAGGTAAGGGTTTAATGTGCAGACCATTTTCTTAAACCCACTAGTATCAGTAAAATTTACATTGAAACAATGAAATTATTGATAGATGAAAGAGAAAAAGAACTACTGAATGACCCCTTTAAATTGTATTTTTGACTTTGACATTTTTAGGTTTCCTGTGATATAAACTAAGGATGTGACAAATATTTTTTAATGAAAAATATTAATCTCTAATATCTGACAGAGAGTATCGCTGAAATTGGTATCCTAAGTCTGTGACAGCCCTAGACTCTTGTAAACATCAAAAAATGTAGCAGAACACAATGGCCACTATGGAGGTCTTTGATGTGTTGTCTGCATGTCAGTCGTTTTCTCTGTGTTTGTTGACATGTCTTTAAGAGCGGGGTTTTGGAGGGAGGAGGCGGTCTAAATCAGTGGCTAAGTCTGGGGGAAGTTAGCAAAACAGCTAACACTGCCTGCCCTACAGCGATTTGTGGTTCAGTGGATTAAATAGTAACAGCTAACTGAGACAAACAAATAAACATCACCAATTAGGCTGAACAATACAACAACAGCTGTTCACTTTTTGATTTTAAGAATAAATAAGAATAATCCGTTTTGACTTCATGGTGAATACTGAAGAGAAGCACAATAAATAATATGTTCAGTGTCCAGAGGCAAAGTGGATCGCTTAGGTGCATCATGAACATGGAGCATTGAAGCACAAAAATGAATACTTTTTTTTTTTTTTTTTTTTTTTTTTTACAATGTCCATATTGAAAGTCACTGAGGTCCAATGTTGACTTTCATTATGTGGACAAAAACAGTTCTTCACAATATCATCTCTTGTGTTCTTGCAGATTTGAAACAACATGATGAGAAAATCTTCATTTTTGGATGAACTATCTCTTTAACATGGCCATTCTTTCTAGAGGTTGACATATCACCAGATGGTGATGATTTAGCTACTGCTGCCTCCAACTCGTCTGTGTCCACCAGTCTGGTGACAAATCAACCACGGTTAGGGGTCATGACTTTTAGTTACATCCTTTTGACATCTGTATTTCTGCTGAAGGGCCATCTTAGAACTGAGATAACCATTGTATATCTCTACAAAGCTGCAAGTTCATAACTGTAACCAGTAAACATACAGTGTTTACCCCCCCGACACTGAAGCATGACTCCACCGCCTTCTTATCTGGAGGTTGTGGCTGTTGTACTCGTCATTGTGAGTTTATCTCCTCATCAGTGTGTGAGTGAGCTTCTGCCTGCTGTCAATCCGCTGAGACAGGCACCAGTACTTGAGAAAACTCTCTTTGACACCTGCAGCCGCCTGAGTCCTGCTGAGAGCTCTGTATAGTTGAAGAGCACATATGTGCACAGGCGGCAGACGTACACACACACACGAACCAGGTGTGGCGAGACCATAGATATGTGCTGTATGCCTTCAAACAACTTTATCTTTGAACACGCACATGCATTGGTTTCTTGAGTGTTGCACTCTCCTATATGGTATGCGAATGTGTGTGTGTGTTTTGAATTATTTTATGTGATTTACAGAGCCAAATTGGCCACGTAATGCATTTCTTAAAAAGAGAGAGACTTCTAATTACAAGACAGCTGAGTATAAAGTTCCTTTGTCCCCTGTGTCAGGAACAATGGCAGGAATGTTTGAGGTGTGTAATGCTATTATTGTCCTTAACAAGAGACATTATGGACACGTCTCCCCGCCCTCCTCTCTTTCTCTCTCTCTGAGTCAACATCAGCTGTTTTCTTTTTCAATTTCATTTTTTATGTCTAGGCCTATATAATTTTCAATGTGTACTTTTTATTTAAGTGTTCATTGATTTTTTTCTCTCTCTGTGACTGCTTTTTACATTTCATTCTTTTTTATCTTTACTTTTGTTCATTTTGAATGAAAAATTATGTAAAGGGATGGGAAAAGAAAAGAAAAGGACAAGGTAGAAATAAATAAAAAATGCAATGGAATAAAAATCTGATAAATGTACACACAAAATATGGTATATGCACAATATGGCCCCCTCCCTCTCTCTCCCTCTCTCCAATAACAATGAGTTAGATGAAAGTAATATGAATCGACTCCATGTTCCAAAACCTCCAGACCTCACGGGCTGCAGTGCAGAAAATACACAACATTTTATGTAGTAACTTGATAGCTGCGTGGAGAGAGAGAAAGAGAGATGTGTTTTTACACCTGATTAGATTTATGGAAAAAACACTGGTAGTTTTGTTACAGAAATATGATAGAAAAATATGAAATATGTTTAAGACAATATCTGCAAGTCCCTGCCTCCTTTTAAAAATGCTGTTCCAGAATCTGGCCGAGACCAAGGCCAAGTTGCAACAAACCCCTTAAATTACAAAAACTTTTAGGTGTAATTGTGAGGATAATAGCTCTTCATGGACCTGTTCCACACAATCTATCTGAGATTCATCTATATGCCCCTGCATGTGCTCTCAGGTCGTCAGTTTCTGAAGTACTTACTGCTCTGAGGTTTGGACTTTGATGCGGTTGATCGTTCTGTGTTAAGGCACGCAAACTCACTTTTGCTGCACACTATATTCTATTGTTCTTATGTCAATGATTATTGTTATGCTGCACATAGAGAACACAGAAACTGGTTCTCAAGAGTCTGACATAAGCTCTCAGAGCTGTCGCTTGTGTTGTGTTATCTGGAAGAGAA
Source organism: Phoxinus phoxinus (assembly GCF_949152265.1). Taxonomy (NCBI): domain Eukaryota; kingdom Metazoa; phylum Chordata; class Actinopteri; order Cypriniformes; family Leuciscidae; genus Phoxinus; species Phoxinus phoxinus. The sequence goes on from NC_136877.1 coordinate 30,738,889, forward strand.
AGAGGTTGTGTGACGGTGGTGGTTCTGAGGGTGGAGTGTTTGTTGTTATTGCATTAACCTGCAGCTGTGATGGTACTTTTGAGTGTTAGCGGTTTGAGGATACGGCCTGGCTGCCAACCTACGCGTACACACAAACATGCACACGCATACTGTTACCTGCATTCTGTAAATCTGTATAATAGCACTCCATTGTTGGCGGCTGAGCCTGTGTAATGAAATATGTTCTCCAAAACCACAGAGTGGCAAACAAGTCATTCTTTCAGAGGTGTGCCGACCATTAAAGAACCACCCGCCATCAGACACAGATTAGGAGATTAGCTATGCTGAATAACTGTCCAAATGTACCTTCTTGGCATGGGTGTTATCACTCACAATGGGGGTGAAAATGGGTGGAAACCCCAAGTGCATCTATCTGACCCAAAGCCGTGACGTTTACTCCTCCTTCTGTGTCATAATAATATGTTTAATATTTATGTACGGCCTTTCCTGTGCTCCAGGAAACGGTGTCTGGGCATTAGTCATGAGTATTATTCATGAAACATGACAGCTTACTTAAGATTGAATTTATTTCAATAAATTCAATAAAGACAGAAATTTGTTCTACATTTGTTTCACGAATAAAGCCCTCTGTACCTGGCAAACCTTAAATGGATAGTTCTCCCCAAAAAAGTAAATTCTGTCTTCATTTGCTCACTCTCAATCATTCCAAAACTGTATGACTTTATTTCTTCTGTTAAACAAAAAAAGAAGATATTTCCCACTCTTTTTAAACAAAAAATTTGCTGGATTTTCCCAGTTGTTTTATGATTTACTGGATAAGGAGCCAGGATAAGGACTTTTAAAAATATGTTTTACTCACAGTTTGCACCTAATAAAATATTTTGTAGCTTGAATTAAAAATATATTAATTCAAAAATGCCTACGGGGTTTTACATTTGTATTAATTTACATGACTTTTCCAGGTCTAGAAATCACACTTTTAAAATTAAGACTCCTAATATATCTGGGCTTTCCAAGATTGTGGGAATACTGTTTTTTTTTAAAGAGGATAAATAAATAAATACACAAGTAATATCTTGATTTTTAACGGTTTTGTCTTATTTTAATACTTGTTTTGTCTTAAAACATTTGAATCTTTTGGCCTTCTTGGATGTTTTTCTGAGGCCCCCTAGTTGTGAACCACTGAACTAGGGACTGCACTTTTTTAATTGGTATATTGGTATCATTTTTGACTCTATTGCTGTCTGTAGAGGATTTGGTGATGTTTGGTTGTGTCACCTGTGTTCTTTTAGTATTCAGTGTTCATTCAATTTAGTTTGTTCATTAGTTGCTTGTATATTTAGTCCTTTAGTTCTTTCTGTCTTTGAGCTGCAATCGTCTGTGCAACCAGGTTTTAGTCAATAAGTGTCTGTATTTACCTGGATAGTGGCTTTGTAATTAAACATAAATGGCTTAATCTCAACTCAACCTGGACGTAATGGTGTTTTAATGAAGATGGATCACTGAGTGTCAAGAAATGTCACCACTGCAATGCCCAGAGATCATAGTAAAATAACCTTTTCTGTGTGGTATTTGTATAATTTTAGTGTACCAAAGAGCGGATCTTTCAAAGCACCGCTAAATGATGTCATCAGGGTCTGGCCCTAATTCATCACAGGTACCCTTAATTACCTGGAAAGCGTTCAACACAAGACGACGCACGCACGCACGCACGCACACACATTTTGCTGTGTTTATCCCTATCTCTCTCTAAATGCATGCATTCCTGTCAAACCATTGGTTAGTATCAGACAAGTGTCAACATGGCTTCTCCACTCTTAGTGAAGCAGAATGTGCAAGAGAAAAAAACGTGCTACTTTATCATAGGTAGTGTGACAGGAACACAACAAAGCAACATGCCAAAATGAACACTCCCTGATCTTCAGTTTTCTGTCTTCCCACTGCGAACAGAGAGACAGGTCGGACTGGATTAGGTGTCTAGACTACAGAATGAATCTAAATAGAACAACATTTGTGAACTTCACCTGCAGATATCTATTATATGTGGCAGCTAGAGATTATAATACTGTGATGTAGCTTTCAGCCACTGGAGTTTGGGTGTTTCCGTCACTTGATATGGTGTTATATTAATTGCCATTTAAACCCGGTTAAACATTGTCATGGAAAGCATCCATTTACATTGTCATTTTTATTTATTGCCTGACATAAATGGATTAATGTCAGAGAGCTTTGATGACTGCTTTATTCATGACAGCCAATCTAAAAAATATTCCACGCCTCTTAAGGTTCGGTTTAGATTTGATCCTGCCTAGTGTTTGCAAAAGCATTGGATAAGTGGTCTTTTAAGTCATCGGTTGTCAAAGCCTGTTGTAAACATTGAGTCATGCATAAACTAGGAGATATGGAAGATCTTTAGAGCTTTCCGTCTGAAGGTGTAGGTGTGTTGGAAGTGACTCAAAAGGATTTAACCATGCACTGACTGTTCTGGATGGGAGTCTGCTGTATAATTTCAGGCAGCATTTACAAGTGTTTCTAGTGATCAAGATGCTTCCAAATCAATATACAGATTCGGCAAAATTAAAATCTACACAGAAAGAGGGTTCATCAAAGAATAACATCCCATATTTGTTTACCACTGAAATAGACCACGTTCTATATTAATTTCAACTTTCAAATTTTTCTGAAATAATTCAAAATACTTCAGCACATCATTCTGAAAGTGTTTTATATTATAAAGACGGAACATTTTGTTTGGGAGGAGATATCTCTTGGTCTGTCTCTCTTCCCTGTCCCAACCGAAGATGCTGCAACATGGGCACAAACTGCTTTCCTAACTACTAACGGTCATACCAACACTGACAATAAACTGGTTACCTCATCTTTATTGATTTATTATTTGCACTTAAACAATTCTAAGGTATTTATGTATTTGAATTGAATCTACAATTTCCATCTTATTTGCATCACACAGTTTTAAAACCAATTAAAAACTTAACGTTATGCATATTTTTCAGTCATACATTTGTTTCAATATAATGAATTTTAACTAACTGAATATTGAGAGACATTGTTTCACAACTAGCCATATTTTAACTATGTTTATACTTTTTTTTTTATATCAGATGTTTGTTGATTCCCAGCAATTTTAATAAATGCATTTTGAAAAAATCTTTTTTGTAATAAATTCAAATAGAAGCAATTACCGTAGCTAATAATAAACTATGCTATGCTTCTTTTTTTTTTTTAAAGGCTGAAATCTTACTGATTTCTGAACTGTTTTATTATGTATGATTGAACAAATATGCATTGCACTTTATGTATTAGTTTGCTTATGTTAAAACTGTGCAATCCGAATGCATGGGAACTTTATATGCAATTCAAATTCAATTCATAAATCTTACATTTAGGCCTAAATATTTATTTTTGAGTGTGTATGCATTCAAGTTTAGTTTCCTCCATGATATATTCCTCAATATGAACATGTTGTATATCATTTATTATAAAACATTTATGTGACTGCAAGCAGAGTTGATGAGAGACTGGCGCTAAAGCTCTGAGTATGATGCCGTCAAGGACAAGGAAGAAACAGATCTTTGAATGTGTGCGCCCATCTCACGGTGTGTCTGTCATCGAGAGAAAAATGGGGGATGTATGTGTGTATGAAAGCGAAGCCAGGTGTGTGTATTTCCGCTCTTATGCTCCTGTTATTTAACCTCTGCTGTGTGAGATTTGGAGGCTGATAAGACTGCAGCGCTTGGTAACAGACGCTTGGTCACTCAGTCACACTGTTGCTGAGAGAGATAGGTGCTCGGTAACCACAGCCCCGGGGCCAGGCCCTGCCCCCTCGGCCACAGGAAGTGTGGAGACTGATAAACACACAGCACTTCCTCTTTCTGCCCCACATCTTCTTAACCAGCAACTTCCTCAGAGTACAGTCTTACATAACCCGCACACACAATCATGCACACTATCACCGCAGGTACAAACATGCACGTACACACACATACACACACACACACTTACAGTGGTGCAAACACATTTGAACTTAATAAATGCACAACATTTTAGTTTGAGTGAAACATAATAATGGTAAATACAATATGAAATAAAATGTATTGTAAAACTTATTGACTTATAGGATCACCCAGCGTACCTTCTCACCTGATGAAATCAGTGAATGTGTGTATTATGTCGTGATCTCACACACCAACTTTATCTGTCAACGCTCTCACAATGTTAATGGTGAGATTTTTGCTTATTACTGGCTCATCGTTGTTCCCTTGAATAAGTCAGTGGACACATGATGTTCTCAATGACAGCTGTTTCCAGTCACTGTGAATCTTACAAGTGGCCTGAGACCAATAAACACACTGTGCAAGCACAAACACAGAACACAAATACTCTGCACAGAAACATTATTTTGCTTCTGGTACAAACAATTTCAGTTCATTTCTGACTCAGATTTACACGAGTGTGAAATACATGTGTTTCTTCTCAGCCTTTTCCTCCATCCGGAGTGGTGCTTCAACTACTGCTTCAACATGGTTGGACGTGTGCGTACAGATAGTTTCCGGTCATTTATTATTTAGTTTTATATGTGTTTAGCTCTATTTGTTTTATGTTTTTTTGTCTCTGAATAATAACAAAAAATGTACGATTTTAATTTGCACATTTGATCATTTTTATCATAATTTTATAATTATTGCATCTTCTTGCATCTCCTGTTTATGACTTTGTCTCCCAATTGCTACTTTAGATTTTACAATATAAATATCACTCAATGTTCTTTATTATTCGCATTGTGACATTTGTCATATTTTGATTTTGTTTCTAGTAACTGTGACTTTGGGTCCCATCATACACCTGGAGCAATGGAGTGCCAGGCGCGACCAAGTGTTTTTTCCTAGTTTCAGCCCGACGCAGTTATCATTTTCACGTCCTGTGCCACGTTGTTTAAATAGCAAATGCATTTGCTGCCATTTGTGCGCCCATGGGTGTGCTAGTCTGAAAACGAGGTGTATGCAGGCGCGTTGCTATTTTGAGGCAACTGAAATAGACTGCACCATTGACCAACTGAAACCTGGTCTAGAGTCAATGGCACAATTTTTTATTTTTTTTAAAGAGCGCGTTAGTAATGTGCGCCTATAGGCGGGTCCACAACGCGCGTGCACTTAGATGGTCTGCTCGTGCACTTTAACCTCGCGCACGAGCAGATCCGTTTCCTTGCTAGAGAAGTGTTCCGTTTTTCCGCTTGCAGATTCCGCCATGTAAATAGCCAATCCGCCATGACGCGAGAGCAACTGGCTTTTAAAAGGAATGAGAGGTGATACTCTGTCATTGTGGCAAGCAGGGCGGGTCCGAGAGCCTAGATTTGATGTTGTTATTTTGTTTTAATTTATGTGGCAGTCGTCCGTGAGAGGATGCCGCTTTACTTTGGTTTTGTTGTTTGTTTATTTTTTAATTAAAATTTACATTGATTGTTCGCTGGTAGTGGTAGCCGCCTCCTTTTTCCCGGGTTTTGGCACCAATGTAACAATATTTAAAGTTCAGGGAAGAAGAACATAAAAAACGACATAAAATCCAGGCCTGGTCCTCTCTCGTGATGCACTGTTATCACTCCTCCTTTTATCCTCCGGAGCTCCTCCGTAAGACTCGAGACCGGTGTGACGTTCATGATCACTCCACTGACTTCCCACGGCTTTTTACCCCGCCCTGCTTGCCACACTTATGGCGCTTTTCCATTACCAGTACCAGCTCAACTATTAAAAAATGTCGGGGTTATTCAGGATACTCCGTCTGGCGCGTGCAATGATGACGCAGTGAATAGTGATGATTCTCTCTGACCAATCAGCAGTCTGCTTAGTTTCACGTCACATTTTAGTATCGCCTCAGCTCGCTCAGAACCTCGCCGAAGGTGATACGAAGCAGGTTTGGAAAACCAAACAAAGGCGAGCTGGTACTGTAGTGGAAAAGCGCCATTATTTTATACTTTATATCACTATTCACCTTTTTATTTTTTGCACTGAGGCAGAAACAGGCTTTCATAAGATGTGTTAGTTTACACAAATAGCAGTGGTTGACACTGATTCCTACATCCTCAATTATATTCTAAAGTATAATAAAAAATATATATATTACACCCATTGCTAAGTACTATAGGCCTTTGTAGATTTTCACTGAGCAAAGCAACCAGTCATGATGCACGAAGATACTTATTTCATTTGCTGACCCCTATGACACTCATTGTTTCTCTATGAGCAGAGGCTGGGTAAGGGTCAGGTCATATTTACCTGAGTGAGATGGGTATGCTGCTCTTTGTTCATATTCTAAAGAGAAAAGTTTTTCTCAGTGCAAACACTCTCTGCATGATCTGACCAACAAGTATGCGTATGTTTGATCATGGGTGTGTGTTTAAGTCAGCAAAATGCCGTATCTTCAGTGAATTTCAAGGAAGCCTAACTTTTGTTATGTGTGACTAATCGTGATAGAAGTTAGATCGTTGCCAAAACACACTGCTGAGATCCGCAAATCGTACAAACACACTCCGGTGACGATTATCTTACATTATCTTACATTGATAGATATAATGTATAATTTTTAAATGTACCACTTAATTAAGCTGCTACTTATATTCATTTTAGGGATATATCTTGTAAATATATTTCCCCACTTCAGCAATACTCTCTCTCAAGCCAGGGCGCACTACCTTGTCATTAGCCTATTATCATATTATCAACCTATTAAAAAACACGACAAGGTGATTGCCTAAGAATCTGTTCTCGACGGGTACTATGTGTCAAGCTAATGAAGTGAGAAAGTGATAACTGGTTAGTTATTTATTATTAGTTATTTACTGTGTTTCACTTTAATGAAATACAGTGACTTGTGCAGCATGGTTGAGTAAATGTGTGAATACACATAGGGCCCTATCTTGCACCCAGCGCAATTGAACGTTCGCAAAGACCCGCCCCCCTTAGTTACTATTGCTATGTCCGACAAGCTACGCCGCTCTCACGCCACACCATGTTCTAACGCAGTGAAAAATACATCGCGGAGCAGAGAGGACACTGACAATGCACTGACAGACAGGACAGACCAGTTTACTTTTCGGTTACTTTTTATATTAAACATATTAAACAAAGTCTCACCTTTTAAATATGGTCATTTTTTAAAAGAACTTTAAACAATAGACTAAATACTGTTTTTTGGCTCTTTAATGTCTCTGACAGATCGCTGTAGAGCATCAGTTAAAGCTGCTCGTGAACCGATCATCTCTTCCTTCTAGTTAATTTATAGCATCAAATAAACATAATTTGGCGTCAGTAGACTCCATTTTTCAAGTTCAAATCCTCCCATGTTAATTTACTAACTCTCCTGACTGCTTTGTCGGACAAAATGGCGGATGGCGAAGTATGATTGGTCAGATCACTTGTCAATCAAGCTCCCTGCGAAGGGTCAATTGACTTTGTCCGACGCATGTATCATTTCTATTTTGCAGCCGACGCACAGCGGACTTTTACCTCCACAGACGCACGTAGGTAAAGTAGGGAATGAACTTTCGCTCGCGGGGGCGGTTCAGCGAAAAGAGGAGGCGTGTTCCGGCGCAAATGTTCCCTCGTGCTATTTTGCAGATTCAGAAAACAATTCCGCCACTGACAAGGAAAAACATTGTCTAAAGACAGTGGCTCGTTGCGCATGTTATTTATGGTATTTTAAGGGCACATTCTTGGCCATAAGCGTGTGCACAACGCGCATACACATTGATTCTCTTATCTACACAAACGCAGCAGTTTTCATTTTTGCAAATCATACATTATTACAAGGAAAAATATTAACACACGAGGGAAATCATTGTTGTGTCCATGAAGATGTGATAAAATAAATGTAGATTACACATTTACCCAAATTGTTATACGCCTGTTTACCAAAGCTAATTTGGGTGGGTTTCTCCCATCCCCATACAATGTCACTTCTCTGTGTTTTACGGCCCTGACGAGGACGTCGGCCTCCTCGGCTGTGAATCGCTCCTGGCGTGCGCTGGCAAACCGCCGTTACAAAAGCAATCCGCGTTGGAACAAGCGCGCCTGCTCTTAAAGGGAATGTGAGAGGACGCTCTGATTGGTTTATTTCACGTTACGCCCAAACCACACCTATGAATAATGAAGCTACTTCAGACCAACCCGTTTTAGATGTGCGTCGGGCGCAAGAGTCATTTATTCCCGCCGGTATAATAGCAACAGTGCCAGGGAACCTCCCACAAAGTTAGGCTACTTGCGTTTCGCGTTTGATACTTGCGTTTCAGAGGGCCCTATTTTAACGATCTGAAACGCAAGTGTCAAAGTGCAAAGCGCAAGTAACTTTGTGGGCGGATCCCGGCGCTGTTGCTATTTTCCCGGCGGGATAAATGACTCTTGAAAATGAAAACTGCTGCATCTGTTTGTATTAGAGAATCAAAGTGGATGCGCGTTAACATTATGGCCAAGCACGCGCCCTTAAAATACCATATCACTAACGCGCAACTGTCTTTAGACTGTTTTTTTCCTGGTCAATGGCGCAATTGCTTTCTAAAACTGGAAAATAGCACCATGGAAGTTTTGCGCCGGAACACGCCTCCTCTTTGCGCTGAACCGCCCCCGCGAGCGCAAGTTCATTTCCTAATTTACCGACGTGCGTCTGTGGAGGGAAAAGTCTGCTGTGCGGGTGCAGAATAGGAATGATACATGCGTCGGTGTTCAAAGTCAATTGCGCTGGGTGCAAGATAGGGCCCAGAGTGTTAAAATAGAGCACATAGTATATGTCACGTGAATCTGACAGCAACATTGACTCAACCAATGATGTGAGTTTGAGGACTATCTGTTTGTTTGACCAATGGCAGAAAAAAACGGGATTATTTGGTAAACCTGTTTGAAAAACATAATTCTTGCAGTCTGGTTGCCCGTAAATGACACACATACATGTATACAGAAGTTTACCCCAAAATGATTGGTTGATATACAGCTGGCCGCATTCATTCTGCGTTTGCTTGCTTTCAGTGGCCAGTATTTTCTGAAGACGTTAAATTTTTTTATGTTTGAACGAGCAAAGAGGGGGCAAGGGAAGTATTTCTTCTTTAGCACAAGTGAGAGTGATGGTGTTTTCCAAATTAAGTTTACATAGTCTCATGATAAAGTGATGTTTTCATTTGCTTATGTCTGTGTGCGTGAGAAATATAGAGACAATGAGACGGATGTTACCTCAGGCTTTGAGGGAGAGAGCCGAAGACAAAGAAAGAGAGGGGTTTGAATTTGTTTTCTTGTTTATTTGCAGATAGAGTTTGACATATCTGCTGAGAAGAGACTTGATACAGCTGTTCTGAACTCTCTTTGTTTCTTTTCCTTTCTCTACATCTCAGTCTGTGAAAACAATGTGGCAGTATGTCTTTAATGTCCTATACTATCAAGTATTTGCTCCTTACAACTTGATGCTAACATCTTTATTCTTGTCAAAAAACAGATTTATTGTCAAATAACAAATGATGTTTTGAGTAACAACCTCATAAACATCTTATGCCTTTGTTCCTGGAAAGGTTTATTTTAAGAGCTGAGTAGGGTTGGATTTGGCTCTGTTATCTGATTGGCTTAGGAGGAGCTGAGTTTTGAGGTTAGAACCATTTTAGTTGCTGTTGTTGGATTATCCCAATAAAAATGTTGCTCAGCGAATGAGTCAGATCTTATCGTGCAGTTATGGATGGTACAGATGAAGGGAAATCCTTGAGAAGGTCCAATTGAAAAAATACATTCACAGAGTCTGTTCAATGAGGAAAGTGTAAACGTACCCTTTGTGCTTTGTGACAAGGACAACTTTAAGCTCTCGAAGGTTATTGTAAATGGAATCGTAAAGCATTTAATTGAATTGTATAATTGTTTATAAATGGCTGCTTAACTCCCTCACAATTATGACAATTCTTCCAGCATCCCACATGCACATGGGTGTGATTGTGGATGAGGAGGATTATCTGAGCAAAAAGAATTACATTACAGAGCCACCATATAGCTTCTGAAGACTGATCATTTTACTGTGTTGGACCTTTTTTTTTAGCTTCACATGTCCAATGGGATACAAAATAAAAATGAATTCAATATTAAATTGTAACATAATTATCAGTCACTTAAACCTTTTAAAGTTTAGGCTGAAGTGATGCAATGGGTTTGAATACGGTACCAGGATTCACACAGAACAGAATGAAACATTTTATTCACACTATACCATTCAAACGTTTGGGATTGGTACGATTTTTTTATTTTTAAAATAAGTCACCTAGGTGCATTTATTTTTTATTTTTTAAATACAGTAAAAACAAGAAACATTTATTATTAGGTTTTTTTTCTTCTTTTTTTACATTAGTTTTACATAAATTTTTTTGTAAGGGTTTTTTGAAAATAGATATAAATAAAAAAAGGCATTATTTGAAATAAAAACATTTTGTCAAATTTATTGTAAATGTCTTTACTGTCACTGTATTATATAAAAAAAATGTAAATGCTGACCCCAAACTTTTTTAACGTAAGTGTATGTCATTTTATTCTGTTTCTTTGTCATTTCTATTATACTGTATAATAAATTAAGAGTTTCAAAAAGAATTTAGGAATTATTGTACTTCATCTTCATCTGTTTACCTTCTTCTCAATCAATGATTATATGAATATGTGAACCTGAAAGTCAGTTTTGCATTATATATCTAGCTATTTCAACACCAGCGTTTGGCTCTGTGTTTGTTAATATGTGCACTGTAGAGGTCAAAAACATCCTCTCAATTTTGGTAATCTAATGAAAACTTTAAATGCAAGCCAAGATGTGCTTGCTACATATGCTTTCCAGTAATATCAATTCCTGCGAGTGATGACCTGCATATAAGGACATTGGGAAACACGACATGTTGCACATAAGACTTGATTGGGGACATTACATGTTGTGTACATTGTGTAATTTGCTCTTTTCATTACATGTCACACAGTATGAATGGGCATATTGCTCAGGTCAGGATATTCATATGGTGAACGTGCACATTGCATCATGTCCTGCTGAGTGCTTTCTCATGAAAGTAGCATAAAATAAAGAACTCACAAGTGATGTCACAATAGAGTGATGGATCTGTTACATTGCTAGAATACAAATTACACTTATAGGATCCGGCATTGTGGTTGGATTGAGGAGATTGCGCAATTGGAACAATTACGGTTTTTCAGTAAATGGATGAGAAGTGGGCAGTGCTGTGACCTTGTGTACCATTGGGTGTGGGTGAAGGTGGCTTTTTTACACGTCTTTCTCATCAGCCCTGGTGAAAGCTGCGGGAAGTTCCCTATTAACGGACAAAATGTTTCTGTAATTTCCTGAAGAGTTTACAGATGTGTTCACTGTTCAATGATCACATATATGTCACATATGTATGTATGATCTTGCTAAACAAAGCAAAAGCAGTTCAAGTTAGAAGAACGGTACGACTCTGGTGTCTTCCTCAGAAATCACATGTGCATCACTGACATCCAAGTATAGGCCTGTGATTCAAATCGCTGTAATACTGTTGTGCCTCTGTTGCAGGTACTGTATGTGTCATATACAGTGTTTCTCACGCTTGCACATGAGCAATACTGTATATGAGTGCGTGCTTTGCTATCTGGCATACTGAGTGCAGGGCAAAGCCCTTCACAGACTCTTAAAGGAAGTCAGCGGTATGTGTGTTTTGTATATCTGTTGAGGTAATCAGACTATCCCAGATGCCATCTACCGCTGGGGGTCTGTGGTCTCTGTCACCCTCTAATCCCAACACACACGCGCGCACACACACACACACACACGCGCGCGCACAAAACACTCAGCTTCCCGGCAGTCTCACCCCTCTCTTCCGTTCTTGGTAAGTTTCCTCTTTCTCCCCCCATATCATGTACTTTCTATAGTGTCCATCTGCAGAGGGGAAGGACAGCACGTTTCTGAGATGTTTTATCAATCACACACACACGGATCTGACATCATTGAATGGAGACCTGCTTGTACCATTTGTTCTGGAGAGAACAGGATTTCACTGATGTCTTTCGAAATCTGTAAAACTTTTACTGAAACGAGGAAGGATCCCTCTGAGAGCCAGTTTAGGCTGATGAGCATTAATGATAGTGTATGCAATCTCATAACTGCACTTCAGGAACATTACCACATGCACACTGGCATTTATTATAATTCCCCAAATATTGGAAGTTTGTAGTGTACTGATGCTTCAAAATGGTTATTTTGTTACACAGTCTATGATAATTGAATATTATTTAGTCTTAGTAAACATAACTGCCCAGTAAATGGGACTAAAAAAATATTGATGAATATGTCATGTATGTCATGTTCAGCTGATCTTGCTTATTTGCATGTACTAGTTGATTATAATATATTTATAAAATGTATGGTTCCGATCCTTGATTATGTTTGGTTGAGCCGCATTCGAAGGCGTTGTAAATTCTTCTACAAACATACACATGTGACCGCATTGTTGTTATTGTTTTATTTTATTTTATGATTGTTATACACACACACACACACACACCTGAGAGAGATACAGTGTATGTACAGTAGCCTATGTCTGTCTGTCTGTCAATAGCCAGTTCAAGAGGCCTGTCAAAGTGTCCCAGAACTATACATTTATACAGACAGATTTCACTGAATTAATCAACAGTAAATGTATGTATTAATAGAATATATTGCTTGAATAAAAAAGAAAAAAAAGCCAAATGCATACATGTAGATTCATATATATTCATATATCTATTCATACATCTCCGTATATCTTCATATATATATCTAATCTACATCTGTCTCTGTCATTTAAAATAGAGGAACACTTGTATTATGCACATTGAGAAGAGATGGTCAGTTGTCCATCTGTGATGAGTCAGAGCAGATTTGAGGCGGCGCCTGCAGTGCAAAGCCCCACACTGCCTCTCCCATCATGCAGAAAAGGGAAGCGAAAAGGGCTGACGGCTGCTGCAGGCCTCTTTTCAGTCTTCCTGTTGGGTTTAATTTAAGGACAAGAGAGAGAACGCCTGTCCTTCTCTCCTCATCTCCAATCTCTCCATCCATCCACATACATCACATGGTCCTAACGCCTCAGCAACACCGTGACCAACTTCTGTTTTTTGTCTGACAGTGTGTGTATGTGTGCAGATGTTTTTCTTTCTGTGTGCACGCAAATATAAGAGTTTAGCTTTCATTTAGCTCAGCATATTTAGGAAAGGGAAAGGTTGTTAGGAATCTTTTGAGTTTCTCATGCTCTGAGTTTGTCAGGTTGTCCCTGATTAGAGAAAAAGGTGAACATCAGTTGAACAGAGTCAAGCTGAAATAAAAGCGGTGTGCAATGTGCAGTGAAAAGTAAAACAGCAGGTCGTGGTTCTCGTAAAACTTTTATAAATAATCATTTAGAATGATTTTTAGTTTAGTTCATAAAATAGTCTTATAGTATTTCATCTTATTCACACATTTGTTTTATAATTATATATGTTTTATAGTTATATGTAGTTTTCTTCTCATAATGAAATTAATTGAATTTGACTTTTTTTTTTAATATATATAAATCTTGTTATGATATAGTTGGAGACAATGCAACATTTACCTTCGGCCCATGGCCCTCAAAGAAGTTCATTGATGTCATCATTCATAACTTTATAACTCAAACTTCTTGGCTGACATGTACCTTAGGTTTGCACAAAAAAATATTGGCTCATACTTATGTAGGCAATCCTGAAATCTGGAGGCATTCTCTCCCTGTGGGAGTTTATGTTTGTGTGGATCCATGTTTGCATCCATGAGCATTTCTCTAGCAAAATGTCTTGCATACGTTGAATCCGGGTCTGCATAAACCTCTCACTGGACTCCTAGGCGATTGTGCTGATTATTTTGGTATGCTTAGTGATGATGAAAGTATTGTCAACTTTCTTTCAGTATTTCGTAAGCAAAGTTGTGTAGAAACTGAAACATTGCCTGTTCATGATATTACTTTTGTTTTCTGTTAGTGTTACAGTAGCCCGAGGAGTCAACTGAACTGCATCTCTAGAATCTCTGTGAAGTTAAATGTCTGAAACGGTTTCACAATTCGTACTCTCAGCTGAGTCTAAGACTGTATTCAAACCCAGTTCTGGGCAAGCTTGAATGCATTTCTTTTATACAGCATCCGCCAAGAACTGCTTAAAAGTGTTTGTTTCAAAAAACCTTTTAAGATCCATTGGAAGATTTGGTGGGTGATGTTCTCTGTAAAAAAAATACAGGAGTTATGAATCCACAGTTTACAAGAAAATAGTTTATATTAAAGAAAAAGAAAAGATAGAACTGGAGCCTAGAACATAATATAAACAATTTAATTTAATTATATTCTCTTTTGGAATTAAAATAACGTAATGGGACTGATGGATTCAAATCTGGAAATGCAGCAGTATGGATATACACATTACAGCTTTGAATAATGGAATGGACGAGTTAATAAATAAATGAGTGGAAGAATTCAAAAGCAAATTTTTTTAGCCATGCTTTGTGAATAAGGCTTCAGCTACACCTGTCAGCTCTAGTACTGCCTCCTTTATTTTATGTATTTTAATCTCTTTTTTATTTATTTATTCTCAAGTTCCTAGTGATGCAAATGTTCAGAAATAGAAACATTTATAAAATAACCTAGTCATTTAAACATGTAAAAACCCAGGGCCTGTTTAAGAGCTAAATATAGTTTTACCCACGTTTATGCCATTATTTATGCCCTTTTTTTAATTTTCAACATTAAGTTGCTTATTAGCATCCATATCACTAGGATATTAGCTGTTTATTACTTGTAAAGCACATATTAAAGCCTTATTCTACATGACCATATTTGACATCCCTTAATCCTACCCAATTCCTTAACTTAACAACTACCTTACTAACTATTAATATAATTAGGAGTTTATTTAGGGTAAAAGTCATACTAATAGTCAGTATAGTGAGAATTGGACCCTAAACTAAAATATGACCAAATTAAGATGCATGCACAAAGAAAACTTCATAAACAGAAACCGATGACAAATAAAAGACATATTATATAATCAGTAAATACTGAAAAAATAAACGAAAAAACAGTAACCGTCAGTATATTGTATACTTAGAACATGTTAGACAGAAGAATTTATCCAACATGGTTTTATTTAGCAACCTATATATACGGTTAAAAGAGGAACATGGTACATGTACGACCCAGAAAAAAAATGCTTTAGAAATAACACAGTATAATTGTGGTTTCATTATGTATGTGTGCATGTGTTTTTTGTAAAGGCTTGAGCAGAAGGTTAGTGACCTGCACAGTTGTGTTGGATATGCACTCTGCATAACGACTCTCTCTGTCTTTAAGATTTTCTTCTGTCTCACAAGCAGCAACACTTCACTGTATTCATACACAACATTACAACACATAAACTACACCTCCTGATGAAGAACAGACAGATGCAGAATATCATGAATTAAGCATGAAACTGTGAAGACAGATCTGGATATATACGTCTGGGCCTCATCCATCTATATTGGCGACTTTTCACCTTTAGAGGCTACTTGTGTAAATATCAGGGAAAATGTTCCATCTTTACAACCCTCTTCAATATGAACCATGGACTGGGTGAGTACTGCAGGGCAGGAATTGTGTGTGTGTGTGTGTGTGTGTGTGTGTGTGTGTGTGTGTGTGTGTGTGTGTGTGTGTGTGTGTGTGTGTGTGTGTGTGTGTGTGTGTGTGTGTGTGTGTGTGTGTGTGTGTGTGTGTGTGTTTGTATGCGTCTGTGTAGATTTGATATATTTGTGAGGTCCCCACTATTCAAAAATGTCCTCACTAATATAGTGAAACCTGCTGAATCAGGAAATTGTAGGGTTAATTATAATTGGATAATAATAATTAGCTTTACACAAGTGTGTGCTTTTTATTAAAAGTCAGAGATATGTGCTCAATTAAATAGCCAGCCAGGCCTGTGTGTGTGTGTGTGTGTGTGAGAGAGAGAGAGAGAGAGAGAGAGAGAGAGAGAGCTCACTTTAAGATTTGGAAAATTCCATAACAATTATTAACTTGTGTGTGTGTGTGTGTGTGTGTGTGTGTGTGTGTGTGTGTGTGTGTGTGTGTGTGTGTGTGTGAGTGTGTGTGTGTGTGTGTGTGTGTGTGTGTGTGCGTGCCTGCGTGTGTGCGTGCGTGCGTGCGCTTGTGTTTGTATGTGTGCGTTTGTGTTTGTTTGTGTTTGTTTGTGTGTGCGTGTGTTCACTACACATACTGTATACCCATAAGTCTGTTTGTGAGTGTGCATGTATTGCAAGGCTGCCATGCAGCAGTTCAAATATTCTGAGTAAATTAGCAATAATTGTAAAATAGTTTTCTCCAGTAATACTTACGTAATTGCAGAAGCAGAATGCTAGCTTTACAATCTAATTCCCTTGCGTTCGGTCTTGGTGGTGTGGAATTAATCCATATGGATTTGTATGCTTTCCTCTATGAAACATATTAATTTACATCATGATGTTTAGCTTATTCCAATGTATGGTTCAGCATGTTTATGTTTAAGCAATATAATCGATTTGCTCCAAAATAATTGAAACACAATTGTTTACAGCAACCCAATTATATCATTATCATAGTTTAATTTTACCGTGAGAGCAGATGTTGAGCATCTTGACTAATGCAGTTAATTTAACTCTATAAATAATGTACTATCCTCTGTAAATATTAACATTAGCAATAAATAATTTCTGCTCATTACACCAGTGATTTTAACGGTTTAAAAGACTGGAGGAACCTAAGTAAATAGGTAAATAATGATCAAATATAAAATAATAAAAACTTTAATAATAAACAAATACAAACAAATATAAAAAACGAAATTTCTTTTAAACTCTGAGAAGTTGAGGCTCAATTGTGACTCAGACCCAGCTCAATTGTGATTTTATGGTTCGCTTAATTAAGAAAATGTGTATAATTAGGTAAGTATTACTTTTCTCTTTGACGATTGCGGTCTGTTTATACAGTATAGGGTCAGGTTCATATTATGTCACTATAACAGCAGGCCCATTTGAGACCTGCTGCTTAGCCACTCTCTCAGAGAGCTTTTCTTTAAGGCTGGTGAAAGAACAGAACAGAAACGACAGTAACACCGTATTAAATTGCTCAGGCAATGAATACCTTTGAATCTCTTTTTCATAAAAGAAATTGAAGAGCTCAATGTTCAGGTTAGTTGAATTATGGCTTTGTGTTCACTAATCATTTACCAAACTGACTCACCCTGTTGACAAAAAAAAAAGAAAAAAAAAAGGAAAATATGTGTCTTGACCTTTTTTGTAGAGGTCACTCCACTAGTGTGGAGCAAAGGTCAAACTTTGAATAGCACAAATGAGCCACACATCTTATGGTGATCTTAAAAGATGACGGATATGACAGGACAGATTAGAGAGAGAACTAAAGTAGGGTGGGATAGGTGAGCGAGCGTGTGAGTGTGAGTGGACAAAGAAAAGGGGAAAGAGAGACATGTTTACAATTTTTGTTTAGAAAAGATGTTAGCATTATTTTGTATGACAAGTTAAAGATGGCTTGAATTTCCAGAGCAAATATCTTTTATTATTTGGCAACTGACAGCTTGCCATGAAACATTAAACACTGAACACAAGACAGTTCTTGTTATAATCAATTAAATTCTTCACATTGCAATCTTTGAAACATTTTTAAATATGCACATCTGCAGACAAACTGTCAGTGTTTTGCACGTAAATGTTACATAAGTTGTTCAATTATTTGTTGTTGACCCATAATTTGTTATTCTGTAGAGTGGGATTGTTCACATATTGTATTGGTGTGCATTAGGTTTGGGAGTGTGCTAGCTCATGCTTGGTCATGTTAGTGTGAGAGCTTCTTCCCTCAGAGATCTGACAGATTAAACTCATCATCGCCGCAGGCTGCAGTCCTCTGGCTTGACATTCACTCTCATAAAATGTAAAAAGACATTCTGGCATTAAACGTGCCTCTAATTTACTTCTTGGGCACATCAATTAACTCACATTAGTGAGAATCATGTCAGTTTGTCTCTGATTTGTATGGTGAAACACTATTTAAGTGTATGTTATCTTCTCTTTAATGAAAATGCCTAAATTATTTTTCATGCTACTTGGAATTTCTGCAGTTGCAATTTCACGTCTTTTGAACCATGCTATGCTGTTTGTTTCTTTGCACTGGAAAAAAAAGTTTTGAACGCAGATTTGTAAAGTAAATCTCACATATGGAATTAAGTTAAATCTTCTTAACTAAGTTAAAGTAAAATTAACTAAGAAAATAAGTCAATTTAACTTGGCCAGTAAAAGGTTGTTGAGTAATGTCTACTTAGTTGAAGTTTCCTTTGCACATGCTTTTTACTCAAATAATATAACCCTGAATTAAGCCATGCTTTTAAAGTCTATGCTTTACTTAGAAACATCTAAGTAAAAAATACAATAAATATTGTGTAGACACCATATTTACTCAATAGAAGTATAGTGGCACCTGAGCACAGAGACCTGAGTACTCAATATACAATGATTGTATCATTCAATGGATGGTTTTTGAGCATGCATGTGGCATTTAGAGTAGAAAATAAACTCCAAATGTCACAAAATGGCAAGTTACTAAACATAACAAGAAAATCAATGATAAAACAGTGTAAGTAAAGTTGGAAAATGTTATAAAACAACAACAACCTTTATATTCAAGCCACAGTGCATGATGGGAACACTGGTATCAAAAAAGTTTAGTAGTTTTACTCAATTTTATAACGTTGATATTTACGCTTTAATTTCTACAAATTTGAATTGAGTACTAATAGGCTATATAATTTACTTTGTTTTTTGAATTCTTGCCTGAATTAACTTATTTGTGTATTTGTGTCATTTTTGAGTATGAATGTGTCATTTTGAGTAGAAAATGTACTCCAGTTGTCACAAAACAGCAAGTTACTAAACCTAACAACAAAAACAATGATAAAACAGTGTAAATACAGCTGTAAAATGGTGAATAATGCAATCTTCAAAAATTATTTATGCCAACAAAGCTGAGTAGGTTTTACTTAATTTTATAACTTTGATATTTACGCTTTAATTTCAACAAGCTTAAACAGAGTACTAATATATCATTTACTTTGTTTTTTAAATTCTTGCCTGAATTAACTTATCCAGGTAGCGATCACTTTTTTTAAAATACTTTCAGATTCATATATGCATTGTACTGTGTGCTTGAATGGAACAGTATTTATTTCCATTCCTTACAGGGGTTGAAAATTCTGATGTTGAAAATTCTGTCATCATTTACTCACCCTAATGTTGTTCAAAAACCTGTATGGAACACAAAAGAAGATCCATACATTGAAAATGACTTGGACAAAACATATTCTTTTGTGTTCTAGAGAAGAAAAAAAGTCAAATTGTTTTTTTTTTTTTTTTTTAAACTTGTGTGAGTAAATAATGACAGACTTTACATTTTGTTGTTTACTTTCGTTTCAATTGGATGGGCCAGAATGTATAATGTGTATAACTTTCTAACATTGAAAATATGTAGTCAAAGCTCAATAATTAAATGAGTCACCTGTGTGTAGTGATGTTATTATTTCAGTATAAGTTAAATAGTTCACAAGCCAACCTCACCTATCAGGGATGTTAATTATTGAAGGCTGTCTGTGTATGTGTGTGTGACCTTACCAATCAATATGGGTCTTTATGTGTATGACCCGACTTATCAAAGTGTGTGTGTGCTCTCGGCTTATCAAAATGCCCTCTGTCTGCCAAATAGTATCTCATCTGCATGTTAAGAGCAGGTCTTATCTTACTCAGCTCTACCTTTGCACCTAGTGTCACTGCGTCCTGTTTGTTGAAGCCCATATCTGCATTCACAGTCATCTTTCTCTCCACACACACACACACACACACACACACACACACACACACACACACACACACACACACACACACACACACACACACACACACACACACACACACACACACACACACACACACACACACACACACACACACACACACACACACACACACACACACACACACTATCTGTCTCTGTCTGTCTCTGGATTGAAGTGATACTAGCGGCTTGCTATCAAGAGCTTGTTTTTTGATTGACTGTGTGGTCTGAGAATCGGTCTTTGCACATGCATGTCAAAAAAGAAGACGCTTGAATCGTTTGCTGTAGACTGACGTGTTAATTCCACGTATGTTATTTGAAAAGGATCACAGATGTAAGAATGGCCACCTTGTTGCACTGTGTGCTGCAGTGCTTACTACTGTGAATTTATCCAATGTCATTATTATTTCATATCAATCTCTTTAACAATGTAGACGTTAAATGCACAAATGTAAAGAGCCATTGAGGTGTGCCAGCATTGTGCTTTAGGGGGAGCAAAAGGTCCAACGTCTGGGTGCTCTTTTCTACTTTTTTTTACTTTTCATCGCTGTTTGGTGTTAGACATAAACGCTGCTCTCTGGGAAACTATTTATTTTTAGACATGCTCTGGATTTAGGACTAGATTTCTTTATCATTCGGTTGCAGAACAGAATGTACTGTTTGATTTTAGTCATTGTATGCTTTGGCAGAAGTTGATTACAAATATTGGACGAATAAGCATGACACTTCAAAATAATATTTGTTTTATCTGTCTTCTTTTCACTGCGCAAAAAAAAAGTACATTCACATATTGTTTATAGATTTTTATGAAAGAAAATAATACATTTATTTAGCAAGGATGCATTAAATTGTTATTTTATTTGTTACAAATGTTACAAAACCAACAGAAAGAATCCAAAAACATTTTTTAGCATGGATTCCACAAAAACATTGAGAACTGATAATAACAAGACATTTTCTTGAGCAGCAAATCAGCATTATTGACACTGAAGACTGGAGTAATGCAGCTTTGCCATCAAAGGAATAATTTGCATTTCAAAACATATTCAAAATATTAGAAAATAGTCATTTGAATTTCTAATAATTGATAATACTGTATAATTAAACTTTTAATGTATACATGTGGTGTGAATATAGATTTTGAAGCTGATCAAGGGCCTCAGGAAAGAGTTTTAGCAGAAAAATATGCAAAGAGATTTCTATTTTTTTCTATTCAGTCATTTAATTGAACAACAAATTGGCTAATATTTGAATTTAGACTATATGGCTGAATCACATCTTTTCAAAATGAACATTTGTGTATGCTTGTAAATATGTGTCAGTTTAGGTGGGCTTTTCCAGCAGTCTCGGTTCCTCTCAAAGTTCTTCCTCATCTACTTAACCAGCCTGTTCTCACGTAAATGCGTCTCTATAGCACTGATACGCAGTTTTCACGTGCATTTGATACGCACTTCATTGCGTGTAATACACACGCACCCCACACCACTACTAAACCCTAACCAACCCATGTGTATCCTATGCACATAAAAACTCATTTTCACGTATAAATTACACGATAAACACACTATAGAGATGCATTTAGTGACTTAACAATCTTAAGGACTTTTTCCTTGCTACAGTCACGGGTTGTAAAGCTGCATGTCTTGAAACAATATGAATCGAAAAGTGCTATAAATAAAACTGATTTGAATTGCTCTGGACTAGTTTAAATATGGCTCTTTAGTTCAAGTAAAATAATCTAAAAGTTCTAAACAGGTTATTGCACAAATCTGTAAAAACATGGTTATTTTTAAATGCATTGCTTTATAAACCTAATGTATTATAGGGTTGTTGGGATTTGAAGCTGAATTATTGAACTTGTCTGCAAGAGTGAAAGCTATGCATTGTTCTTTTCTTTAAGAAAGATAGACAGAGAGATGTTCAGTACACAGCACCCATGCTCTAACCTGCCAACACTAATATTTCATCTATCACTCCTCTCTCTCTGTACCTGTCAGCACAAATCTTTCAGATGTATCTTTAATTTTACATACACATTGAATTATATCAGTTAAATGTCTAATTTACGTGTAGAATAGCCAGCTGAGCCAACAACCGTCTCCAGGTTTTATTCTGTTTCCCCCTGTGGAGACATGCTCAGAATTTAGGACTAGATTTCTTTATCATTCGGTTGCAGAACTGTTGGATTTTAGTCATTGTATGATTTGGCAGAAGTTGATTACAAATATTGAAATATTGGACGAATAAGCATGACACTTCAAATTATAGTTTTAACTGTCATCTTTTCACGGTGTAAAAAAAAAATATTTCAATACTTTTTATGAAAGAAAATAATAAATGTATTATGTTACAAGATTTATATTTCAAAATATAAATTCTTCTTTATTTTAATAGTTCTTTTAAACTTCATTTTCATCAAATAATCCTGGATTTTATTTTTATCATGGATTCCACCAAAAATATTTAGCACTGATAATAACACGAAATGTTTCTTGAGCACCAAATCAGCATTATTGACACTGAAGAATGAAGTACAGTAATTCAGCTTTGCCATCACAGGAATCATTTGCATTTCAAAACATATTCAAAATATTAGAAAATAGTCATTTGAATTTGTAATAAGTGATACTGTATACTGTAAACTTTTTGTGTATACGTGTGGTGTGAACATAGATTTTGTCTATGCATACTAATTTAGGTGGTTTTGGTCTATGAACAGTCATTTCCAGCCTAGCAAAACTTGTTGTAACCATTTCTCTTCTTTATGTTAAAAAAAGCACTTTCCTCTTTTTATTCTGGTGGTTAAAAAAAGGGCTACAGCTGGTGATTCCAAGACAAATGTTCATTGAAGAACTTAATGGATGATGTTGCACAAGCTACAAAACATTTTTTTTTAACCTTTATATGAAAATACTGTTGAGTTTTTTCCCTCCTAATTTGAAGGGATTTGTGGAATTTGATGAGTAAACCGAAAAACAAACAGTAGAACTGCACAGTCAGATGATGGAGTAAGTGCAGTGATCAGGGATGTAAACTGGTGTGTATGAGTGTGTGGTCTTGGGAAGTGTGAGTAGAAAGGGTTCAGTGGAACACTAAACCGTAGCGCATGGATGGATTGTACTAGAGAGGCTAGTGATGTAACAGGAGAAACAAGTCAGAGTAACAGAAACATTTTTTTCTTTTCTTTTCTTGAATTCAGAATGATGAAATAAGAGCCGTTGTTCTCCTCACTGTTATTCTCCCTCCGAAGTGATGACATGAAAACAGAACACCTTCACACTACCCAAATATCTGCCAACCTTCTACATCAATTAATGCTCTTTCTATTCTTAACCAGTCTGACAGGTCGAAGTTAAAATGCACCCATGCATGCAGACACTCCTCCCACCACACAAACACTGTATTAATCACTTTATCACATCTAATCAAAGACATCTTTGTATTAAGTGTTTATTTACCCACTATTAGAGTACATCATTTTTAAACTAATTTATTTACTGCTTTTCACATTAAATGATTCAAAGTAGTTTATTTATTAATTCATGTCAGTGGATAGGTTTAACAGATTAACAGAGCTTGACTATATTTGAAACTGAAATGGCTCTTCACTGGATGAGGAATTTTTTCTAGAAGCTAGTATTTAGTAGAACACGTGGCAGTGACTTTTTAGACTATTAGCATATTAGCAAAGAAATGTAACTTGTGTGTGCGAGTCTTTAAAGTACAGAAGCAAAAAGCAGCCTGTTTAATTATAAGGGTCAGAAAGAGTATGATAAGCAGTTGTAAAAAAAAAAAAAAAAAACGGCCAAGGAAAAAAATAAAAATAGTGGAGCTTAGGGGAAAATAAATTAATTGTAAACCTCAACTTCCTCAAGGGGAGCTGCCTTAGCCCTCTATATGATAGCAAACCCATGGCTTTTATCATTCCATCTATCATTATCATTCTTTCTCCAGACATAATGTAGCTTATATACTTCGTCCATACCTCAGTTTTGACGAGACTAGCCTGTTTTTAATATAGTATATAGTATACAGTCTATATATATATCTACGTGGTGTGGACATTTGACATATTTGGTTTGTAAGCCCTAAGTAAAGATACACCGTCTCCAAAGACAGCTAAACATATAAACTCTAACACACACACACACACACACACACACACACACACACACACACACACACACACACACACACACACACACACACACACAAATGAGTCCAATATAACACTGAACTCACTCAATAACTCTTCTGAAAGAGTCCAGAGAGAGAAGAATGAACTTTTTGCACTATACATCATTGACAGCTGTGAAATCTCTTAATGGATTGCACTAATTTGATTGCTACCAGCACATTCCCCAGAGACGCAAGGGGAACAGAATAGTCCCTGAGTGATTTGTTGCTTTTCTGCATTCTGGAGCTCAGATAATAATTCTGTCCAAAAAACATAACTCAAACTATAAGTGGGGTGCATGGGGGCAGAAAGAGGTAAAGAAAAAGAGGGAGGAAAAAGATAGAAACAGAGTGAAAAATATGTACATAGAGAGAAGCGGAAGTGGGGAAGTGGAGGAGTATGTTAGCCAAAGGGAGTTTTCTTTCAACACTGTTTCTTAATGCTGAGTTTTGAGTCTTGAGAGAGTCAACAATGAACCTCATTCAGCCCCCCAGCACTTCTCTATCAACACTTCTGTTCTTTCCCTGTCTTATTGTCTCCTTGAAAGCAGTACAAATTAATTCATCATAACTAGGAGGTAAAAATGAACAGCCTATGAACTGTTTGAAGCATCCCAGACATGATCATTGTCACAAAGGTAGACATCAATCTAATCCTTTAACAATGTTTTCTCACTTGTTATACAAATTACTCTAATAAACTGACTTGCTTTTTTAAACTGTCTTCCAAGAGTTTTAAAAGTGTGTAGTTTTTGTAAAATGGTTATATAATTATTTGGTTAAAGCCACTTTGTCATGTTGATTTGCCATGTTGTCATTTTCGTTGTGAAGACTTAATTTGATCAATATTTTAAACAGTTAATGCAGAATTAATGCAGAGCTTGATGAAATGGAATGGAAGTTTTCTGTGCAGTTTCACAATCTTCAGTATGTGTGCTATCATGGAGGGATTTCAATCAGAATTGATTATTTGTGCTTGCGATTTTTACTGCAACAGTAGATTCTGCAGTAACTCTTTATGCACTTTTATTTTCTTCTGTCACAAACATGTTTGCCAATAGCAGCACCTGTGAATGGGCATTCAGCAAGCAACGCTATGGCTGCAGGTTCAGTGTATTGCTACATGAATAATGTTTTTGGAACGACAACATAATTTAATCATCCAAATGATTCGGTAAGGCACAAAGTTAGCACATTTGACTTGGGGGATTCAGTTTTCACCCGGTGTTCCAATATGTTTATTTGAATAGGCTAAACTGTTATTGTTTGCACTGAAACAAAGAGTTTCATTTCATGAAACTGTACTTGCAACACAATTTCAATTTTTGTTTTATTGAGAAACAGGGGGTTTGGCACCTGTGAATCCCTCATGGTTTCTAGTCACAGAATTGCCAAACTGAGTTTAAAGATTTATTGATTTCTGACCATACATCAGACCTGTGTCCTAATTTCATTTTATGATGGTCTCTCAAACGGAGAACTTTAACAACACAAAATATGTGACCCTGGATCACAAAACCAGTCACAAGTGGCACTGGTATATTTGTGGCAATAGCCAACAATACATTGTATGGGTCAAATTTATCGATTTTTCTTTTATGCCAAAAATCATTAGGATATTAAGTAAAGATCATGTTCCGTGAATATATTTAGCAAATTTCCTACCGTGAATATATAAAACATTTGTTTTTGTGAGTGAATGCAGCACAGTCGCGAACATAAATGGACAACTTTAAAGGTGATTTTCTCAGTTTCGATTTTTTGCACCCTCAGATTCCAAATTTTCAAATAGTCATATCTCGGCCAAATATTGTCCTATCCTAAAAAAGAAATTGACCCATGTGACTGGTTTTGTGGTTCAGGGTCACATATGCAGAACAGTACGATTCAACCAAATGTTCTCAGAGAAGTAGTGAAGTTTGCAAGTATAGCGCTGGAGAGTTTTAAAGATTCTTTATTTATTTAACATTTTATCAAACTGGACAAGGGTAATATTACATTGTCTTCCTCCCAGTATTCAGTGATAACATTAGCAAACAATTACAGTAATGGTTTTGACGTCATAACATGTCCTCATCATATTGCATGTTTAATCCATCTATCATCTTTGAACAGAAAGAGCACTAAATTAGCAGTTTTTACAGCTCAGTTTCAATCTTTTTTTATTTTTTTTAGTTCTCAGCATGTACATATGTGTCAATTTTAAAAACCAGGAAATTTGATTTCTCATTATATGATCTTAACTATAAACTGATTACCAAGGCTGAATTACTTCAACCAAAAACACAGTAAAACAGTAATATTATTATGAAATATTATTACAATTTAAAATAACTGTTTTGCTATAATTTAAGATGAAATTTAATCCTGTGATAGCAATGCTGAATTTTTAAAAAACACTTCTTCTTCTTAATATTTTTGTGTAAACCGTGATGCTTTTTTCAGTATTCTTAAATGAACATAAGGTTCAAAATAAGTGCATATTTTGTGACATTGGACATGTCTTTAGTAACACTTTTGGTCAATTTGATGTGTCCTTGCTGAATAGATGTATTAATTTCTTTTAAAAAAAAGTTTTCTGCATGTTGAGATATATTATGTATATTATTTGACTTTTTAAACATTCTTTGTAGTGAGAATTGAACATTTTGAAAATTTGTATTTGTCATTGTTATACTTTCTCTAAAAAGAGCAAGACATAATTTCCTGTTTTGCATAAATGCTTCTATTCTGAACATTGCTATTTATCTTTAATCTTTTTTATCATTAACAAAGTGATATCTCATCCTGAGATGGCCTGTTGGTCTTTGTGTTACATTGGCCTGCTTTAATTTTACACAGTGCCCAATGTGCCCTATTAAAGTAGCTGGACCAACTTGCTCCTCTGAATCACAATCTGTAAGTATATTGTGTTTAAACACTTTTTCAACATTCGCACAAATGCAGGTACAAAGGATTTCTTGTAGGCCTATCTGTTTAATTTGCGCATTGGGACAAAGTGAGTTTGATTACTTACATTCTTCTGTGCCTGCATGATTGAGAATGCATTTGTCATATAAATCTTGAAGATTAAGATGTTCTTCATGCCCAACGATTTGTAATGCTGTCAGTACCAGGTGCACCAATTTAGATTTAAGCTGTACAGTTAAGTTACCATACCGTAATATCATGCCTAACAATACTTTCATTGTAAGCTGGCGTTGATATAGGTCACAAGTGACAGAAACGTTTGCCCTTTCTTCAGTAAAGCATTGATTTTATCTCGCTTTTTTGTTGATTCTTGTCTTTGGGGAAGTGTGCAGACGCTCTTGAAGTTTTTGTCTACGCACCTCATATGGACTTATTTTAAGGCGCGGTGAGTTCCTAGCTATTCTAACAATACTTTCTAAAAACAGCTTTGTAAAACAACAGCATAATCTTCTTGTTAACCCCATAAAGACGTAATCTGCGTAAGAAGTACAATCCCATACCATAACATTGATATTGACGCCATTGTTACTGTCTTTACAGTGTGTACAATCGCTGAGCTTTAGGAAGCCTCCGGAGCTAAAATTCAGTTATGGTAATGAGGCGTTTTGTTTCCGACAAGCTCTGTAAGCAGTCGACCAATCACAACAGATTGGGCCATCTAACAAATCAGGGCTGAGTAGCTCTCGGAAAGGTGGGTCTTGGAGAAACTGAATCGTCGGACGAGCCGTTTTCAGACTCTTTGAGAAATTACCGGTAGGTGATTTGCAATTTATATTATGAGAAAATGAAAGCTTTTTGACCTTTGATGCATGTAAACCTGTTGGAGACTAAACAAAATTAGGAACCTTTAAAATAGCAAAATGGGGCACTTTAAATGATGAAAACTCAATCGCTTTGATAAAGAAATGTGCTAAAGCTTGCTAAAGTTTTATTATAGATGAATTATCATAGAGTGACATGTCCAGCTGATTTTTTTATGTTTTGTAATTGTATAAACATATTGCCTCATAATCTGAACAGTGTGTGGGGGTGTATGAGAGTAAGCAGTGTGTTCTTCTTTGTGTTTGAGACATGCCTGTCTGTGCGTTTTGATGCCTGGTGTGAGTATGATACAGGCTTTGGGCCCTATCTTGCACCCAGCGCAATTGACTTTGAACACCGACGCATGTATCATTCCTATTTTGCACCCGCGCACAGCGGACTTTTCCCTCCACAGACGTACGTCGGTAAATTAGGGAATGAACTTGCGCTCGCGGGGGCGGTTCAGCGCAAAGAGGAGGCGTGTTCCGGCGCAAAACTTCCATGGTGCTATTTTCCAGTTTTAGAAAGCAATTGCGCCATTGACCAGGAAAAAAACAGTCTAAAGACAGTGGCGCGTTGCGCGTTAGTGATATGGTATTTTAAGGGCGCGTGCTTGGCCATAATGTAGCGTGTTAACGCGCATCCACTTTGATTCTCTAATAATTATAAACAGACGCAGCAGTTTTCATTTTTGCAAATCATACATTATTACAAGGAAAAATATTAACACACGAGGGAAATCATTTTTGTGTCCGTGAAGATGTGAAAAAGATCTATCTAGATTTATTATTTTTTTAATCTAGATTAGGCTACACATTTACCCAAATTATTATACGCCTGTTTAACCGAAGCTAATTTGGGTGGGTTTCTCCCATCATCCCCAATGTCACTTCTCTGTGTTTTACGGCCCTGACGAGAACGTCGCTCTCCTCCGCTGTGAATCGCTCCTGGCGTGCGCTGGCAAATCCGCCATTATAATAGCGATCCGCCATGGAACAAGCGCGCCTGCTCTTAAAGGGAATGTGAGAGGACGCTCTGATTGGTTTATTTCACGTTACGCCCAAACCACACCTATGAATAATGAAGCTACTTCAGACCAACCCATTTTAGATTTGCGCCAGGCGCAAGAGTCATTTATCCCGCCGGGAAAATAGCAACAGCGCCGGGATCCGCCCACAAAGTTACTTGCGCTTTGCCACTTGCGTTTTAGATCGTTAAAATAGGGCCCAACATGTGTCGGGCAATGTTTGTGTATTTTATGCTGAACGCTGTGAGTGTTTGTAGATTTGCAGGGAATTATTAATTGTTCATTTGTCCTAGAGTTTTTCCTGACCCTGTTATCCTGTACACACACACACACTAAAGTCAATTTGAGGCAAAAAGACACCAATACTAAAGCAAACTTCACTTGTTACTTATTCACACAAAAGCAGCGATTCAACCAAGGCCATTTTCTTTAAGGAAGCAGTGCCTTATAAAAAAATTAGGATGACAAACTTTAACATGATAAAACCACTGTAAAACAAATATTTTAAAAAATTGTCAAGTTACACTGTCCAGCAGTGGTTCAGAAGGACACGTTATATCTTTTGAGCTCGTAAAGTTTAGCTAAAAAAAAAAAGGAAAAACTGAACTTTGCACACTTTGATTGGCTGATTACCCTGTTAGTGATGATGCCGTGGAAATGAATTACAGAATTAAAGCTCACCAGCTGAATTGAAAAAAATAAAATAAAATATACATAAAACATTAATATAATATTATAGACAAAACTATTCTAATTGATATTGTAAGAAGATAGAAACTGTGTTAACACAGGATGAATTTACACAGGAATAAAAAAGAAACCAAGAGGTTACTCTGCTTCCTCATTTCAGAACACCAGAACACTTACACACCACTGGTTCATCTGCAGACTGAAAACCAAAGGGCTGAAGAACAACCCTCCCGACATCTCATGAAGACCATTTACAGTCAAGTCACGGCTCATCGAGTGCAGTCATGTCAGAGTACAGGAGCTTCCATTCTAGAGTCCCCTGATACTCAAGTGAGAACATGCTGTGTCACAATGGAAACAAACACACTCAGGCTTCATGGCGTGTGGGTATGACCAAACACCATATGTGTGATATGAAGTCATCTGATACCAAAATATCCTCTGACACAGACACTCATGTGGTCATCACACCCCGTCTTCTTTACAGTGTTTGCCAGGAATAGAGATGTCAGTAAATATGCAGATTCATAATGATTGACTGCTGGAATAATTGTATAGCATCTGTATGATTTCATTAACTATTCAAATATACAGAAACAAGCACTTTTGGCCCTGTGGAGTTTTAGAAAGTATCACTTTCACACTCTCACTAGTTTAATTTCTCCACTAACAATGTCCAACAGTGCATACGTACATCCACCACTGTTGAATGTTTGTCGTTTTCACCACACCACCAATTGCAGAATGCATTGTGTTCGAAACTTCTGAAAACGAAATAATAAAAAATCTGTAGGCCTATTTAAAAAAAACCGTTCTCGCTCTTTTTTTAAAAATAAAAAAAAATCAACCTGGTACATACAAGTGTGCAAAGTTGAAAGAGCACCCTGAATTATCATATCAAACTAATCAACCTATTCTTTTCTTTATTTCTGTCTTTCTCTTGCAGTCCTACCACCAGCACCCAGCAATAGGGCTTCAGGTAAGTGTCTTATTTGTTTTTGAATTCTTGTAGCATTAAAATGAAGAGCAGCATGGGATAAGCTCATAACTGATATGATGACCCCCGCAGTGATAACATCAGACACTGAGCTTCAGTAAATAAACAGTAGAATTGTGGAGGGGGTGTCCTGCTGATGTCAGCAGGACAGAATGTGTCATGATCATGAGGCTGTCATCAACAGCAATGTGTAGACGCTCAGCTGTTGCTTGTTCTACAAAATAACTGTAACTCTTCCTAATAATCACTTATCACATTCAGAGTAAACAAACCAGTGGCGAAGCATTTTTAATTGTGGCCTACCCCATTAAAAGTTGTCTATTTCCCAAATAGATGTATGAAATAATTGAATAAACAATAAAAACTATAAT
This sequence comes from Phoxinus phoxinus, assembly GCF_949152265.1. Taxonomy (NCBI): domain Eukaryota; kingdom Metazoa; phylum Chordata; class Actinopteri; order Cypriniformes; family Leuciscidae; genus Phoxinus; species Phoxinus phoxinus. The sequence goes on from NC_136877.1 coordinate 30,769,860, forward strand.
AAACGTTGTATCACACTACAACTTTATTTATTTAGCTAAGATAATGATTGAATGCAAGTTCCCATTGCAGGCAATTTAGTTCTCCCTCTCTTTATAGGTGCACACGCTTGTCAAAATAAAACTTAATGTGATTCGTCAGTTTCTGTTAGTCCCGTCCACAATCTTATCTTTATGATGCAAGGTTGTAAAAGTCGAACTAGTGATTCGCGCTTTTGTTGAATTTGAAAATGGCAAAGCAAATATCAATCAGTTGATAAAAAAGCCTAAATTGGATATCCAAATTGTACTGCTGCAAGAAACCAAGGCTATATGAATCCAGGCAATTCCTATAACTCTGTTTTTAACCAGAAGTTCTGTCGTCTCAGACTAATATTGCAGGAGGACATGTAAAGGTAAGTACAAACATTTTCTCAATGTTTATAGTTAAAAAATTCTAAACATTAATTCATATAGCCTAAGCCTCTTTATACTGACATACTTGACAGAAAAAAAGAAGAGCCATTTTATTGTTTTTCATGCAATTAATTAAAAAATATATGATCAATAAGTCATGGCAATTTGAAATAAGTGGACATTTGTGAAAAAAAGGACTGAAAAAAGGCCTGCGTACATATATATTCGTTTATGAGGTTTGCGCAGAGATACCTTTTTTTCCAAAATTTTCAAGGCTTGCAGCTTGGAATCTAATTCAGGGTTTGCGTTCTCGAGCCACCAGGCACTGTTTTGAGCGAAGCGCGGTTAGTGTTTTTTGTTAGAACGGTGTCGTGTTAGCGGCCCATAAGTTAATAACTAATGATCTTTGCAACGGAAGTGAATCAATCAATCAAAACTAACTTTAGCTGGACAATAACTTTATTCTAGAGCTGCTGTAAAGCCAAACAATCTCTGTTACTGTAATTTCCTATTATCACTGTAAAGCTGCTTTGAAACAATCTATATTGTTAAAAGCGTTATATAAATGAAGGTGACTTGACGTGTGCAGTTTTTTTTATGATGCATGATTCAAGTTGACCTTATAAAGAAGCTTGTCTTCCCAGAAGAGGTGGTGGTGACTACACTTCAACCAGACATGGTTCTTCTGTCCAGGATATCAATATCTGATTGATGAGGCTTCTACTAAAGGATGGAATGCAGTCTTGTTTCCTATCGAAGTTGGCTGCCGCAGCTTCCCAGCTACATCTGTGCGCTAGCTAGTTCTTACTGAAGCTTGGGCTGGAACCTAAATGACTGAGGAAAGCTATTAGGGTGATAGCAGCAGCAGCAGTTTTCATACTCATCCGCCCATCCTGTTTTACGAAGGCCCACCCACTTGAACATTTCTGGCCTCATCCCTGGAACAAACCTAATCCCCATCCTTCTGTTTTCTAACTTAAACATCTTATCTTTCTCTGATAAATGTTGATGGTTAAGATATAGAACTCCTCCCTTATGGTTCTGGACTTCATCTTCGACGAAAACATAAATACAAAAAGAGAGATATTTAGAATTACTATTAGATAAGGTAGAGAGGAACGCTAAAATATTTATATATATTTGCTTGTAATATGCTATGTATTAATCTATATAAATGTACAATGTTAAAATATCTTCTTTTGTGTTCCATAGAAGAAAAAAAGTCATAGGCGGCCTATATAGGCCTATACCGGTTTGGAACAACAATGATGACAGAATGTTCTTTTTTTGGTGAACAATAACTTTAAGGCATGTGAACATGTTTATTGACCCCTCTGGGATCTGCACTGCAAGGTATCCAGTGTGTGTGTGACTGTGTGTATTCATGTGTCTGTGATTTTTGTGTGTCAGCATTTCTGTTGCACTCCTCTATAATCAAGAGCTTGTCTGTACAGATGCCGCTGCTTTCTAATAACGAACAATTCAAAGCCGAAGTGTTTCCTCTAGATCCGCTGGTTTAATGTCTTTCTTGGTGCTTATTATATGTGATTCACTTGCTTTGAATTGAAGAGTTAATTCAAGTGAGGCAAAGGCATGTTAACAATCTGCTTTAATCAAGTCTGCATTACTACACACACACACACACACACACACACACACACACACACACACACACACACACACACACACACACACACACACACACACACACACACACACACACACACACACTTTTAGTTGATATATGACTACTATCAAATTAATGGCAACCTCTCGCTGCCAAGTTTGCCATTGTATCAGCCTGTCAGAACACATTCTCTCTTTCTCATGTCATTTGTCCTCAAGGAAAGCTTGTGAACTTTATTCCATGACAGCGGCTTTTGATCACTGCAAACAATCGGATTTGGATTGGACTGGATTTTTCCATCTGTTGACGAGAAGGGGAGGGGAAGGGCAAAGTTCTTTCTTCGACTGCGCCTCGGCCCGCTTGCAGTATGTGCTGACCCGATCCAGTGCCAGGCATTCTTGAGCTTGCACATGGCACAAAGTAGGGGTTGTACAGTAGGTACGCACAGATGCTAAGAGTCTTATGGACTTGGTGATACTTTGATGAAGATTTGAAGGGCATCTCAGTGCACTATAACACAGTGACGTAACAAGCCCTAGTTTACCAGACTGTCTAATGCATCACAATTTGACATTTGTTTAGGATTCTTAGAGTGCAGGTGTTAGCAGAGACTTTGTTTGAAATATTTTTGTTAAACAATTGCAACATGGAAGACAAAAGTAAGGTGTTTCAAATGAATATTTTAGAAAAACAAGAGCCAGGTGTAGTCTAATATTCCTGTCTGTTTATAATTCCTGTAAATTATAAGTTGCCTAAGTATTGATAATGTTAATGATAATAAAGAGTGACAGTTTCTACACTGAAAAGCTTTCAAAATCACCTTACACAGGCTCAGTGACAACATGCCAATGTTTCAAAACCCAAGACAGTTGTATATGTTCCTGGGCTGAATGTTGCAATGCATTATTGCTTAGGTTTGGCAGTTAACCAAGACAATCACTAACATATATTACATTTCCATTTATTATTAATAGTTCAACTGAATCAGAGAGTGAATTATAACGTGAGGCCAAATAAATGTACAGTATGATACATGTGGGGAAAACTAAAAAATGCAGTTAAAAATAAAGGAACATTTATATTATATTATATAACCGTCAGAACTCATGTTGTATTAAAATCAGCTACCAATAATTACTTTTGATTGGAATGCATGTTATGTGCCTGTGTTTTGTTCATTTGACTGTGAGACCTGTCCATAACAACAGAAGCATCTTCAAGACAACATGAGGATGGTATAAGATAAAGAAAGAAAGAACATTCCTGTAGTGACACCACAAGTTCTGTAAGCAGGGTTTGGTTTCATGTGAATGGTGCATAAACTTTGATACCTCAGTTTGAGTGCTCAGACCAAGCTTTTAATTAATATAGCAAAGCATCACCCATTAACTACCATTCATCTTTATATCTTGACAGCATAATAAGAGTATTGGTGTCTAACATCAATGTGCTTCTGGTTTCTTTATAAGTGTGGTGGAACATATAGCATGCTCTGTTTTTATTAATTATGTCACTTCAGAAGATATTAAACATTTTGATTTGAGCACTGAGGCATGCTCTGGAGTTATTTGTTTTCAAACAGACTCAAATGGATAATTATGGTTGAACCGAAGTATTTTTGTTATGCACATCATGTAAACCAAGAGAATATTACAAACCAAACCACAGATCTGTGATGTGATGGTTTATTAACTACAACATGTAGCAGTAGGGAAACATGTTTGACATTAAATGAACAGTAGTGGTTTAGTGACAGCCTTCAAACTTCATTTACAAAGCTAAACCTTTAAAATATTTGGGTAGCTGTAATTTTTGTCAAAGAGTTGCAGCAACAGCTCTGGACACATACATGCTTCAGGTTGTGATCGCTTTGGGAATTTTACTGTATTTCATGTCAGTCTCTTAGCAGCAATGAAGTGAAGTAAAACTCTGGACTCCATCAGGGCCAAGTTGGTGAAATGGTGCTATCAGCTTTTAAACTCATGGGAATACAAAAAAACGCACATGGCCATCCATTAAACTTCTTATCAGAGTTCGAAAACCAAAGGATAGTCATGATGGCTTACACTATACGATTTCACACTGGTTTTGCAACGTTGTAAATATCATCTTTAGCTCTGTCCTGCCATTAATGTATAAAATAAAATAATTTGTTTTAGATGTATAAATACAACACTTGAAGCATGAGTTGCACTGTCTGTCTGTGTAAAACATAGTTATTAGCATCACCAATAGTTTTCAAATAAGTTTCCAGAAGATTCTCTTTGTTTAACTGATAGTCCCACCCCTAAACTCAAACCATTGGTTGAACCAATGCTGCTGGTCATGATGATCAGTAAAACAAATGACTTCCCAGTTGTCAAAAGTCAGAATGCTAGATAAGATGATGTATAATTTCCATAGCAATGACTCTTTACTTAAAGTCAGCATGAAATGAAAATTCACGTTATTTATTTTGTAAATGCATGTTATAGATCTTATTGTAAATTAGTCGTTTTTTTTTTATTGACCTACATTTTTTGTCAAAATGTCATAACTGGATCTTCCAGTGAAAATTTTTGGTGAAATATGCAGTATTTCTCCAATCATTTAGTTTGCTTAAACTCCTCCCCTCCAAGCTCACGTTCACCTGAATCCCAACAGCCGAAAAAACAGGTCCCCATCATTCTTTTTTCTTTTCTTTTTCTTTCTTTTTTTGATAATCCGTTACACTAGTGTGTATATATATATATTATTACATATATATTTCACATGGCTTTTTTTTTGTGGCTTCCTAGGAAACGAATGATAATAATATTGTCCAGTCAAATCCAATCATTGTTATTATTGAGGGGAGACAATTATCTCTTATTTTATTTGATCGGAGCAGTAAGGGAACTGGAAAATGAATAGGGGCTTCTGGCCCCAAAAATGTTAAGAACCACTGTCCTACATTAAAACGTATGGTAAAAGTAGTGATTTGTAATGAATGATTTCTAATTTTTTATTTGCATATTTTGGATATGCCATCAGAGTCTGGGGATGGAAAGTTTTTTGGTTGTTCAGTGGACTCGTGAATCAGCACAAGCCTGCCTGCTATACTGGGAAGTGGTCTGCACTTCCTCTTTCAGTCAGAGAAATACAGGAGAAAAAGAGACAGACAGCATGGCTAGTCTCATGATTCGGGGGTGGAGGAGTTGTTTGTAGGGGGGACTACTCCGTTCGTGCACAGACACACACACACACACGCGTAACAAAAGACTTATTCCTCACACGCTGCTGGACATTGTGTGCATGCATTTATTTGTTGTTACAGGAAGTAGATCCTCTTACGGAGCATGTGCTCCTGCATCATCACAGCGTTATGTGTACCATTTGGTGCTGATCTTATTACAGTCACAGTTATATAAACCTTCAGAGAACAGCTCCATATAATCACTCCATCTCAGTGTGGCATTTCTGCTGATTCTGTCTGGCGCACATGGGCAGCTGCTCATCAGGGTGAAAGGTGACATGAGAAACATTAAGAATGCTGTGCAAAGGTTAGCTTACTTGTACTTATAACTAGCCTTTTTTAACTGCTTTGAATGTCTTTTATTTCTCCTAGAAAGAAAAAAATCCTTATTGTTACAGCTGGTACATGTTGATTGAAACACTGAAACAGTTCATGCGTTTTAGTTTTTAAATGTGCAAAGAATATCTTCATAAGCCTGGTTTACATCAATGTATATTTTATGTTAATTTTGCATTAAAAATGCTCTACGGAAGATGTAAATAAATTCTCCAAAATACACACACAAATCTACATGTTGTTCTGAGTTGCTGGTGGCTGCTGTAAATTGCATGGCAAAGGAAATTCAATAAAGTTGTTACTTGGAAAATACTGGAATAAAACCACATTCCAACATAAACTAGACTGAACGATGATCAGAGGAAACTAAGGGCTTAAATACACCGATAACAAGGTAACTAAAGCCGCGTTTCCACCGCGGGAACTTTCCCCAGGAACTAGGAACTTTGGGGAGGTACTCGGTGTGTTTACACCGCAGGAATCAGGGTCTAAATGAAGTTCCGGGTAAATATTTCCCCCTCCGAAAATCCCTGCTGGCGAGGCAGTACTTTTTCAAAGTTCAGGAACTTTCGGGGGTGGGACTTGTGTACTGAACATGCTGATTGGTTGTGTTCACGCCACATTTTGACTGGATGACTCCACGCAGCATTCCATTTTAACCGGCATTTTTAAAAATCTATTGCGGTTCCTGGCTTCATGCATTAAGAGTTTTCTGTCTGCAAATATGGAATTTAATTTAAAAAAAAAAAACACACTGCTGGACCGACGACGAGGTTCAGGCTTTATTAAGCGTATTTGTGTAACAGGAAATTTTCTGCGCGTTCGTCCCAGCCATCCTACATTCAATGTCCGCAATACATCACAAACACAACTACAGCACAGTTTGAATCTCCTCCATACTTATTATAAATGTGGCACTCAAAACTGATTACTGTCCGTCGCAGACTGGGAGGAGCAGTTGCGCGCAGTTTATAATCTTCCCGGTGCTTTAGACCGCGGTGTAAACGCAGAAAGCAACTGGTCTGGGGCAAAAAAAGTTCCTGGGAAAAAAAGTTCCTGGGACAAATTGTTCCGGGTAATTTCGGTGGAAACGCGGCTTAAATGACCAACAGGTGAACACAATCAGTAACATAGAAATAAACTAACAAACAAAACTCTGGAAAAGCAGCAAAGGGAACAGAACACGTTACAATAGCACCCCCTCCTAAAGCCATGCACAGGCCTCAAATCTAGGCCCTAACCCGGCCCTGGCCCGAGACCATCAGGCCCTAGCCCGACCCGTGTCAGACAGCTCATCAGAATTCTCAGTCCGAGTCCGACTGGAGTTTTTTTTCCCTGTTTTGCCCTATGTTGCAGCCATTAAAATAGGTCAGTTTTGCTTTCAATGGCAAAGTAGTTATGTTTCTTTTCATTTATTTATTAAGTTAATTTAGACAAATGTTCGGAGCCATTTTTGTTTAAAGTTTTTTTTTTTTTAAATGACGACCAAGCAGTCGAAAGCGAGTTAAACATGTTTGATCAATCTAGCCTCTCAAATCAACACTTTACAGCCCTATAAAATCCATAGATATAAAACACGTAAAATTATTATCACATCACAACCACAGTAAAATTTACATTTTTGAAAAGCTGAGGCAGGCTGCTCTGCTGCTCGCAGTCTCAACAGCGCTCGCAAACAAAATGAGCTAATCTAAACAAATAAAATAAAAAACAAACATGCAGGTTATCTTACCTCAACAGTTAGACATGGGGTGGGGAACATTGGTCCTGGAGAGCCACTGTCCTGCAGAGTTTAGTTCCAACCCTAATCAAACACACCTGAACCAGCTAATCAATGTCTTTAGGATCATTAAGGCCAGAGCCCGTCTACGGAGAGCCTGGCCACTCCCTATTAAGTCCTATTGTACCGAATTTTGGTTGTAGTTCCACCAGAGTTCCACTGAGGGCCATCGCCCATGAGTGCAAAATGAATGGGAGTCTATGGAGCTAGACGGCTAAATTTGTCTCTTTCACCCGATTGCCGTTGAGAAATCTCAGATTTGATTGTAGGTTTTGCAAGTTCAACATGGGTTATAGGTCGAAAGTTGAATGAACGAGTACTTATGTCCTTTCGATTTCTTACAGGTTGAGTTGTTGTTGCCCATTACACGCTAGCATTCTGCTAATGAACGCTGATTGGTCAGTGAAGGACTGATTACGACCAGAGATACAGCTTGATGGCATCGTGGCATCCGAAGCGGGACCAGAATGTCTTCTAGCAAAAACTCTTCTAGCACGTGTATTTACCTGTGTCAGCTGTGTTGTCGATGCCTTGAGAGAAAAGAAAGTGCAGAGCGCGAAAGCACCAAAGTGACTGAAGGATTGCCGTAAAGCAGTATCTCTGGTCGTACAATGTGTATGACGTCATTGACATTTTAAAAGACTTTTTAAAGCAGGTAAGTATAACTCTTCCAGTTGCGCTGAAGACACACTTACTATGCTGCTGGCGGGAACACTAAACACCGAACGTGCCAGTCTAATGTGAATCGTTGCTCGCGCCACCGGGAAACCTTCTGTGCGTGAGCACAGAAACCTTGACTGGTAATCCTTACTTGAACAAAGGAAGATGAACGGAGACACTGGAGTAGATAAACACATGACATAGCTGGAGATAAACAGAGTCCTTGAAAGGCGTTCACTCAAAACATGACCAGACATCCATGAAGAGTATTGTGCTGGCTTTTAAGGTGTGGAGCTGATGACGATGATTGATTGCAGGTGGGAGACAGGAAGGATTATGGGAAAAGGAAGTTCTGAGGTGACAGGTGATCGCGACAATGACTTTGTATCAGGTGTAAATGTAAAGTTTATTCATTCATCACACATCCACTGTATCCCATTCCTCAAATAACCACAACAAGCAGCTGTAATATCTGTTACTATGACCGCAATGAAGGGAGGATTCCATATCCCTAACCCCCTTTCCCATCCCACATCGGAGAGGAGATAAGATCCATTAGGAACTTATGATGGGATCCTCCTACAATAGCGAGCTCAGTGTGGGATGTGTGGAATGGCCTTATGAACCAGAGCATGTGAGAACCGGGCTCTACTTTTGGCAGAGGACAGTAACACACAGAGCTGATTCAGCAAACATGCCACACTCAAGCTCTTTATATATAGATGCACTCATTCATTAATAGTAAGTACATTCTGGACAGGATCTTTACTGATCTACAGGAAGTCCTGTTCAATATGATTTCTTTGAGTATATTTGATGGTCAGCTCTGTGAAGTTGTTAAAAAAAGACTGATAATGTTTTGTATCTGTTCAATGTTACGTATTTTTTTTGTCTTAAAAAAGACAAAAACTTAAAAAAGAAGAAAATAATGAATGAGGAAAATACTTAAACATTCTCTGATCACCATGCTGGTTTATCTCCTAACCACATATCCAAAATAGCCGTCAGGGCCAGCACGGCTCATCTGGCTTTGTTTGCTCATGTTAATCCTTTGAAGTTCATTGAAGGATCAATCCAGAGAACATTAGTAATTATTGTGATGAATTCCCAACATACAAACTTTAAAGAACAACAAGACAAATGGGAAAAATCTGTATGCAATACAGTAAAAACGAACCAGAATAATTTGAGTTCATTCTTCAAAATAAGAATTTTTGACAAATACCGGTATGTTCAATAACATTGTGAATTTTCCATTAAATGTTAAAAGAGCACTAATGTCAGTCACCTTATTTTGCCCTTTAGATTTTTGCCTTAATTCATTAGAGGTCAGTGAACTCATGTGTTTATTCGCTGCAGTAAGAGGAAATAAATCAGTGTCATCTGCAGAGTGATTTTGGATAGCAGCATTTGGAATATTCCTCTAACAACCCAAACTAGCTTTCAGAAAACAAAGGGCCCTGTAAAAATGTCTCCCTCTGAATTACTGCATGATTTAGTTGTTGTAGAGAATGAAGCATTGAGGAATCAGGAATCCTAATAAAAATCATTGAGACCATAATGCGTATATATGCAGACTTTTATAAGTGATAATATTTAAAGAATGATGCTTTGAATCTCTTAAGCTGTAAAAAACTAGATGGGGTCAGAGAGAGCTTTTTTTTTCAGATCAGTTCTGGCTCCGATAACAGATCAGATACATATGGTCCAAAGTACTGTTTTGTGGAGGCAAAATTTTGGAAAAATGTGCTTCATGTGGAAACATTTAAATTAATTGATTTTATTCCAATCAAAATATATCCTATTGACATCACTGAATCGATGTAAATTCATCATTTTACAAATGTAAGGGTCAGAGCAGGTAGAATTAGGGCCAGCACAAACCCTCTTTTGGCATTACAAAACTTATCAGGATTTACTAAAGACAAGCAGTGAAAAATTAGTGCTGAAAAGGCGTGGGCAGTTATTTTTGTGGCTGATCTTATTGCATATGCATTTGAAGGATTTTCACTTTCAGACGCAAAACTTATGGGTGGAGAGCATTTTAAATGAATCATGCAAGGTGATTTACTAAGGTTTGCGCTAGTCAATTTACTGGTATTTGCGCCACTATTCATCCCACCCCCCGAAATAATCCGGCTGCGTCGGTGTTCTTTAATTTGCACGCCGTCAATAGATCACGCACAGAACTTTGCACTCCCATTTGCGCTTTTTTGGGATTAGGCTCTCACGCTAATTTGCTGTTTAGTAAATCCGACTATTAGTGTCTAAAGTTAAAAACTGTAGGTTATAGTGTGCCCACCTAAAATTTACATTATGAGGACAAACCGATACAATGCTTTGCTCATGTCTAAAGAAGCTTTGTGCACCAACTCTGTGTTTAAAGTCCAGCTGAGCTTCTGCCAGAGAATGTCAAGCCCACGCCCTCCGAGCCAAACACTGGAAAACCGCCCAGAGAGCTCACACGATAGGCCAGCTGACTGCAGCCATTTCAGCCAATGATTACACTTGTGAGGCTAACACCCCACCCTCTCTTAACCCCCCACTCACTGGGCACCCGGGAAGAGATCAGGAGGTCTCTGGGTTGCAAGGTCTAACATAGTCTTTTGCTGTGGCATTGACGCACACTCTGATACATAATTTATACCCCTTCACATTGTCAGAGATCCATCTTCTGGGAGTTAAATATCAGGCCACGCTTTTTGCCCTGGTGGAATTCATCCATCATATTTCAGCCTTTCACCCAATTAGTTTCAACTTATGCTCTCTATGCACAGTTTTTTTATTATTAATTTAGATAAAGACATGGCTCTGCCCCCTATCACTGACCCCTTCGTATCTATTAAAGTATCATCCCAGTAACTGAAGCTGGTACTGCTACTACGGTCGATACCTTTACGCGACACACCGTACAAGAATTTCTTAAAGTTTTAATTCAGCTGAGAGCTCATGCTGGGACTTATCAGTCTTCTATTGGTCACACGTCTTTACGTAATATAAATTTACAACACAAGAGTACGCAAAACTGGAACTTTGGAACAGAGCGAAATGGGAAACTTCTTTGTATTCCGTTTCCAGTCTTTGGTATGCGTATGAGTATGAATGGAAGTCAAAGGATCGAAAGTGTAGTGTAGGAAAGTGGCCACCCCTTTACATCAGAATGATGTGTTTTTGTATTCACTGCCAATACTTCACCCCAATGATTGTCATAATGAGTGGAAAAGTCAAAATGTACTGGATTTCAGACAAACACTACAATGTCCCGAAAATTCATAACCGGTAAATCAGAGCACTGTGCCTTTGATACCACATGCAAGATACTGTATATTTGCACACAAGTTCATGAAATAACGCTGTTTTGGTCTCTGTACTCTTTAGGGCTACATTAATGTAACTACTACTCAAATATTGTCACACCCAGTTAAAGCTGCAGGTTTGTAGCGTTACATTAAAGTGGATTATTACATGGCTTGGCTGAATTCTAATGTAGAATGCGGTCTGTTATTTCTTGATAACAGACCGCTGCTAAGTATAACAGACCGTTGCCATGAAAAACAGAGCGTTGCAATGAACGCAGGATTCTAACCGTAGAGACGGAACGGACTATTTTCTTTAGCGGAAGCCATATAAATCGTTTTTAAATCAATAAATTCCTTTTTAAATCAATATTTTGTGTCAAATTATTTATTTATTTGGTAGGTATGTAATAAGCGGGATAATGTATAGCGAGTTGGTTGTTATAGCGAATACAACTCCCTTCAGGCTGATTCAAGACCCCTCCGCTTCGGGCTCATAATCAGCCTGTCGGGAATTGTATTCGCTATAACAACCGCCTTACGTACCCTTACGTATATTGTACAATCTTACTAATTCATTATTTGTTATATTTTGAATTCATGTTTTAAAAAAGATACAGCATAGCGTTGATGTCACATCATGACCGATGCAGTGTCTGAAGAAATTTTGCGTGTTTAAAGTCTAATGCTGAGATCTGTGAAGCGATCAGGGATCAAGCTTGAACAGCATGGATAATCATGTGCTGAGTGAACACAATGCATGAAATATGCTGTCATTCTCAGGTTCAACAGGTTCATCGTGTGGTATTTACATATAATTTATAAAAATGTCCCTTTCCATTTATATTTTATGCATTACTGTAATGCATATTGTTATGTGACAGCCCTTAACAGTTAATTGTACCAATCAAGAGCGTGTTCAGATTGATTAGCACTTCCTGGGGATTATTCCACTGAAGGATAATATAAAAAATGGCTATAAAGCCAACATTACTTCATCATGTATCGGTCATCATCCAATATGCCCAATGACATTAAAAAAAAATCTGTCTGTCTGTCTGTCTGTCTATCTATCTATAGTTGACAAATGTTTAGAGGTTGGGTTAGGGGCTTAAAATATATACAGTTTTCTCTTTGGCTCATTTTTAGAAAGTCTTATTTAAAGGGATGGTTCGGAGTAATTTTAACCTAGGGTCCTTTGCACCATGACCTCAAGCCAAACACCCCACCAGAAGCTTTTTTTCCCTTGGTCGAACATTATTAAAGTTAGAGCTTATTTCGAGATATCAGCCGAATGGCTTAGTGCAGGCGCTAATGGATCTGAAGGTTGTATCTCGTAAATTACCCCACTAATAATGCCCAGAATGGTACCAAACTTCTACAGTAGTACAAATAGGCTCTGTACTCATAAAACGAGGCATTGTAAGGTTTTGCAAGTGCATCAGGAGTTTATTTAAATAACACTTGCCTGATGGCTTATGCTACCGGTTAAAATTACTCCGAACCATCCCTTTAAACTATAAGAGGAATCGTCAACTGTTTTATGGGACATTAGAACACTATTGTATGTCTGTAAAAGGTAGTAACTACATTAATTCATGCTTCAAAACCTAGTTGTTGTGTTCGTAAATGCCACCAAAATAAAAAAGGTTTCTATCATCATGTGAGCCCCACTGGTCAAAATGTTTAGATGCTTTTTTCAATTTCAACAGTAAAAGTTTACTGGGGACAGTCAATAGCTACTATACACAAAAAAGAGGCACATTTGTATGACATTCTATGTCCTCATAGCTATTTATGTATACATGTGTCTGATAGATTTTGATAATGAAATGGATCATTTTGCATGTGATGGCGGCATGGCGCACACATTGAATATGTTTACAAGTTGCGAAGAGTATGACTATTTTATGCCATGTGTATTTAGTTATTGTGCAAATTGTAGACAATAGTTGCATGCATACACTTTGCTTAAATGTAAAAAGAAATTAAAATGAGTGAGGAAGAAACGAATTGTTCAGAGATCAGAAATCTCATTCAAGAACTTAGCCAAATCGACTGAGAAAAACTGATAGTAAAATGAAACTATATACTATAAATATAATTTTAGATGCACTATAAAACTCAACATATTGTATATTCCAGCTATCCAGTAATATCCAAACATGCAAAACGAGCAATATTATTAGAAAATATGTATATATTTGAACATCTCTGAATACGTTATAGTGTGGGCACAGTAGTGAAGATGTTCAGAACTTTCTGTTCAGAGTTTTGGATGTTCAGGGATAAAGAAAAAACATGGGTGCATAAAATCAGTTGAACTAGTTTTAACTGGCTAACATGTGTAAACTGGACTCAGAAGAGACGTCAGGACAGGGTTCCTACATATTTTCCATTTCAAAATTCCATACTTTTCCAGACTCCAATTTCAAATCTTCTCTGTAGATTTTCAGACCATATTAAAAGTGCCCCTATTATGCTTTATCAAATATTCCCTTTCATGCAATGTGTAATGCAGCTCTCTGCAAAGGTATGGAAATGAAAGACCACACAATAAATTAAGTTATTGTTTCTCAAAAGAAAGAATCGACTTTTAACCACCTAAACCGAGTCATCAGGAATTTGAATCCCACTTCCGTGACGGCTACACGTCACTGCGTAACCAACCCGGTCACACTAAATGCGTCCCTAGCACCTATTGTGTTTATCGTGCAATTTATACGTGAGAATTAGTTTTTACGTGCACAGGATACGCATGGGTAGGTTAGTGTAGGTTTAATAGTGGTGTGGGCTTCCGACAAGCACTGTAAGTGGTAGACCAATCACAACAGAGTAGGCTCGTGACAAGGAGGGATTTAAAGAGACTGAATCATCGAACCCGTGTGAGAATCATGAAAAATGTGGTGATGTGCAATGTATATTATGAGAAAATGAAAGCGTTTTTTGTAGTAGACGTCCAAAGCAAAATTAGTATTTTCACCCCCCCAAAATTATTTTAAGCCAGTTATTGATATATTCTGCTGTAGTGTCAGTAGACATAGGTTATATATAAAACTAGAAATTGTAATGCGCAAGCATGCAAAACAATTCAGATGCACATGTGAATAGTTTCTCGAGGGCACAAAAAAGTTTATCACATATACTGTGCAAAAGTCTTAGCCATGTCAGTATTTTCACCCCAAAAAGTGAATTTAAGCCGGTATCACCAGTGTCCCATCATGACAGTTTCACAGCATCCATCCACCACCCCATCAACTCACTCTTGGCTGGTTTTCTATCCCAGTCAAAGGGGGGATAAATTACTATATCTGATTTCATGTATGTGTGAACTCGTGAATCCACAGCATTTTTATTATTATTATATTTTACATTCATTAGATTTTCTATTGTAGAAAACTAAACCAGGGCAATAGTCTGGTAATGCAAATATTTTCCCATAATCTGCTTTCGTTTTTCCATACTTTTCCTGACCTGGAAATTACTCAAATCAAATTCCATACTTTTCCATACTTTTCCAAACCCCGTAGGAACCCTGTCAGGATTACAGTTCTGTGTTCACTTGATTCAATGACTTTCTCAACTTAAAATTATAATACAATACAAACTTAAAATTACTACAGCCACCAAACTTCCTTTTCTTTTTTTTTAAACAGACACACACTGCATTGCATGCTCTTGTATAAGTTTATGTCAGTAATTATTATTGTTTATTCACCCTCTAAATTACTTCAGAGTGGGTGCATTTTTTTATAAATTTTTTACAAAACGCTAAGAGATACTACTTACACCTACAAATTCACTGTGAAACATAATACCATTCCTTGGGCGCTTGTCATGCTCTCCACTTGTAAAATGACTTTACATGTAGCTGCCTATAACGTATAGGTCTTGACCTCAGTGCTAATGCCAACACTTTCGGCACATTTAGGACTTTAGGCTTTTAAAATCGCCTTTCCATGAAAAACTCAGCTAATGCTAATCTGGTTAAAGGTGTTGCTATCATGTGGCCAGAGTCAGAAATCCCCTCAATCATGCACTGAATGGGAAATGTTCACTATTAGACAAGGAGACAACGCCATCCTGAACAAAACTGTTCTTTGCTGTTACAACAGTAATGCTTCCATGGTATTTTGATATATTATGGTACTTACATGGTGCTACAACGTACTACTTTACAAAATGTAAGTGTTGTGGCATCATCAAAGTTTGTACCAAAAAAAGTGACATGTTGAAATCCTTTTTGGGATCCTTTTTACTGGCATATAAGCCAGACAGCGATAGATGTTTTGCTAATGGCTGGAATAGTTGTATAATAATGCATTTACCCCCAAGCACTTCATTGTTGTGAATAACTGAGAAAGAGTTTTCTACGTCAAAGCAAAATGCCTAACAATTGAGGGAACTAACAAATTTTTTCACTCGAAAGCCAGTTATATGAATCAATGTAGTCATTTTCCGTAAGCCAAGAGTTAAACCTGTCTGATCAGGTTGTTCTTGCGTGAGTGATCCACATTTTTAGCATGACATCACAGTTCCCTTCTACACTGGGGTCCCAATTCAGAGCGAAGAGAGGTGGAGAAAAGTATTTGGACCCACTCACTACGTCAAGATCTGTACTGAAGTTATTCTTCTCTCATTGTTTCTGCAGCTGGATTGTGTGAGTTTAGTTGCTTTGCTTGAAAGGTCAGATTGAAGCCTTCAGGGCAACAGCTGATGGATAAAGATCACACGAAAAATCATAACAATTATACCTCATCTGCTCTTATGGCCTCTTTTTCTCCTCTATTCCATGGAAAATAAATATACTGATTCTTTTTTTAAGCATTTAGTAAATAAGTTTGTCTGTAAAAAGAAAATGGTTAGTGTTCCTGCATGTTGTTGCTCAGTGTCACCCAGTAGAGGAGGGCTGCGGGGGCAGATTATGTCTGTATACTGTAATTAAATTTCATTATGTGGTTTTCCTGACATCAGCGACAAACATCATCAATTTATTTTGACCTGAAGAGCCGTCTTTCCCCATTTTACATAACACCAGCCTTCCTTCTGCCTCTCTCATTCTCCCTCTTGGATGGAAATGCTCTATTGTAGCATTTTAAGGCAACATGGGGCCAATTCTGTGTTTCTGACTCTGTTATAATGCTTGTGTGGGTGAAGATGGCTAGTCTAGAGGTCACTGTCTCATATGAGCTCGTCATGAGGTACAAACTCGCAGCCGTGTGTCGTCTATATAAATTCACAACTTGACTTCTCTCATGCCCCAAACCTCAGAACAGAAACATTGAGGATAAATTAATATTTCGATAAAACATGAATAAATAATAAAACATAATAATAAAAAAACATTAGTGTAAAGAAAATTATTTTTTCTTTTTGGTTTGAATATTTTTTAATTTAACTACATTTATAAGTCTGAAACCAGTTGAAAGGACTCCTGAACCAGAACTAGTAGACACGAAATAACATGAAGTCAAGAGTTTTTTTGTTGTTGCAGGATTCCTCTCTTAATTTTGCTCTGTGGGATTCTGAACGTTCCGTTAGAAAAAGCAGAAATAATCTTCTGCTGTCTTGTGCTTGGGTTACTCACATGGTGGGGACTTGTAGATATCATCTAACACGCAACAAACAAACCTCTGCAATATGTTATAATGTCTCTTATGGCATTGATATTCTATAATTAAAAGGGATTTGATAAGTCTAGAACATTCTGCAACATATAATCTACATTGAAGAGTGAGTTTTACTTCATGTCGAAATGGCTAATGTTTTAAAGCTGAGTGAACCATGGTAAACCATATAACTGAGCGTGCTTTGGTGAAGGAAAGTTTGGCCTATTTGCTTTACTCAAAAGAAAAGCTCGTAGATCATTCACCTTACAAATGGCCATCCGACAGCCTCTCAGTGCGGTTCAGCTCTCCTCTGGCCCAGGCGCTGATGGATATTTCACCAAACAGATGTATTTCGTCATCATGCTGCTCTGTTTATTCACACAAACATGATCTGAAAAAGTGAGTGTGAAATTGCTGTGGAGAGATTTGGGACGCTGGCGTAGTAACATAGAACAATACTTCCATCTAGTGGTGAGATGGAGTTTGAGTTCACCCTTGTGTAGGCTACTTTGAGGGGATTTGTGAAGGTCAAGACGTGTGTGTGTGTGTGTGTGTGTGTGTGTGTGTGTGCAAGGCCGTTTAAAGATATTTAAATTCAAATGGGATTTCGTGTATTCTGGTGCATTTCTTCAGCTGGGGGCCCCAGGCAGCTGCCTACATTGCCTACCCCATTGCGACGGCTCTCTCTCTCTCTGTGTGTGTGTGTGTGTGTGTGTGTGTGTGTGTGTGTGTGTGTGTGTGTGTGTGTGTGTGTGTGTGTGTGTGTGTGTGCGTGTGTGTGTTTGATGGTGATTTTATGTTCGTACTGTGTAAAAACTTTGACTTGATTGCATTTTAGAACATATAAAGCAGGATGTGTATGAACGATAGATAAATGAGTTCATGAGTTCCTCAGTCGTTATCATTGGGAGCCGTTATCAGTGAAATGATACAAGGACAGCTGACGCTGTGCTAGAGGAACCTGCTGGATCAGGAATCAACCTTTACACACTCTAATTATTCAGTTTATTCAATATATTGCGGACAGAGAGAGGGAGAAATGTGTGTGCGTTGACGTTGAGATGTGCTTTTTTTTTCATAAAGTGTTTCAGACCCATAATGTTGAAATCCTCTCTGATCCGCTGTATGTGATTTTGAAACATGCTGATTTGGGATGAATTATGGGTCCTTTCAGGACAGTTGTTGGGGAGGTTTGCCACGTGCTGACTTGCATAGGGGATTTGGAAAGGAAGACCCAGGGTCTCTAGCTCTCATTCGACACACTGCACAGGGTTAGGAGAGGTCAAACCTGTGCTACAGCCAAAACTTACTAATCTATTAAAGAAAGAAAGAAAGAAAGAAAGAAAGAAAGAAAGAAAGAAAGAAAGAAAGAAAGAAAGAAAGAAAGAAAGAAAGTGAAATTAAAAAGTTAAAACTGAGAAGTTATGATGTGGTATATGGAATTGCTATTTTCTTTATCCAAGCTAAATTACCGATTCTTGATTGTTTTTTTTATACACTATTGTTCAAATGTTTGGTATATAATTTTGTTATAAATTAATTCAGCAAAAATGCATTAAAGATAGACATTTTAAATAAATGCAAATTTTCCACTTTCTATTCATTAAAGAATCCTGCGAAAACTTTATTACAGTTTCCACAAAAATATTCAGCAGAACAATTTTTTCAACATAATAATAATATGTTTCTTGAGCAGCAAATCAGCATACTGATGATTTCTGAATGATCATGCATGTGAATACTGCTGATTCAACTTTGCCATCACGATTAAATTACATTTTAGAACAAATTAAAATAAGAAACAGCCATTTTAAATTGTAATAATAATATTTTTAACATTTTAAATGCTTTGGTGAGCATAAGAGATTGTGCCGAGCCTTAAAACACATTTTAAAATGATATAGGCTTAGTGTACATTTTCATTCTTCATATTTTTAACAAGCACAAAAATAAATAAACATAGGCCTATTCTAATCATTAAAAAAAAAAAAACATAAAAATTAGTGAATGAATGATTGAATTAATATTATATTAGATCCTGTTTAGGCAGTAAATAAGAGTGAATGATAGCAAAATAGATAGCAAAACAGGTGCCCCCCATCCCGCCCTAAGATTCCTGAGAGAGGATGCAGCGTAGGCTACGGACAGATCTCAAACACCATATGCGAATATTCATAGCTGTTAAAGATTAGACATGGGCTCTCCTGGAGGAGTTTATCTGTTAGAAGATCAAATGCGCTTGGTTTTTTTGATTTATGTATTATTCTGTGGTGGAACTTCAGATAGAGAAAACAGATGATTGGATGCTGACCATTTGACATCCAATATCTCCCTTGCCGAGTAATGAGATTTCTTTCAGACCCGCTTTCAACTGCAGTGTGTTTTTGATCCACAGGGTGGCGCGCCAGTCTTTTCGACGACACTTTACTTTACGACAATTTCCTGCGTTTCACGGCAACAGCTAATATCCACATGGTCGCTCGTGTTGTGTGCTTGCCCGAGTTTTAAAACAGTTTGGAATTGATTTTACACTTCAAGTGTATTCCAAACACATTAAAAACATGGGGAAGACTAAGAACACCAAATTCAAACGACCACCGTTTTCACCTGATGGTCTTGCAGCGACTCCTGTTAAACAGGCTGTTGAAGAATCAGAAGATGAAGACTCTCCGGCAGCGGAGCTACTCGATAAAGTAAGTTTCCAGTACTGTGACAACTCTATAGAGTTGCAGTAAATTATGTCTAGGAATCCGAATACTCCAAAACACTGAGATAAAAAACAGTATTAGTGTATCAGGTTAATATGGCGCGTGTAATGATGAAGGTGTCAGCTCTTTCTCTGATGGGATGTTGACATTGAATAGATAAAGCGAGTCAGCAAACCTTTTTTACGGCTGAACTGACTGATGCAGCTGTCAAGCAAGTGAAATTCAGCTCTTCAACTCTGAACCAGTCAGTCTTTCTTAAATAACATAGGTGGGTTCAAATCTCTCTGTCTGTCTGTCTGTATGTACAGTTACAGAGTCCATCAGCAGATGTGCGGGAGTACGCTTGTGCCAGTATCTCTCGTGTTGTACAGCAGAGTCAAACGATCCCAGGATTCCTCCAGAGAGATGCAGTCAGGAAAATCGGACCTTTACTACTGGATCGCAGCCTGGTGGTCAGAGAAACTGCTGCTGGAGCTCTCAGGTACACACACACACACACACACACACACACACACACACACACAATCTCTAGTCTATCGCTCAGGTGAGACTGACATTCAACCACCTGAGCTGTAGTACTATTCAACCACCATGGAGCTGAACTACACTTTTTTTTTTTTTTACAAGCGTACAGTGAAAAACACATAAGGGCATTTTACACGTGAAATATTAATTGTTTTATTCTAAACCCTGGTTTAGAAAACATTCACATTGCTCATAATTTACTGGGGTAAACAATTAATCCTGGGTTTTCATAAGTGGGCGTTTCATACTGTACTTTCCTGAAACCCAGTGTTCTTATTTGCATAATTGCGGATTTGCGGTGGCAGTGTCACTGATTGGACTAACATAGATTTGCATGTGACCTGTACATAAAGGGTCTAGCTTTGTGCATCCTCATATTATATTGCTGACTGTCCTTTTACTACTGACTGTATGGACTATAAGATATTTTTAGACTATAAGATATGTATCTTCTTCACTCAAATTGTCAAATTTTTCATCGCCATTTGACACTTTCTCCTCTCAAACGCTGAAACTACTGTTTATACGACAAACTGCGTTTCTGTGACTGCCCAAAACACATTAATATGAGGCAAGCAATTTCCTGTCTTTTGCTAAGCATCTAGCTGTACTGCATCCATTCACACTGTACAAATTTACCACTGCAATGTAGGGTTAAATCCGTAAAAGCATTGCTATAAAAAATTATGCAAACACTGCTTTTAAATTACAAATTTGAAATGTTCTTCTACCTGGGGTTAAAAGGGTTTTAGATAGGGACGGTTACCGCATTACCGCTATACCGCGGTCATGTGACGCTTACCGCGGGTCTGAGCTCGTCACCGTCATCACCACAAAAAAAACATTGCCTGCACATGGATTCATTGATTCTAATGACATGGATTGTGTCTAATGACATTGTGTATTACACGGATTCAAGGTTTTATAAACAAAACTTATCATCAAAAGATGGAGCTAAATCTAATCCGACCTTTCGCGAGTTGGGGAGCACAATGTCCCATGACACATAATAACATTCCATTCGTATTAGAGATTTGCGGATGGGCTATTATTTAATCCGCAACCGCATCACAAAACTCATCCGTCCGCACCAAAGTTTTTTGACCAATTTTCAAAACCGCACTCGCCCACATCCGCTGATTGTTTTAAGGTCTATGTGCGATGCAAGGCTATATGTTGCAGTGCGATGCATGACTTAATATGTTGTATCCCTAGAATTCCAATCGGCGCACAGGGACAAAAATTAATAAATAAATAGCCTAAATAAAACGCGCATCGGCAAACCTGACAGTACCTGACTAGGCTACTGTACAATTTTATCATTGTAATAAAAAAACGCAATTTGGCACAATTTCAACATGCTGCTATTTAGCCTACTAATTAATGCCTATTGCACTTTTTTTTTTGCAAAAAGAAAAAGCTTTTAAAAGATTTATTGTAGGACAAAACAGATTAAAGTCTTCTCTACGAAATGCACATTTCATACGGGTGATTTAAAGCGGTTTACTGCTATACAGCGGGAATTTCTTGCTTTTCAACCGCGGTTAGAAAAAATTCATACCGCCCCAGTTTTAGAAAAGCATTAACCTGAGGTCAAGCACAGTGTGATAAGCCCTGTAGAAACTGTCACACAGACTGCGTGAAGAAGTCTAAAAAGACTGCTTTAGCATTTATTGTGTAGAAAAGAAAAATGGTAAATGATATGTATGTTTTAATGTCATTATTTCTCTCTGGAATCTTAGTGAATGATATGCTTGCTATCACTATTACACAGCTCTTTGATACAAGACTCCTCTGCTTTGGGGTTTATTCTGTTTTACAGGAATCTTAGTGCCTGTGGAGGCCCTGAAGTATGTGAGGACATGGTGAGAGAGGATGTGCTGACATCTCTGTCTGCTGTCCTGAGGGAGGTATGAATCCTAGATCAATTCACTTTAAACTTTTCTCTATTTACGGATATGATGTAACATGCACAGGCTAGTGACGCATGTATGCAAATTCCTTCGAAAACTATCCCAACAGATCTAAAATATAAACGCTTACAATAGGCTTACCATCGTGAACGAGGGTTAGACAAAACACATTTTGGAAGAAGGATTGATGATGTATTGACTTTAAATTTCAATTTTGTTCATATTGAACAAAAAAAGTTACATAGTGTACCTTTAAATGGGAAATGAGTTAGGTGTACTGTACTGGCCAGTGACTTCCAAAATAGTCTTAAACCAACATAAAAAAGATTTAAGATCGTGGATCATTATCCTGCCTTAAAAATTGTGATATTAATGCCACCCACCCCTAGTGAGGAGGATAATTATTTTTTAATCATGAGACTGATGTTTTGTGTTTGTGGAGAACAGTGCTGTGCTGGCTTTGACGTGACGACCTCTCCTGTTATGAAAGGACAAAAACACACGGTGGAAGACGTCACTAATGAGGCATTAAATTTACTTTGGAACCTCTGGTAAGACTGAGCTCAAACTAACTCCAAGGTCTTTTTTGTGGTCATGATAGATTGACGTTTATACCTATCAAGAGTATTAACAAATGTATTAGAAATGCCCTTGAGTGTTTCTTATGACCACTGGACAGTGCATCATCATGCTTTATATTGTCCCTAGGGCACTGTTTACATCTGGTATATATAGACAAGGGAGACACATTCCTGGTTACTCCTGGTCTCTTTTGTCCCCTTTCAACCACTTATGTCTGGATTTCTTTGAGGGGAGGGTTAAATGTATGGGCTTTTTCAGATCTTTCGATCTAATAGACAAAATCACTTTGCTTGCACAATTTACACATGAACACGACCGGAGACGACAGAAAAACATACAGAGAGCAGCAGCTAGCGCTCTTTACATAATGTTTACGCATTAGGTCAGTAGGCGAAGAATAGGCGGTCTTTTGTGGCTGTTCGAATGCATTCGTTTTTGACTACCTCTATAAGTGGTCGAAAATGGACAAGCTCAAAATGTTTTAGACCCTGTTTATTTACACCTGTATTTACCGTTGTCCACTTGTGATCCGATCGACCAAAACACATCCTAATACCAGGTGTAAACAGGGCCTAGATTGATCAGTTATATTAAAAAGAAAAGTAATTTAGCAAAACATTAAGTGATGGCATATAGTATACTTAGCATGTAATTCAATTAATGATCTGAATGATCAGACTTGAATGATCTGTGTGCCTGTGTGTCTGTTTTCTTTATGGCTGTGTAGTGAGAGCAGTAGCACAGCAGTGTCAGTGTTCAACAAGTCTGGACTCCTAGATATTCTTCTACACTGTCTACAGAGGCACCCTCAGAATATGGAGCTGGCAATATCAGCAGGTATACACACACGCACATATATATAATAGTATTAAATATTATTATTTTTAAATAAATGAATACTTTTATTCAACAAGGATGCCTTAAAGGACAAGTTAGGTATTTTGCCCCGTTTTCAGATCGTTTCTGATGAAATAGAACGGTTAAGATTAAAATTTGGACACATGCTGCTGTCCCGAAAATGTTCGGTTTCTTTCGCTACGATAAAACCTGTTAGAAAGCATCTTTTGCAGCGATTTTTGTGTGAGCATATCAGTGAACACCCCTGACCACTCGGTCCGAAGATTCTCGGGCCAGCAGCATGTGTCCAAATTTTAATCTTAACCGTTCGATCTCATCAGAAACGATCTGAAAACAGGGCTTTAAGTGTAAAATACCGAACTTGTCCTTTAAATTGATCAAAAGTGACATTAATAATGATACAAAATATTTGTTTCAAATATTTGTCCTGAAAGATTTGTATCATGGTTTACACAAAAATATTAAGCAGCAGAGCTGATTTTAACATTGATAATAATAATAAAATATTCTTGAGCATCAAATCAGCATGTTAGAAGTATTGCTGAAAGATCATGTGCCACTGAAGACAGCTAAATAAATGTAAAAAAAAAAGAAAAAGTTATTTCAAGTTGTAATAATTCAAAATAGTACTGTTTTTACTCCCCCCTAAGATTTTGGCATTTCATTCTCACACTCCTTTATTTGGGACTATTTAGAGGTAATTGCTGTCATTTATGTGTGTTTTTCCCCCTGTGTAGCTCACTGCTTGCACACAGTAACAGAAGAGAACTCAGAACTGGTGCGCAGTGTGAATGCAGGAGTATTTGGCATCTTGGACAACATTCTGTCCACCACACACACCAGTATGGAATACACTCTCCTGCGCACACTGGCTGCAGGTAAAACAACACGACACTGGACGTGCATTAAATATTTTTACTAAATACATCTACTACATCCAACCTTTTTTACAACATACAGATGGTACTCAACCAGAATGCTTTTTTTGCTGCAGGAAAAGCATTTCTGCTCTTGACCACTAAGTGGTGCAATAACCATAGATGTTATAAATGTTTGATTATGTCTGTTATTATGGAGTGGATTTATCACAGCTCGTTTTCCCGCCATGTGGAGATACGATTTTTTAAAGATTCTTATCAATAAGATTTTTAAAAAATCACATTCACATAACCAAATGTAGTAATCTAATGCCAATGTAAGCTGTTTATGAATTCAAACAGATCAGGACATGTCAAAGTTGTTTACTTTTTCATGGAGTGCACTTTATAATGCACTACCAACACCCGCATTCCATAAAAATATAAATCTTAATAAGCCTAAGTATTATGTTATAATCTCCTTCTAATGATAAAAAAAACGATAGAAATGTGAACTATTAGGCTACACGTTTGCATGGGAGTATTACGTGTGATAGCGTAGTTTTCTGATAGGCTTCATGAATTAGTAGGCTTTGCAAGGGAGTACGGTATTAAGAGTGATAGAACAATAACCTTGTGAGCAGGGCTACAACACATGCTGCAACTGCGCTTCAGGCTATTCGAGCTCAAGGTTTAGGCTTTTCAAGCCAACATGGCTTGTTCACAAGCTTTAGCCTCTAGTTTAATATTTGTCACAAATAAAAACGTTTGAAATGTATATTTTCAAACGTTTTTGTAAATCACTCATGACCTTGAGATGACTGACAGTGATTACCAAAGCAAGAAAAACCAAAACCAAAGCAAGGAAGAAAAACAGCAAATTTCAAAACGGATCCATACATTAAACAAACCAGTGTTGGCTGACTATGTTTATTATAGCTTTAAAAACACTAAACATTTTTGTTGACTACATTTTTTTAATACTATTGCTTTTTAAGTTAGTTTTTAGTACTTGAGCTCATCATAAATATAAACAAAATTCTATGCTTTCACTTTCCTTTAATCCCTTCTTATTCTATGCTACGAATGTGCGAAATTAACAAATGTAAATGCTTTAAACATAAAAACGAATAAAAATTAAAAAGGATACTTAAATTGAAATTCAGTAAAAAAAAAAACATATTGCACATTTTCAAGGTTTACATAAGTTTCGGGGCAGTATTTATTTATTACAGGTTTGCAAAGAGTTTAGTGTTTATTCCCTGTGCGATTTTATTTAAAATGAGGAATACAGAATCTTAATAAAGTAATTGCAGCATTGCTGTGTACAATTAAAATAGTGCGAAAAGAAAGAGTACAATGCAACAACATATTAAGAACAGAAGTGTTTCTTTGCTCTCTCTTGGGGACACACTGGATCTCTTTCAGCAAGTTTTTTTTTGTCTTCCTCGCTGACGCACGCCTGATCGCTTTCGTTTAGGTAGTGAAATTAAACGTTTAAGGGAAGAAACTAGGGCTGGACAATAATTCATTTTCAATATATATCGCGATATAATTCAATAACGGTGATATGATTTTTAAACACATTTCCGATATTTCGATATACATTACAGGCATGGGCTACGTTTACATTTTAATTTTTACTGCCTGATAAATATAAGCTGCATGGCACAACGGTTTATATGTTCATTGTCTCCAAATTGGCCGTTCGCAAAGACCCGCCCCCTTTAGTTACTGTTGCCATGTCCAACAATCTACGCCGCTCTCACGCCACACCAGGTTCTAACGCAGTGAAAAATACATCGCGGAGCAAAGAGGACACTGACAACGCGCCGACAGACAGGACAGAACAGGTTACTTTTGATATGAAACAAAGTCTCAACTTTCAAATTTGGCAATTTTGTCAAGAAATGTAAACAAAAAAAAACATTTTGTGGCTCTTTAATGTGTCTGACAGATTGCTGTAGAGCATCAGTTAACCGATCATCTCTTCCTTCTAGTTAATTTATAGCATCAAATAAACATGAATGAACATAATAAGGAATGTTGTTTTAACCGCGGAAAGTTTTTCAAGTTCAAATCTTCCAACGTTAATCCTGACTGCTTTGTCGGACTAAAATGGAGGATTCGGCGAGTGGAGTTATTATGTATATTATTAAGCTGGAGTTATTCTGATTTGAAGCTTGTGACGTAAACGCGCACATCAACCCGATCACGTGTTTAGCGTTCATGTAAACACAACATTCAGATTCTTCAATCAAAATTTATTCAGGGTCTCATCAACACTCAAAATGTTCCTCAGCAACATGTTTTTTTTGTTGTTGCTTACTTTTTTTGGTTTGTTTTCTGCAGCAACTCTGAGCACTTTTCATATTCTTTATCCTGGCTGAAGCACCTTTTTCAATCTATAAGAATAATATAATCAACTTATGTAGCCCCGCCCCTTTTCAGCGCTGCGCTCGTTGTCTTCCGGTCTGTATTTTCACAGCGATCTTGCGTATCTATGAATGAACGGCTCGTTTTAAAATCTTCCCGGTCTACTGACATTTAAGACATCTGCTTTAAACATTACAATACTCATGTTTTTATTAACTTTACATTAAGTAAATCCACTTCAAAAGCGAATTACTCCTGGACAGCGATGCCATAGAAATATACAGAGCGACCGCAAAAACGGAAGTTCAAAGACAATGGACTTTATGCACAGCTGCACTACTTCCTGAACTTTAGCCAGCTCCTTTGTTTCCTGTCTTCCATTATTGGACAAACTGATTAATCCAGGTGTGTCTGATTATTGTTGTTGGTCAGGCACACCTGGATTAATCAGTTTGTCCAATAATCGAAGACAGGAAACAAAGGAGCTGGCTAAAGTTCAGGAAGTAGTGCAGCTCTGCATAAAGTCCATATTCTAAAGATGTTGGCGGCCTCATTTCTCTGGCGCATAAGGTCTATAGCTTAAAGTTAAAGATATTAATAGGTTGAGTAATTAACTTATGTTTATTTGACAGGGATTTCACATTTCTTGTATGAAGGCTAAATACAAATCAAATATTAACAATTTATTTGTACCTTTTTTATTTCTAAAATATTATAAAGTTTTATTGGAGAAGGTTTCAGAGACCTGGCAAATAAATTTTTCTGAAGTTTGTAGGTACAGACATTAATTTTGGGCGTTCTTGGCAGTTTTTCCTGAGGCTTTTATATTGTTCATCGATATCGGAATTATACTGTATCAACCGAAATTTAGAAATACATCGTGATATAAATTTTGACCATGTCATCCAGCCCTAGAAGAAACACTTTATATTTTATTGTGGGCTATATAATACTGCATATGCCACAGTGTGTTATCCAAACCAATTGCAAAAACCAACTGTAACAAATTATTTAAACTTTGTTCCTTTAAAGGAACCAAATGCCTTGAGTTCACCTTACAATAAAAACAAGGCTTTGTGTCCCCTGCTCCACTCACATTAGTTTCTATAGAGTTGGCAGGGACGCATTGCTCAACAGTTTGTTTAGATCATGTCAGATTGTTGACAATCCTAACGCACTGCTCAAACATTCTAAACCCTACAAAACCAATTGCAACACATGGATTGAACATTTTTATGTACAACCTTAAATACATCACAATATTCATAGCTTAAAAAGATACATTTGGACGCATCGAGACATTTGCATGCGTCATCTGTTGAAATACATCAGTGAATTATTAAATGTAGTTTCAAACGTTTTATTTTTAAATGATTTGGTTAAACTAATTTGATCACAATATAGACAAAGTAAATAAATCTATGTGAACTCACTGTTCCCATTCAGATCCACCTAAAAATCCACCTTTTCTGTCATTTTATTTTATGGTTCAATGCACACCTCATATAATAATGTAAAATACTGGCTAGTAAAATGTAAGCACACTTCAGGCAGTGCCGTCAATGTAATATTTCACTGTAACAGAACAGAAGTCAAATAGCTGGAACATTAAGAACTTGTGTGATGAATAATTAGCCAAGAATAAATGTTATAATACTATATTATTGTTATTATTATTACCAGTGATTTATTACATTATTTTATCTTTATTTACAAGAAAATGTCACAATTACAGCTTTACTGAGCAATGATGCGGGTGGAAAAAAAACATCACAACATTTATTTCCATCAGGAGGTGCATCATTTTTTGGTCAATATCTTGTATTGACAATGCAAGAGTCATGCACTCTGTAAAGTCTACTCCAGCACATCCCTAAGACTTTCAATGAATTCAAGGTCTGGGGGTGCCAATTCATGTGAAAGTGATTCTTCAAGCTCCCCCCCAACCATTCTTTCACAATTTGAGCCTAATGAATCTTGGCTTTGTCATCCTGGAATATGGCCATGATGTGTATTCTCATGATGGATAGCCATGATGTCTAACCCTTTCTTGTTTAAGAATGCTTGAACCCATGCTTGTTTAAGAAATGAAAAGCTGCACACTCTATCAATTAGGGTTAGAAGAACTGTTGCCAAACATATAACATGCTAGAAACATAATCATTGCAATAATGATCCAATCATACTCTTAAATATTTGCCTATTTACACACACACACACACACACACACACACACACACACACACACACACACACACACAGCTAGCTGTGTTTAAGTAATGTTAGAAATTAACATTATTTGCTCATGTATTTTGAATTAACATTAGGGATGTAACGATATCCTTATGTCACAATATCTAACTTTCGATACGATATTATTGCAATAGCCTACTCCAAGACATATGGTAAAAGGTTAACAAAAAATGTACTGTTGACTAAAATGCAAAATTTGGTATTACATTGGGGTGTAAATACTTGGACTTGGTGCTGGTAACCAAATGCAATAGGACAAAGGTGACACCAGAATAAAAACATTGATGATTCTGAAGCTGAAAATACAGAATTAGTTTAGACGAATTATGCTTGCACTCTGTCACTGACTAGATATAATTAAAAGACCTAAAAATGGGTGCGCGACTGCGCGCACGTGGGCAGAGCCAGTAATAGCGGCGGTAGTCATGGCGACGGAGAGTGACAGTCGCGCAAGCCAATCACTTGTTTCGTCCCGGTAGGAATTAATGAGCTGTTTTTCATTAACAGCTGAATGTTTTTTGAAGATTAAATACACTATAGTCACTCAATTTTTATACTCTCTTTTTCAAAGTACTTACATTTTAATTATGTATTGGTATATAAAGACAGTTTAAGCCAATTTGAAAAAAAGTTATTTAGACTATTCTTACCTACACAACCTTTAATGTATAGTTGAAATAAAGCTAATTTTTATAAAGATAGTAATATGGTTAATATTTGTTTGTCTTTCATCTGTTCTTCAGGCTCTTTATGGAATCTCAAAAGCAGTCTGTCTTCTGCTCAGCAGTCTCAGACACTGACAGCGCTGGCCGCCACTCTCTCACACTGTCTCATTTTGGACGCTGGAGTGCTCATCCCAGAGCTGTGGCATGCTGAATCTGCCCGTCTGTCTAAAGAGACAACATCTGCCACAGAGTCAGATCATACAGACGAACGGCCTGCAGGTCACAAAGCCGAAGAGATGGAGGAGGATGTGAGAGATGAGAAGATGAATGGAAGAAAGCCCAAGGGACAAATGTCAAAAACAAAAAGTGACATTTCAGATCTGTTGCCTGTAAGTTTGAAGCTGCTCTGTCTTGTTGTTTACATTATTATTTTTTTTTAAATAGGATAAGGTTAGATCACAGATTTTTTTTTTTTTTTGGGGGGGGGGGGGGGGGGGGTAATTATCTAAGAAAAAAATAACTACAAAAATTTGCCTTTTTATTATGATAGATTAGAGTGCACATGGAGGTCATGGCACACACTCAAAGAACATCTTCACTATATTCCTCAACATGAGGACTATGCCTTATTGACTGCCTGAATGTGTCACATGACTCAAATAAGGCCATTGTGAGGGCTGGAATACCTTCTGCACTCTCTCTGCCCTTCAAGCCATGTCAACGCAAGTGATGGCATATCTGTCCCTCAGAGCAAGATGTTTCTCGCTCTCTCTAAACACAGAGTGACTGTCCTCATTCACATATGAGTGTGCAGGGCTACAGTAACCTCTCTGAACTCCTGTTGGCAAGTGTAACCTGCCCATAGGGTGTCCTGAACAGTGTTCTCTTTGAAAGTTAATGTTGAGATTTGATCCAGATCCTCATCTGTGGCCTAGTTTTCATCTGGAACCAAAGCAAAGCATGTTTACTGTATCTGTCCTTTCCGTGTTGCCTTGAATGGCCTTAATTCTTTCATTTTCTATTTCAGCTTCATCAAGTAAATTATTAGTAATCAGTTAAACTATCTTAAATTAGTTTAACCATCACTATATGTGTACAGACGACCCCAACAATTACTTTTGTTTTTGTTGTGTGTGTATGTTGTGGTTATAAGAGAGACAGAGTGGAGTTGCGAGAGGCCAAAGCACTGATGTCAGCACAGCAGACGTCCCTGGAAATCATCGTCAACATGTGCTGCTCCGATGGTGAGTTTGTGTTGTTTATAGGCGAGCAAGTGCTTGGGGGAAGACATGAATATTCTAAACCCTGCACAGGATTAGAGTAATGATTTCTGTGTTTGTATCATAGAAGATGAGGCAGAGGATAATGTGATGGGATATTGTCTGTCTGTCTGTCTGTGTGTGTGTGTGTGTGTGTGTGTGTGTGTGTGTGTGTGTAGAGCCCTCAGATGATGAGTGGGAGGAGATGTCCAGCAGTGATGAGAGTGAGGTGTGTGCTGATGGGGTGCCAGACCCTAAGTCCAGCCTGTTCTCTCCTCTCTGTCTGTCTGCTGAACTTCACACAATCCTGCTCAACCACAGCATACCTCAACAGGTAACATATTATTACATAGTCTGCAAAACATATAATGGCATGGTCTTTTTGTGTAACTCTGGTGTTACAGACTCTTCTGGTCCAATAGGGAAAACAAACCTCACATGCTGTACTCCAGGTTGCTTTGGGATATTTGTAAAACAAGCTAAATTGGGAGCACTATGGGCATATTTTGGCTTAATAGTGAAATGAGGATATTGTTTAATCCTTATGAAAGATTTTCATTAATGTTTTTTATTTATTTTTGAAAGAAAACCTTACTTTTAATTAGCAAGAACAGATTAAATGTATCAAAATTGACAGGAAAGACGTTTATAATTAGGGCTGTCACGATTCCTCAATAAAATTTGAGTACTCAATCTTAAAAAGTCCTTTATTGCAATTTACCCATGTCGAGTAACCGGCAAAATACTGAAAGTGGCGCATTCCATGGACAAGAATTCATGAAACGCATTATTAGACCATTTTCTAAGGCTGCATAATGTATTAAAACCATACCATAGCATTGTGCTATTGTTAATTCTCAAAGGCAGCGATTAAATTAAAGGGATACTTCACCAATTAGCATTAAACTTTTTATCAGTAGAAAACCTGTAGTATTTTCAAATTACCGTGCTTCCCTGCCTCATGTTCCCCTGAGACGAGAGATTTATGTATTTTATGTCTGGAAAAAATCTTTCGATGATGCAAAAATCTGCATTTTGCGTCATCGGAGGGTTTTTTGGCCAGAGGCTAAAAACTACAGCCAGTAGTAGGAGCTAGTTTCGCATGTTTTAAACCCGCCCATAGAGGGTGGGATCTCACTCACAGAATTTACAAATAGTGTCAGCCATTTTTTTTAAGCTAAGCTAACAGGCTTTTGCTCTGTGGAGAAAGCTGAGTTCAACTGGGAACTCAATGTGCGCAATTTCATCAGATTTGTAACGCAAATCATTTATAAACCTACGCCAAGTCCCCAACACAGGAGAATACATCAGTATGTTTCTAAATATGCACAATAGTCATCAATATTTAAATATATATATATATATATATTAGGGGTGTGCAAAGCAGCCGCTATTTGTATCTGTATTTGTATTTGTTGAGGGGGGGAAAGTATTTGTATTTGTATTCGAGTAAAATTCAAAATAGGCGTAAAAATCGTAATCATAAAAAAAAAATTTGCGTTACACTTCTAATTTACGTTATGTGTAAGTATTCTTTAATTATATCCATTATAATAATTCCATTATAATAATTATGGATATGCAATATTGGTTGATGTTTTTCATCCATTACCTCATCATGGTTAAACAACAACTAATAAAATACCATTGTGAACATTATGAAGCCTACAGCCTATCTTGCTGTCTGCAAAAGACAGAGTAACTTACGTATACCATATAACTCCCACACGTGCGTACAATTCGACAAAACTACACAAGCATTTTTAAACTTTTTAACCAAACGTTAACGTTACTCTGTCAACAGCCTATTGTCTAAATTACCGCGTTAAACAGCTGACGTTACGTAAACAGAGCGAGCATGAGAGCACCAGACTGCAGACGTCAATAATGCCGCGTAATGGAATAATCTCCCAATCGCTTCTCGAAAGTTATAAACTGCCTCAGGAACCTAGTTAAGGTACAAACATCTATTCAACAAAAATAGTGATGGAGTTAAGTGTTTTTTCGATCAGCCGAGTGCTCTCTGTTGCTGTGTGGACTGTGGAGCAGCCTGTGTCCGTCACTCTCTCACTCATCCGGGCGTCGTGCACTGCGGTCTCATGAGGAAACGCAGCTTTTTGAAATAAAGTTTTTCTTGTTCCCGAATACAAATATTTTTTAAAGTATTTGTTCGAAATAAGTATTTGTAAAAAACACGTTATTTGTGCCTTTCCGAATACCGTATTCGGGTTCGGCTCCACCCCTAATATATATATATATATATATATATATATATATATATATATTCAAGTATGAAGTTTAATGTCCACATGTTCTTGTTCAAGAAATTACAGTGTCTATAGCAATTCTATCATAAAGTATGGGTTACCATACTTGGTGTTCACATGTCACTTAATGTTAAAAGTGGACTTTGGGGGAATTTCATAAAATATTTAAGAAATACTCAAAGAACAGTCAAAGGCAACTGTTTGTATTTGTATACTATTTGTATAATATACTCAATACATGCTCGGGTATTATTTGTATAACATACTGTTCCTGTGTGATAGTGTCTAGCTGTGTCTAGTGTACTGTATTCACTTCTGTATCTTGTTTTCAGGTCTTAAAGAAGGCAGAGTTCCCCAGTGCTGCAGTCCTTGAGCTCTGTAGCAAACATCCTTCCTGGAAATGCCTCTTGAAAAAGTATAAAACATATGCATGTTTTATTATCATGCAAATCTATGAGAACCCTCATCTTATTCTCTCTTCTCTTTGTTTCTTCTAGGATGCACCGGGTGCAGTGTCGGGCACTGACGTGTCTCCATAATATACTTTCCTCTATGGATACAGAGTCTCTTGGTGGTGCTTCAGGGCTACAGGCAGTGGCTCTGCACCTCTCCACATTGGTCTTCAGCTCAGCAGGTGATTCATTGCTGGGAGATTAATACAATTTTATTTTCAATTACAATTTTGGATAATCTAAAATAAGTTATAATGCTTATTTGTGCCACATTCCTTTTTGCAGTGATTTTTCCAATTTGTCTTATTAAAAATCCAGTGCACTTTTTCCCTTTACATTGGCACACTTTTTTGTCATACATTACATCAATATATTAATAATAATAATTATTCATTACATTTATATAGCGCTTTACATAGAAGGGGGAATCTCCTCAATTTCCTCATTAAATTAAAAAGTAAAAATAAGTTAGAATAAATATTTTGTAGTGCACTGTGAAAGAGCAACATAGTTGTTATAGTTAAAAGGGTTTGTTCACCCAAGAATGTCGGTAACCAAACAGTTGTTTATTTTTTCCATACTTTGGAAGTCAATGGGGTCCATCAACTGTTTGGTTACACACGTTCTTCAAAATATCTACTTATGTGTTCAGAAAAAGAAAGAAATTCATACAGATTTGGAACATTGGAGTAAATGATGACAGTATTTGCATTTTTGGGTGAACTATCCCGTAAAAGTCCTGGCAGAAAGCGATGCATAAAGGATGTAGTGTTACGACGCCAAGTTCCAAAAATGCACACATTTTTTGTTGATAGTACCAGTTTCAACAATTATTAGTTAACACTAAGTTGTCAACACTTCAGGTATAATTTTTTTTTTTTTCTGATATACCAAAACACTTTTTCAGCAGCACCGGATGACTGCGCGACTTGTTCGAGTTTGGTTCGAGGTCATGGTGCAAAGGACCCTAGGTTGAAATTACTCCGAACCATCCCTTTAAGGCGCGTTAATATTATAGTAAGATCCCCTTCCTACATCAGAATGGGGAGCGAAATCTGATCGGCTTATTTTTTTACATGCTTGCAGAGAAAGGCTTACCAAAAGTCACTTTTCACATTTCTGTGTTGGTAGATGCACCGGGGACCCGATTATAGCACTTAAACGCGGAAAAAGTCAGATTTTCATGATATGTCCCCTTTAAGTAATGGTATTAAATAATTGTGATTTTAGTTTTGACCAAAATTATTGTGCTCATCAAATCATGATTTCTTCAATTCTGAATTAATTTCTAGAGGTATTAAAGGATGATGAGTTCCTGGAGGCTGTGACCAGTGCTCTTCGCTCTCTTCTACAGATCATGGCTACCAAAAACATCCCTCAGGTCAAAACCACATTCATCATTTTTATGCTTTAGTGGAACATTTCAAGCTTTACCCTGTATTTGTGTGTAACTGTGTGTGTTTTATGTGCTGTATCCTGCAGTGTATGACTCCACACCAGCTAATGAGTTTTTGTGAGGCTGCCACCAGCTGTGAGCTGGTCAGTGTGAGAGTTAACGCTCTGGCCATTCTCGGTATCACAGGAAGTTCTCTTGCCAAAGAGAAAAACACAGAAGACACTCTACGGGTAATACTGATTGTGGTAGAAATATTAGAATAACATTAGTCTTGTTTATATTGTATAGTGGCAGAGAGGTGCAAATCAAATTACAATTATAATAACAAATTTATAAACACAATGCAAGTCTAAAAACAAAATAAGTCCGAAAACACAACGACAATTTAGAAAACAAAATAACAATTCATACAAAACGGAAAAGGTAGGTATATTTTGAGAATGGAATACTTATCGCTGATCGGACGAGACTCCTGTCAATCAAGCCAGAACCCAAATCGAGCGGAATTACAGAGGGTACAGTGAAGCTATTAAAGTAGCTCTGTAGAAAAGCGATTCGTTTTTATGAATATGTATTGTCCTTACTGTGGATTCAAATATGGCGTTCTTCCCAATTTCTGCAATACATGTGGAAAAAGTCTCGAGGTTTTAAAAGAGACACGACAGAAAACGCCCATGTTTTAATGTCGTGGTATGTCGCCAGCAAGACCAAAATCACGGCATATGAATGTCCTTCAAAGTACCGTTTAATGTGTTCCATTTTCGCATTTAGCAAAACAAAGTTGATCACAAATTTCTTACTTCCTGTAAAGCTTGATTGACGGGTGTCTCGTCCAATCAGCAATATGTATTCCATTCTCAAAATATACCTACCTTTTCCGTTTTGTATGAATTGTCGTAGTGTGTTCTGAATTGTTGTTGTTGTTTTATTTAATTTTTTCTAAATTGTCATTGTGTTTTCTGACTTGTTATTTTGTTTTTAGATTTGCCATTGTGTTTATAATTTGTTTTGTTTTTGGATTTGTCATTTTGTTTTCATAATTGTGATTTGTTTTGCACCTCTCGGCCACCGTAATATTGCCTGTATTATGCCCACAATAAATATAACATTCAGAAAATATTATCTTATTTTAGGTTAGAACTAATGATCAAATGTTCATTTTATAATATTTTAATTAAAATATATTTTATTATGTTTTGTATAATTGTTTTATTTATTATTAGAAATAGATTAATATTCATAGAGTAAATAATGCAGTCTAATTCTACTAAATTACAGATGGCTACATTTACCACATTCTACAGTATCTTAGGACATAAATATATTTTGATTTACAAATGAATTGTATGATAAAATAGCCTGTTTTCCTGCCTTTTAGTAAGTTAATCACTGAGCTAAGTTTTTGCAGTTTATTTTGCATTAGCTTTGGTCAGTTGAACAGCTAGCCTTATCTCTTTTTTTTTTTTGCAGCTAATTGGAAATGCATTACTGAATGTTGCAATGAAGGACATAAACCTGGTGGTGTGCGGGGAAGCGCTGGATGCCCTCTTCGATGTGTTTGCTGATGGCGATGAAGCCGAGACTGCTGGAAAAAATATTAACCTGCTTTCATCTCTCAAAGCTCTACAGCCAGGGTTTAAGGCCAAGGTTTGTATAGAGCCAACAAGAAATATTAGCACAAAGATACAAATCCATTCATGTTCACACTAGGGATATTGACCGTTTAACCGTTAACCAAAAGTAAAAACTTTGATCGATATTACTTGTTATTACCGATATTGATATTACATGCTCTCGCTTCATGAGGCACACGCGCGCAGTCTCTTGCTGTCTCTCCCTCTCTGCCGTGCACGCGCTACGTGGTTTGGAGCAGAGTCTCTGTCTCGCTCTAGATTCCGGAGATTTTAACTAATTCGCAGGCATCAGTGAGCCGATATCAATATGCGGGAGACTCCCGGAACTTCCGGGAGGCTATTTTTTTGGTGCCCTCTCAGCTCTTGGTGCCCTACGCACAGCGCGTGGTGGGAGCATAGACAGTATATAAACGGGTGGGAGCGGCGGCACTGAGTATATAGCCTATATTTGTTAACTCATGGGGTGCGTCGGCACGCGCAACCGCACTCGCAACCGCACGCGCCTAAAGACATATTCCGCTGAGCAAGCAAAATGAAGCAAGCGAAAAGAAGTACCCTACTGTGTGGGACCATTTCGACAGAAAGGGCGACGAAGTTACTTGCAAAATATGCTACGCGGTATTAAAATAAAGC
Organism: Phoxinus phoxinus; assembly: GCF_949152265.1. Classification (NCBI taxonomy): domain Eukaryota; kingdom Metazoa; phylum Chordata; class Actinopteri; order Cypriniformes; family Leuciscidae; genus Phoxinus; species Phoxinus phoxinus. Next base: position 30,807,153 of record NC_136877.1, read on the forward strand.
AGTAGTGCAAGTACAATGCGATATCACTTGCGAAGCAAACATCCACAAGCAAATGAAAGGCGCTTTCCGAAGTTGGCCACTCTAGCGATACGCTATCTCTGTATTCCCGGGACATCTGTGCCATCGGAGACCCAGACTTAAACCCAAATCATGTAGACATGTTACTTTTTTAAAATAAGAACTAGACAAGCTGTGGATTGAGGTAGGCCTGCTATTTTTATTTGACGAAAAATAAAAACCCTGGTTTTTTAAAAGCTTTAAACTGATTCAGTGTTTTCTTCTTGTCATCTTAATTTGTTAATTATTTAAGTTTAAAAACTATATTTAGGCCTATTTTAGTTTTTTTAATATATATATATATATATTATTTCATTCTGTTTTTCTCTGTTGTCACTGCCCGAAATGCTGCGTGATCATTTGATGTGAATCCAGGTTCTGTTGTTGATCTGTTATGCTGCTGTTTGCTCGTTAAAATAAACCCGTGATAATTTTTTTTAATTCTTTTATAACGGGTCACAGACACTCGTTAATTTTATTTTTATGTAATGCCAATTCAATATTATAATCTTATCAGTTAACGGTTAATAATCGGATAACGAGAGGCGGTTGTCGGTCGGGCAAATTAACCGAAATGAGCATCCCTAGTTTACACACTTGAGCTGTGATATTAAATCAGACAAATCTCACCCCTCTAAATACAGGCTTGAGCTTAAGATTCAAGAGCAACATTTTTGTCTGTTCTCTGAGATTGAGATCTGTTGCATAAGCACTGTCATAAGACTGTCCACAGAAAGGAGCACTGAAATCCAAACTGAAAGGATCTTTCTTGGTTGGCTGATCTTAAAAGTTCCACTTTAAAACTGTAAAGTACCTTTTTCCGCTGCTTTTATCAATTCACAGTCTGACCATTCGCAACATAGCCATTGCTGGATCTCTGTATTCTAGTATGTTCTTAGGCCTTTAGATGGCAGGCTTTTCAAAGTTTGGCCTTTTGTTCCCTCACAGCTGCGAAAAGAAGGCAGAGGAAAATACAGCCCTGATCAGCTTTGTGTTCTGGACAACATAAGGATCAACCTTAAGAGATTCATCGGCTACTTGGAGAACCTGCAGAGAAAATGAGGTTTCAGAGATCAGGACTACAAATTCTCTGTAAACGGCTCGCCTAATTTTATTTAGCATTTTCTGTCTGTGCTCTATGCTTTTCTTTTGGTTTATTTTTATGTGAGAGTGTTTATGTGAGGAAATTAAGATACAAAATGATGTTTGCAAAACCAAACATATAAGTGCTTTAATTAAAGAATCACATATCATAATGGTCTCTTGTGTTGACATTTAAGAAGAATTATGAATCTGTGATGTCTGTGTGTTTTTGACTTAAAATGTATACTCCCTTGACCATCAAATCTTAGCATTTATACTAAACTGAAAAGTGTGAGTGAAGCAATGTCATCTTGTCTTATATCAGATGCCCTTTTAACCCCTTGTTTATTTTCTGGTAAGACCTGTCCACAGCAAGAGCATCTGTAAATGATAATGGATCAGTGCCCTGGGGTTACTTTATGAACACTGCTGCTATGTTGCTCAGCTTCCCCTCTCACCCAGTCAGTCATCATGTGAGAACAACAAAACCCTTTTATGTATTGTTTTATGGCCCACAGCAACAGTAGATTATCAGATGTTTATGAGTTGTACTAGATTCCTCATAAACCTGTCTACATAAAAAGAAGCATTGTCTTAGATGTTTGGTTATTTTGATAACTTCATATTATTAGCATGCTTATTAGTTAATTTAATTAGTTTTGCATACATTTAAAATGTAGCAGTTTAGGTGGATGTAAAAAAACAGCATATAAGATAAAACTTTCTCAAAAATTAGGATAAGCTACTGTATGATTTTCTCAGTCACCAATCACTTTCATTTTATTGAAAATGATAGAATGAACGTGAATAGTGAATGGCTGTCTCATCATAATATTTTGCCTACATTTTTTTGTGTTTCACTGAAGAACGAAAGGTCTAGGTCATACATATTTGGAACAAAAGAAATTATGACAATTGTATATTTTGTTAATTGGATTTTAGTGGAAAAAAATAAACACTGGTGGTCGGACCTGTTCCACAGTAATAATACTGTTTATGTTCTATTTGCGGACCCTGTTCCTAGTAATCTAATTTATGTTAATGCATTACAAAATAATCCAATTATAAAATATCAGTGAGAACCCATGCACTAGATATAGGGCTCATTGGATTAGCGCCACCCTTTACGAGGTACGTTTGAAAACATGACACAAGTGAGATGTTCGTGTTACTACAATGTATCAAACCTACTGCTGTTACGTAACAGAAACTGTAACGTGCGCTCTTGCGTAACACTCGAGTCAGCGCGTCCCCGCTGCGCGCTCGCTCCCGCCTGGCTGAGCATGCGCAGTCGCGACTTGGTCTGTCCGCCATTGAGACACACGATCTCAGATAGAAACGGGTCAGAGGCAGTGACACAGACGACACTTACGTTTTTCCATTCCTCGTGCTCTTAAGTTTGACGGTTGCCTTTTTTTAAGCAGAACGTATTTTACAGTTCGTTTACATTGGTGTTTTCCTTTCCCAAGAGACGTTGATGGACCCGCACATGATATTTTAGTTGCTGTCCAGGGCGAGTGTGTTCCCGTTAGTGGGTGAAGCGAACCGAGCCTGGCTCTGCTCTGGGGGCAAGTGTGCTTGCGGCAGCTCAGCGTTTGATGGATCCTAGAATCTCCTGGTTTCAGCCAGAACAGCGCGGACCCGCCAACAACCTGTGGATGCACATCTGGGAAACGACACAGACGCTGGGAAACCTTTACTTTAACAACAACTGCAACACAGCCAGCGCCAAACTGACGAGCAACGGCGGCGGGGACGGTGCGTCGAGCAACGCGGTGGACAGCAGCGGAAAGACCAAGGATCATCAGGGGATGTCTGGATCCAAACCCGACAGTGAGGTGTCCCAACAACGAGACTTTATCCCGCTGGAAACCAATAATAATAATAACAGCAGCAGTAGGGCGGGCAGGGGTGTCGGCGGAGGGGGGCAAGTGGGTGGCAGTGGGGTCGCAGGAGTGGGAACGGAGTTGCCAAGCAAAAGGAAGAGAGACAACAAGGCGAGCACCTTTGGCTTTAACAAGAGTCTGCTGCTGACGGACGGGGCGCAGGACATCTACACGGGCACACCGTGGAAGAGCAGAAACTACTCGGACGGCATCGTGGGGTGAGTGCAGACATGAACTTTATATGTGTGTGGGTGTAGTAGGATAACCTCCTCGGTGCAGGGCCCGTTTGTTTGCTCGGATTCAGAGCTGGCCTACACATTGACACTAAACAGGGGTGTACAGTACACGTTAAAATGCAATGGCCTGATTGAAAAGGCTATAACAGCTCGATATTTGACCTGCGACCGTTCATTTACAAAAATAACTATCAGGTTCTCGCAGGTTTACCAGTGGTTTGACATCCGAGCCGTTTCTTCTCCATATTTGGCATGTCTAGAGTATCCTTGCAACCCTTCCATTTAAATGACCTGCGCTGGCTTGTCAGCTGCTCCCTGCCTTGACGGTCCTCTAGTGCCCGAATACTTGTACAATTACGAGTAGCACAAACTCTCTCTAAGTCAACTTAGTCTTAAAGAGAGAGTTCACCCAAAAACGAAACTGTCATTATTTAATCACATTATTTGGTCTTTTTAAACAAACGCTGAGGCAGTTCTCAAAATATCTTCTTATGTTCTGAAAGTCTTCAGTACTGTACTGTGAATTACTGTATGTACAATGAATTACATAGAGTTGCTGTATACTAATTGTTATCTTCCTCCCAGTCACTCAATCGGTCAATAATATACACCTTGCTTGCACTTCACACTCTGGTTACTCAACGATCATAAGTCATCATGATGACAGACTCCTTTCCATGTTTTTATTGCTGTCATTACTAAGATTATCTGTTTTTGATATGAATTAAACTGCTTCAAAACTGTAGTTCACCCAAAAAATTAAAATTCTGTCATAATTTACCCCCATCATGTCTTTTCAAACCCGTTAGTCTTCTGTTCATCTTTGGAACACAAATGAACATATTTTTAATATTCTCTCATTGTTGTTGTCCATCCACAGTAATCCATGTTACCACATTTTTCACTCTTCAAAAAGTGTGAAAAGACATCATAAAAGTAATCTATATGAATTGAACACAACACGATCATTTTGATAACCGTTTCATTTAGGCTTTATTCATTAGGCATTGAGCAGCGTCAGCCCACTACATGGAGCACTAATGAGGTTGTTCTCGTGTACCAAGCAAACATGGTGGATTGCTTAACATATGGATTTACTTTTAAAACGTTGAACTTTGAATGGATGGACAATAATAATGTGAGAATTAAAAATATTTTAATTTGTGTTCTGAAAATGAATGAAAGTAAATGATGATGGAACTCTTATTTTGGTGAACTATCTCTGTATGGACTGATTAAAAGAAAATCATCATCATGCTCTCAAACCACATTTTCCCTAAACCAAAAAAAACATTAAATTAGGTTTAAATGGCAGTACTTTATTAAGGGCATTAAATGTCCATAAGCACATCTTCCAGTGTGCCAGAGAGGTCAATTGTCAAACTGTATGAACGAAGCATGTGGAAGTAGTGCTGGATTGTGTTTTGTAGTTTGTGTAGTGGTGTGCTGTTCGAATTAGGTGTGGTGGTGGTTTGGTAGGTTTTTTTTAAAGTGCTGATGGCCCTGCTTTGTGATATGTGCAGCAGCTTGTGGAGCCCAGAGCAAAGTACAGCTGACAAGCCTTATCCATATTTATATAGTGTTCGCTCGCATAAGTGCATTCTTTTGTGATTAATATTCTAGAGTTCACCTTATAGACCTTCTCACCTGACTCTCTCTTCACTGTTGATGAATGATGAATGTTGATGAATGAACTCCTGTCAGCTCCGTCTTATAGACATGCGTCAATGTACAGATCAGATTTACACGCAGATCGGCTCACACTACAGTTTTGTATTTGGAGCGCATGTCTGAGATGCCTTACATATTTTAATCTTGTTTTGTAGAGGAATCATTTGTTGTGGTTTTTATAAACCCAGGATGTGAAATGTGCTTCCATCAGCACAGAATATTTCTAACATCATAGAAATAGTTTGTGTATGTCTTAGTTGGAGGCTAATTTCCCACTATAATCCTATTCGCTGTTCTGTTCGGAGGTGTGAGAAGAGAGACAGATGGTTTATGGGTGTCTGAATCTGTGTGTGTGGAGAGATTTTTCTGTGTTTATATTCTCTGTGTGTTGAGTAAGTTCCTTCCTGGGCCTGCTCTACCCAAAACAAATGCTCCCCCTCCCAGCTGACACACGATCCCCGTCTCTGTGATGTCACAGTGCTTCTGGCCAATCAGAGTGAGCTGCGATCCCTTCATCTGCCTGACAGCTATGCTGCAGTGAGAGGAGAGGGGAAATCCTCTCTCCACGCTCAGTTGTACTGCTGCTGAACTTTATATGTTGGGTCTTTGTGTTTTTTTTATAAGTGAAGGATCAATTCAGTGCACTGGTCTCTTCTTGAAGAGCACCGAATCAATGCAAATTATATAGCCTATATCTTTTTTTTATTTTTTTTTCACAAAGATGCTGATTTGCTTTCAGTAGGTGTTGCTAAACAGATGGTGGCCTGACTTCATGTCTTTGAATAGTTGTTGATCTGTCGAAACTTTAAAGAATTGGGAATTAGCCTATATCATTTTCTCATAAGGATTCTCAGAGGTTTATCACTGCATGCTGGTTTTTGTAATATAGTAGCTTGTTGTTTTATTCATTACAAAACCTTAAGCAAGGTTCCTTCTGGCTGATGCTTTTCCTATTTTTAGCTCTGTTATGTGCACTTGAGGTCAGACATATTCATCTATCTCTGTCATTAGTTTAACCCGTTACCATGGGGCATGAGGGAGGCATTGAAAGTTGGTTGAAGGGGGCTATGTAATCAAAAACCATCCTTTAGTGCCAGCACATGGGGTTTCCCTGAGAGGCTTTCAGTCTTTTACTGATTCTGTCACTAGCAGCAGGATTTGGAGTTGTGAGAGTGTCATCAAAGTCCCTTTCAAGGAAAGTCTGTTCACTCTGCAGCGTTATTTGCAACGCCTCCTGGCATCTATTTCGGGCATCCAGTCTTATCTTTTTGAATGGGGTTATCCTGAGATCTGCTTGCCGAAATCACGATTCACGATTAAATAACATTTAATCAAATAACTAAATCTGACATGAACTGGCCCATAAATGTTGTTTCTGATGCTCAAATAGCTTTACAAAGCTTATTTTTCAGGCCAGACCAACTAAGGAGTCTCTGGTTACTATGGGAACCTTAGCTTTTAACAGCAACTGCAAACGCAATGACTTTACCAATCAGCGATTGGCTCTTTTATTTAGAAGGCGGGACGTATTCCGCCATTTTGCGCGTTGCAGTTTGTCCCATTCATAAGTAATAGGAATGCACCTTCTTTTTATATCTATAGTGTCATGTGCTAGACAGAGGAATGACTGTCCCAGACACCCTCACACACGATTAGACCACTCAGCAAGAATTCACCCTCGTCACAAGAGCACTTTCCCAGGGTGGTCGAAATGAACGGGATGATGTCAGAATGTGTTGCTCTTGTTTTTAGACCAGTGGCAGAATGTTTGGAATCTGAATTGACATTTGAATCTTAAAAGCTTGCTTGGCTGTTGCTGTTGGTAAACTTGTATTCGTTTTACCCAGATCAAATGCTTACCTACTGCAGTCCGCTTAAAGGGGTAGTTCACTCAAATGTATATTCTATCGTCATTTACTCACCCCTTCAAATCGGGTCGTTTCAAACCCGTGTTTTTTTTTTTTGGTCCATGCAATGTCCAAGTCAGTGGTCTTTTTACACCAGATGTAGGCTAGAGGTTTGAAATGGGCGAGGAACTGAGCTGTTAACACATATCGAATGACTGATTGCGTTTAACGTGTGATCAGGTTTAGTTTGAATGTGGTTTGTCATGGTCTGCTGAGCATTGAGGCTGCAAAGCAACAGACTGACTTTACTTGCTCAACTGACAGCAGGCCATGCTCTGCCTAGCAACATGAAATTGACACTTGTTTATGCTTTGCCCCGTTGAATGTACCAGGGAGGTTTTGGGCAGACTTGAGTCAGACTCGGAGTTGGGTGGGTACACTTTGAACTTATGTAACAGCTTGAATGTTACTGATTCATCACAGAACAGTATCAAATACACATCTAGATAAGAGTTCAACATGGAGCTTCAGTCAAAATAAGGCAATGTTTTGGCATCTGCACCCTCAAAGAACCTATTGACCATCTGTACGTTTCACACAGAAGTAAGCACTGTTTGTTTGGTTCTCAGTATCAAATTGGTCAAGTTGACGCGACCTCAAAATAGAAATGTGAAAGGCACCACATTTTGGTGAGGTACTTATCCAGTATAACTTGTAGAGTTCTCGCTGGGCCATACAAACAATCTGGGATGAAGAGGGCAGATTATAAATGTATCATCCTCTCTTTACTAGTATGAGACAGTTTGTAATGCCTCGCTGCCACTGAAACACTTACGAGATGCACTACATGACCAAAGAAAGTTTTTCTCCTTTGAAAGTTTCCTTTGTCATCGCCATCGGCTCAGTTCACTAACTGTGTCATGACATGATGAGTATTAATTACAATGTAATTTTGGCCCTGACTGATTGACATTTGTTGTTAGGTGAGCTCTAGGGGTGGGCCACATGACCAAAACCATATATATATCACGATATCGAAGTTATTTGATTTCATTATTATAATTATAGCATGTATGCTTTAAATTAGGTTTTTATATCAATTTACTAAATGTCAAAAATACCATTTAAAATTTCAGAATTCTTGCCACTATTTTCAATATCACAAAATAACTAGGCTAATATGCTGAAGTAAAAAACAATTTCAAGCTTACTGAAGACAATTAAACGGGTATAAAGAAAGAACAAAGAAACTACCGGTAATTGCAATCATATAGGAAAGCAAACTATAATAGAACAGTCACAAATGAAATAGACCTATCTGAAAACCTTCAAGCACTAGAAAAAAAAGAAATAAATTGTATCAAAAATAATCAAATGTATAAAAATAAACACTGCATAGTCTTCACTGTGTAAATTATATATTTGTTTCTTATTAAAGTTACAAAAGTGATTCAGTCAAGAGCAGTGAGAGATTTTCTCTTTTTGTTGTTGTTTGATGAACATTAATAATGACAGCATTGGATGCTATTATTTAAATGCACCGATTACGGTAATTTTCACTGTCTGGACGATATCTATATTATATGTATTTTAACCCTATATACCGGTAACTAGCAAAAGGTGAGGGAATTCATTGGACATAGACCTGAAAAGTCTTTTTTTTTATTGTGCCGTTGTTTTTCTCAAGTGCAAACGTGCAACATGAGGTAGGCCTGAATGCACTTATGTCTTTCCACTTTTTGCTCGTCTTGTCATAATGAGTACCGGCAGCGAATGAAGACTTTATTAATTTCTAAGTGGGAGCCGTCTTCGAATATCTGTTGCACACATTTGGGTTTGCGGACATGCATGGTTTTCAAATGATTAAAGAGATTGCTGGTGTTTCCACCTTTGACTACAAAAAATTGCATAGTATTGTTCGTTGGTCGATGTCTGAGATTTTGAAACCAAACCAGTTCCATACGACCGAGGAGTCCCCCTTCTTTTTAACCAATTCTTCCTTGTGCTTTTCAACATGACTTTCTGCGTGTTCGCTCATCTTGTTCACTTTTGCAGTTTCTATTGTTAAATCTCACGAGTTCGCAAACTGCAGTTGCATGTACGTACTTTATTGCTGTTGTGTGTTTGAGGCGGGTTTGTGCTCTATTAACTTGGACTGTTACCATGTTCTCCGTGTTTGATTATTAATGCCTGTGCATCATGTGAGTTGGACACAGTAGAGGAAAAGGTTAAACGATCAGTTCAGCCTCGATTCTGTATCGTCATCAGTAGTGTTAAAAGTTGTATAGAGTACCAAATTGAACAAAACAATTCTGCAACATTTTTATTTATGAATATCTAAAGGTATCCTCGGTATCGCAAAATCCATATCATGGCACAACATAATACCGGTAGTCACGTTCATACCGGTACAGCGCCCACCCCTAGCACCGATATGAAAATCTTGGCTGAAACGATAATTCTTAAAATTTGAAAGCCGATAGCCTAACTGATATATTGAGGTTGACGGTAGTAGAGTGGTTGACGGTTAACCGCCAAACCGCGAGATTTGTTGCTTCTTCACCGCGGTAGGAAAAAATGCCATACCGTCACAGCCCTATGTAGCCTATATGAGAGCAAGTTGCACTTAACTGTATTTTCCTTTTTTTAAGTGATTCCAATCATAATTCAAGCAATTCAAAACCATCATGGCGAACAGTGCCCATCTGAAGTGTTTCAACTGGAGAAAATAATCCAGTTATCAGCTGTAATATATCGGCCAAATTTTCTCATTGGGCCAATAACCATAAATTAAAAATGAACATGTATTGACCGATACGGATATGGTGGCCGATATATCATGCATCCCTACTTTAAGACCGACTTCACGGATCCAATATGCTTGTGTGTTTCGTTTCTCAACTGTTTATGTTCGCTTAAGACATAAATGACTGTTTACTTGCAAAGACATGGTCACTTTGAAGTATGTGTATTTAACTGTTCAAGTCCAATTAGTCAGCAAAAAGTTCTCAAGCTTTATGAGCAGCGGCTTCATGTAGGCCTAATCGCATCTCTCAGACAGCACTGAGAAACGGTCTCTCTGACAGTGTGCGCATATATAAGTGGGATTACAGCTTACTGCTTTAACTTTTGTTTGCCAGAGGATTTTGCTCGCTATTACATGACCAAGTAAATAGTTTTCCTTCGTAATGCAATGCAGCAGCAAAATAAAACTCATAAAAGGTTTGTAAAAGGTGGGTGAATTTAGTCATTTCTAAAAGTGGGTCAGGTATGTCGCAAGATGTGCTCTCCTTCCACGTTTGTTGAACTTCTGTTAAAGATAGACTGCTGAATTAAAAATAAACTTGTTGGTTAAAAATATCCCCTTGGCTCGAAATAATGAGCGGGTCTTTTGGTCTAGTTTGTACAGCATATGTACAGCACTGTGTATTTAACAATTAGGCTAAGGGTTCAAAACAGGGTCTAAAACTAACTTTTTACTAAGTGAAAATGAACAATTCTAAAACTACCAGCCTAATATAAATTTAAAACATTATTAAAGACAAGTAAACAGTTAGTAATAAAATAAGAATAATCAAATTAAAAGCACAAATAAATACAATAGAACAAGGTAGGCTAACTCTTTATTTAGATTGTCCACTTTAGACATTCTACTAACTATAACTTTTCAACTAGGCCTACATGTCAACTAACTGTCATTAGATTATTAGTAGACGATCTGCTTAATGTTTGCTAACATTTTATTTTGATGGTCCCCAGATATTCTATGGACTACAAGAAACTTGTCAACTTATTAAACACCTAACCATAACCTAACAGTCTATTGACATTCTTCTATGGTCTACTAATACTCTGAGTTAGTTGACAAGTAGTTGCAAAGTTACTTATAGTTAGTAGAATGTTTAAAGTGGAACCCAGAAATTGAATAAAGCAAGCAAATGTAAAATAACTGCATAGTCTTCTTCACTGTATGAATTAAACATGTTTATTAATTATTCCTTATTAAAGTTACAAAAGTTATTCAGTGAGTTTTTTTTCCATGTCCTTTGTTGTTTGATTAACATTAAAAATACAAACAGCAGCAGGATTATTAGACTGCTGTCACTTTAAGAGCGAATGCACAAATCTAATATACTAATACTGTACATATGCATTTACTTACTCAACTGTTTACGTACACTTAAGACATGACTTTACTTGGATACTTGCTATTTTTTTTACATAATTTGGTGTAAATTTGGCCATTCATGTGCAAGAGAAGACGTGAAAGAGAGGTCAGCTTAGTATTAGCGCGCTCACGCGCTGTATTAGTATTTTTATGACTCGGCCTACTGGGCTTTCGAGTAACGAAATGAGCTTCCTTTCACGTCTTCTTGTCAAGGTTTAAACTTCCATGAAGATGAAGCACTGGCCCGTCAGCTGTTTCGAGCGTCGTTCCCATTGTTCACGCTCATTGTTAGAATGGCCGGTGACACCATTATAATCTACCCTCATTATATCTTACAATGCATTATGCCAATTTTAAGATGCTCATTTTTATACACTTTTGTTCAAAAGTTGTCCCACCAAGGCTGTAGTTGTCTTTTGCTGAATAAAAGAGCTAGGCCTTATTGCTTTCCACAAACTTTTGAACGGTATTTGTAACTATGACTATCTGTGCCCTTAACTACCCGTTAAAGTAATTGTCAAAGGTCAGTTTTGTAATAAATCAGCTGCCAATAGTATTGCATCTGATTGTGCCACGTGTGCTACCCCCACCCAATTCCCCCATTTTTAGACATTAGTTCCAGGCCCTGGGAACTTCTGGAGGTGACGTCCAGAAAGGAAAGACTAGTAACAGCAGTCTTGATCTAAGCCCACTAATGACCAAAAAAGTGATTACAATCATCACCAACGTGACACTGACAAGTCTTATTTTACCACAGAGAGTCATTGTCACTAAAAAAAACCCATATGCGTACAACTTCCTTTCCTGGTGAAATATGTATAAATTAGGCTAACACTGTTGTTCATTGTTTGTTGTAGTCACAATAAAACAGAAGTAGAGACGGATCTTTTCTTCCATGTTGCAACCTACATCAGAGTGTAATGGATTAATGGAAAACAATGTAGTCTGGGCATTTGGCTCTTTGCACAGGTTGTTGATTTTAATGTTGAGATGTGGGCTTTGGACTAAAAATTTAAGGAGATGAATGTGAGCTTATAGGGGCGGAGTTAAAGCAGACTTATAATGGGATTTCCGGCATACGTTAGTGGACAGAAGTCTCATTGGAAGGTCCAGTTATGGGAAGAATGTATTTTAAAGAAATTAAACCTCTGCACAGAATTGTTCACATTTAGGTCACTAAGCATGCATTTAGAAAATTGTCATGCCAACTTTGCAAACATTTGGATCAGTTAATTTTTTTAAATGAACCTGTTTAAGGTTTTTGCTCTCAGCAAAGAGATTTTAGTGGGGCTTTTAAAATATATTTCCTCTTAAAAGTAAGTGATTGTGTGATCTCAGTATGTGTGTTGTGTAAGTCAGTCAGCCCACAACAGCAACAGTGAAAATTGTTTTGTTGCATGGGCTCATAGTGAAGGGTTTCCTATAGCGACAGTCTGCTCTCTGATTGGCTGACAGTACCAAGAGTAAACTACACGCTGCTTGTGCTCTATTGGAGGACACAACAGGCTGCACTGGAGAATTGAAACTGATCTGAACAGCTCATTCTGTGAAACGAAACTCAGACTCTGTGTGTAATCTGCTTCCCACAACCAGGGTGGACGACTCTGTGGTCAAATGTTCTTTTTGAACTGTGAAACATCCTGCTGAGAATTATTTTACTGCAGTTGGATTGAGTGCTTTAAAAATTTTCAACTCTTCCTTTTGTTGTAGATTTGATCAGTCTCTTTGCTTTGTCAGCTTGAGCTTCTGCTAACTCTTGTCCATTTGTGTTTTGTAACTGTTTTTAAAGCTGATATGGTGAGATCAAGAGCAAGAGCAAGAGGTCAGGGCAGGCCCTGTTTCCATTCTTACTCTCAGTTCTGTTGTTAGACTGTACTTTTTTTTTTTTTTTCACAGAAGTGAAACTCACTTCTATCTAGCCATGATGAAACGACATACGCTTTGCAAGCACACACCCATATGCAAATATATACTCAGATGAGGTTTGAATAAGCCTGAAATGCATCTAAACACAATCTGTCACAAGCACACACATACACACACAACCACTCATTTAGGGATGGGACGATTACCGGTTTCACGATAAAATGTACTGACGGTTAGTATTATTGTCTAAAATTGAATTATCATTATAATTGTTTTATGTTTTTGATTATCGCGATTTTAATAACTCACTATAAATCCTGTCCAGCCAGCAACAGTCTGACGCGGGCGCAGCGCGCAATGTTGTTGTTTTTTTTATTCGAGAAGGAATGGTGGATGGCAGTGACCGTGCTCGGGAGATTTTTTTAAGCCTTATAAGAGGACCAAATCTGAGTTGTGGTCATATTTTGGCTTTTACAAAAGTCCCGAGGGAAACGTAATAGAGGATGGTCACCCTGTCTGCAGAACAAAAAGTCGCTGCAACAGAAACACTTCAAATCTGCTGAGTCGTCTTGTGTGCCCATCACCCACTGTTGTATAGCGAACGCAAGGCATGTTAACTTTGACCTCAATACCAAAACTACGTCTGGGAAATAATTGGGTAACGTACAAAATGTTGTTTTGAGTTTAAATATTTTATCTCACTCACTTGAAATAAACGTGAAGCTTCCGCGAAGAAAAGTTTGCAGTAAGTGGCTTTGAGCCAAAGACGAACGAACAAGTTTAAACAAGACTATTATTAAGAGTGACATTTAAGGGATAATAATAGATTCATTGTACACTTATTACACAGATTTTTTTAACCACATAATTACGGGGACATATTGAATTTAGATTAATGTTTTAAATCTTACTTTATTATATAAATCCATTTTGTAGCCCACAGCGTAACGTTACAAAACAATCGTCCAGACAAGATGATCACAACAATATTACCAATCTCTGTAAACAATAAATCAACTCTGATTCAATTTTCAATACACTCAAAAACGGAGACGCAAGACGGCAAGTTGTATTTGAATGAAACGAGAGTGCGCTCCCATTGTGATGCATGGATGAGCGCTGTGTTATAATGCGTTGCTTTGACGACGTCATTATAAGGAAGGAAATGCCTTAAGCCTTTTTAAGCAAGAATAGAATCTTGCTTTAAAAAGTGCATAGAGCTGCTTGTTTTATTCGTTGTTTGTTGATTTTCAAATATAAAACTTGTTGAAATGTTTTCAGTGTGAGCATCAGTTCTTTTCGAACACTTTCATCTCGTTTTAACAAAACCGTGATAATATTGATAATCACAATAATTTTGGTCACTATAATCGTGATATGAAATTTTCATACCGTCCCATCCCTAACTTGTATTCTAAATCTACTACTAATTTGTTGTAAATCAAAATGTGTGTTCTTGTTTGTATGTGTTTATTGGGAACCTTTTGCAATCTTTGTCTTTTCACCACTACATCGTCACTGAAGCTGCAGACGCGTGCAAGCAGCAGCAAGATAAGCTACCTGTCTGTGTATTACATAATAACTCAAAGTTTATATATCATATTTTCTGGCTAGTTTACAATGGAGCTAATGACAAAATGATTTGAATTTGAATTGTGTAAACAAGCACTATTATTATTAGAATATTAGAAATCTATGCAAGCGGTTTTCTAATTTTTCTACTCTTAATATTAAATTAAAAAACGACTGAACGAAAGATACACGGATTCTCTTGAACCACCACTACGTTTGCGGCAGAAAACTACTGCAGTGCAGCCAAAATACTCTGTTCGACTTTTCTGAGATCCTTTACTCTTCCCTGTGGATGACCTGTGCCCGACCTGTGCCCTACTTTCTGTAAGATCTGCATTTTCCGTGGTTTGAATTTTAGAAAACTGAATTTGAAGTTCTGAATTTCTTCTTTATCTTGAAAACTTGAATCGGTATTTTGTTTTAAACTGAATATTTGCAGTTTAAGAATTCAGAACAAAAAAATAGCTGTTTGAAAATACATGTCTAAAATTCAGCCATAACAAAATTCAATTTGTTAAATTTCAAATTCAGAACTATTTAAAATACCACAAAATTCTAATTTGTTAGATTACACTTGTAAATAATTCAAATTTAAATAATTTTTTATATTATTATATCCATAGTTTACTTTAGTTTTTTTATAGTACACCATACTTTCACCTAAACTGAATAATTAAAAACAATGGGAAAATCTTCTATAAATATTTGTAATTATTTTATTTTTTAACCCCTTATCAAGCGCTCCCCTTTTTTTTTTATAGACATGAAAATGCACATTCCGAACTTAAATTGTTGTAATTCAAGAATGCTTTGGAATATAGATGTAAGATTGGTCTTGTTTTTAAGAAGACATTTGGCAGATTTTTGTAGAAGTTAAATAAATTAAGTTAAACAGAAAAAAGTTATAGAAGTTTGAGTTTATGAAAATGTACAACGTCAAAAATTGTATTATTCATATTTTATATAAAATATATATTTTCAAAACCTGGTGGACTCTAGGCAAAAATCTGAACAAGTTGTGTTTCAAATTTTAGGTTGATATCTCAAAAAATAAGCTTTCAGTGAGATTTTGTTTGGGCGCAGTACCAAACTTTTTCACTAGTTGACATTACTGCCCATATAAGGGCGCCCCATTTCCATATGTTGTTTGAGTGACCTGAACCATTATTTTTAACATTTTCTTACAATTTATGAAGTAGATATCCTATTCAGAAGTAGTATTGGAAGTTTGGCAGATTTTGAAATGAAAAGAAAGTTTCCAATTCTTGTTAAAACACTCTAGACATGTTTATTCTGTGCATTTTGAGCACTTTTTCTGGGAAATCATTTATTTTGTCCATCAAAATTGTGCTTTCACTTTAATTTAGCGTGAGCAGCACAGCAACAATAGACTCGGCGCTTCACTGGACCCCACTTCACTGCTGCTCAAGCGTTTGACGGTTTGAGGGGAGTGGTTAAGCTTCAACCCAAGCAGTCATCAGAAAAGGAACGTCATTCCAGACCGGAAATAACTTTTCAGATTTTGTTTAAACATTACCACGGCATAAACATTTTCTGTGTATTAATTTGTACAGATGAATTGTTCACCACAAGACTAGTAATATGCGCTAACAAAGTAAATGGTGTAAATTTTGATTTCATGTCGACTTTAATGCAAGTGCAAGTAGGCAGACACCGATTGAGTGCACTCGCACAAATGCGACCATGTTAAATTTTATCTCGCACATTCTCAAAAAATGGTTGCATATGTCGACAATTTTGGTCGTAGTCTGGAGCCCTGAAAATGAACTTTTATTGCAAGATTTCTAGCAAATATATATATTTTTATATTGTACATGTACAAGGGAGGTACATGTCCCAATTCTGTTCCTGCCAATCGACTGTCCTGCACACTTCATCTCCAACCCTAATCAAACACACCTGAAGCAACCAATTAAGGTCTTCAGGATCACTTGAAAATTAAAGGCAGGTGTGTTGATTAGGGTTGGAGATAAACTGTGCAGGACAGTCGAACGGCAGGAGCAGGACTGGGCACCCCTGGTGTAGGGCATCCCTTTGCGGCCAATACAGCATCAATGGACTTTATGCACAGCTACACTACTTTCTGAACTTTAGCCAGCTCCTTTGTTTCCTTTCTGCCATTATTGGACAAACTGATTAATCCAGTTTGGCTGTTTTGTAAATTGTTGCCTGACCAACAACAATAATCAGACATACCTGGATTAATCCGTTTGTCCAATAATGGCAGACAGGAAACAAAGGAGCTGGCTAAAGTTCAGAAAGTAGTGCAGCTGTGCATACAGCCCAATAGTCTTGGGAATGGCCAGAGAAGGGATTTTGGCCAGAGGGATTTTGAGCCATTCCTCTTCCAGAACAGTGGACAGGCCATGTGATGCTGGTGGAGAAAAACATTTTTTGACTTGCTCTACCAAAATGTCTCAAAAATATTTAGATCTAGTGACTGTGCAGGCCATGGGACGTGGTCAACTTCACTTTCATGTTCATCAAACCATTCGGTCACAAGTCTTCCTGTGTGTATTGGTGCGTTATCATGCTGATACATGGCAACCCCTTCAGAGTACAATGTTTGAACCATTAGGTGCACATGTTCCTCCAGAATGGTTTGGTAGTCCTTGGCAGTGTAGCATAGTAGGGAGTGCCATGATATTGACTATTGATATTGATATTGCCATGACTGACCCACCCTTGTGCTGCAATCTGGGCAAGCAACAGTCTCTGGGTGTTAAGCCTCTTTGGGGCTTCTCCAACCCGTAACTCCCACGGATGTGGGACAGACAGTGAAGGTGGACTTGTTAGAGAACAATACATATTTCACATTGTCCACAGCCCAAGATTTGCACTGTTGGCACTAGGTATGTAGCCTGGTCCTACCAGACTCTCGTACATTTCATTATTACAGAGAGTCTGGCCACTCCCTATTGACAAGCGTTAACTTCTTTGAAGGCGGGTACTCTGTTTAAAACTATTGGATCTGCCATAACCAATCGCTAATGTTTGGTCGTTACAAAAGTAGAACTCAAACTAGCGCACGACCTCAACGTCATCGTTCTCAGCCACTCCCTCTGTTCACTGATTCGACCGTTAAAAAATTGGCCGGAGAAAACCCGTGGATATACCGCAAACCCAGACGACGTACTAAAGGTAAATGAAAATTGAGCAGTACATAGGAGGGCGGAGCCAGGCTACTGTATGGACATTTTTCCAAAATATTGTATTAGAATATTTGGGCTAATAAAAAAAAAAATGTGTTTATTTAAATGTTTAACAAGACTTATTTTTTTATTCATTAAGTTTTTGTCACAATTTCTGAACAAGCTTACAATTAGGCAATATACACAACAAGCTTACATTTTATATTTTAAGGGTTTTCTTTTAGTTGAAAACATGAAACTAAACAAAAAAACAAAACAAAACCGAAGGGACCTTTTTGCCACACATTTTAACGGTCATCAAAATAATAGATAATTTTTTATATTTTCAATTACATACATAAAAATATTTAAAAAAAAATTATACATTTATAACACTACTACTTTGTAATATGTTAGCCTACCTTTGCATCGAATTACCCCAAAAATGTAAACGCTGCTGTTGTGAGGGTGTCAATCAATCGATCTCTCTCTATTTTTTTTTTACTCTTTTTGAAAGTTGTTAGAACACTATTATACAGCTTTTCTTTTGCTATGTGAGCAAATGGGAACACAAAAAATATTTAATGTAGCCTAGTCTCTCATTCACCACTATAGATGTTTACCCAACTATGATGACTTCTACTTCCGAGAAATCTGGAAATTTGAAAAGGGTCCAGTGACACTAAAAATTGCAATCGGTGCATCTGTAGATGGCACCAATGAAACAGACATTTGGCATTGGCACGAGTGACCAAGGTTTGGCTATAGCAGCCTGACCATAAATATTAAATCTGTGGAGCTCCTGACAAACAGTTTTGGTGGAAACAGGAGAGTTGAGGTTTGCACTTAATTCTGCAGTGAGTTGCGATGCTATGGTTTTATGTCCAGGTTAATACCTGGACATCACTTTCAGACAGCTTCCTCTTGTGTTGACAGTTACTCCTGTTGGATGTGGTTCGTCCTACGTGGGGGTATGCCAACATTACTCTGGATACCATAGCTTTCGATACACTACAAAGACTTGCTGTCCTGGTCACAGATGAGCCAGCGAGAGATGCCCCGACAATTTGTCATCTTTTGAACTCTTATGTTTCCTATTATGTTTTGAGGATTGCTGTGCAATTGCTCTGCTAATTCAACCTTTACACTCTGTTCTTACTAATGGATTGTAAAATGAAGATTGGCCACCAGGCCACTTATAGGTGTGAAACCACCAACACTATATTGGCCAGTGTTTCAGTTTTATTGTGTGGGCCAGTGAAAAACCTTGTTTTTTTGCATATCTGTGGCATGCATGGTCTGTTTTGTAGCATAAAAACAATGTGATTTATTTTGTCTGTTTGTTTGCATGTGTGATCCTTTTTGTCTTGGTAGCCTGTAGGGCTGCCCCCTAATAGTTGACGAGAAGAGGCTTAGTCAACCAAAATCTTATTAGTCGGTTAGTTGCAGCAAAACATTTTTTTTTCGCGATCACTTTTTAAACCTGTGTATTTTTACTGATAACTGTGGAAACAACTACGATATTTTACAACATTCAAAACCGTAAAGGGTCTACTTTTATTTGTGGAAACTGGAAACTCACAATAACAAAACATTGCGCTTTTGTAAAATAAAATGATGCTTTTTCTGCTGTCTTGGTCTCGTGAACTCGACCGCTTCACAAAAATGAACCAAAACTCAGCCTATAGGCTACTCGCACAGACATGAGATTGAGAAATACATTTATAGAAAGCGGGAAATATCTTCTTTTAAATAAAAAGAAAACAAATACTCTTATGTATTCTGTATGAAAGGTGCATTTCTCTCTAAAGGTGCGGATGTCCACTATACTGCGGAGAGGGGGAGTCAGCATCGTCAACTTCATCTTTGCAGCTGACACTGACTCAGAAAACACTAGGCTAGTTTATTAATAAATAATTTAAATGTCTTTGCGCGGAATAGGCTACATATATTACGCCTAGTAATGCACGATTAATCTTTTCGCAATCACAATCGCGATGTCATGCCTATGCGATTATATGGCGCAAAATGCTTCGATTTTATGAAATAAATAATTTTGGGCTCTTAACGCATGCAATTCATTTTTGTCCAGTTTAACGCATGCAATTAACGCAGCATCTGTTTATTTTTGTCATCTTTTGGCTAGTGTTACATTATATGATCCCGCTCTTATTCATGCAAATGCTTTTAAACCATTCATGTGCGACAAGTCAAAAGATCGCACTGCCTGTGAATCCTGACTGACACACACACAGAAAGACTCTCGCGCCAGTATCGTGCGCACAGATAGCACGCCAGAATATGGTTTTCCTTCGTGCTTGAACTTAAAATAACACACACGATCATGCCAAAATGACTGTTTTGTCGAGTATCTTAATAACATAAGGGCAGTCTTATGATGAATGTGAAGAGTTGTGAGAGAATGAGGCATGTGTGAGATCCGGCTCGGCAAGGATACTCGTAAACGTAGTCAGTTAAGTTAACGTACTAACGGAAATAAATCTGTGTATCATTATATTGGATCCGTGCATTAGCTTAGTGTAAAGTAGGTTTTAAGTAATACATAAAAAGCAAAGTTACATTAACAACCCCAACCCACCCCCCTGATTTTTTTGCTGATCTTAACTATTGGGGAAACTGACGTTAAATTTGTTTATCGGTCGATCTTTACTCAAGACAAACCGACTCTTTTTACAAGGATATTTTGACAATTTTGTGTGCATTTGTCCATTCAAGTGCAAGAAGACTCGAAAGAGAACTCGATTCAGTTTTTACGCACTAAATAAGATGTGTCTGTGGTCATCAGCGTGCGTCTGCAGTGGGTGTGTTCGTGTTGCAGTGGTGGCCAGATCTGATGAATGCTGTCAGACTGCCTCTGCAGAGCGTCATGCCAAGGGCAGAACTTTCTCATGCAGTTTTGTTTCATGCGTTTAGACACCGATCGGACCCCGAGAGAATTATGTGTGTATGTGTTGGTGTTTATGCTCAAAGCTTTGCATGACTTGTTTGTTTGTGCAACTTGGGTGTAAAAACTGTATGCTTTCATTCAGTGTTTCCACTCAGAATGCCAGTTGCATGCACCTTTACTTTCATAGTGCATAGTTTTTGAACAATTCCCAGCATTTTTGATGAGTGAGTCTCATTCTTAAGTAATAAGATGATTAGGATTCCTAGAGTGCAAATTGTTCTTCAGGGCATGATGGTTTCTCACCTGTCCTGTCCATTTCTAAAATGTCTGGGCAGATAACTTGGGTAAGCCCTTTAATTTGCATACTCTTTAGAGTAAGAACTTTAGTTTGGCAGCTCTAGTCGAACGTAAAGGATGCTGGGATTAAAAGGTTATCTGAACACCTTGTTCTGCACTAAAGATGTAACAAATTCAATGTAGCCCACTAACATTCCCTTGGTGTCAAATGTGGAAGAGAGACTGGATTGTAGGGCTGGTCGTTTTTTTCTCTTCTTCGATTAACGATTTTTATTATTTTTAAATTGAGAAATTACGGTTTTGAATAGAAATGTTAGTAGCAAACATTACAATTAGTCATGTTGACATCACTGCAATGATAACAGTTAAGAGAAGAATATTTATCCGACCACATGATGGCACACTTGATTAACCGCTTTTGTGTGACGTGCTCTATGAACGTAGAACACATCACTAGTCTTAAAGGATAATTCCGGTATTTAACACCTTGAGTCTATATTGTAGTTTGTTTTGGATGAACAAGAGTGGTGGACAAATTTTTTTTGACAATGGTTCTTCTCTTGAGTTTTTGACTATAAAAGAATTGGCCATGGACCCATTTAACATTGGAGTCAATGGGCATGTCCGAAAATGTAATTAAAACAACCTTTAACATTAGTTTTCAAAACTGTGCAACTCACCGAGTGATTAGTGATGTTAGTTGATGTTCCAGAAACAAAAAGTGTTGAGAAATACAGTTTCTGTCGTGTTTTATTCGTCATTTTGTAAAATCCCATTGAATTCTGTTGAAGGACTGAGTGCTCGTTAATATAAATGCGCTACCGGAAACGGAAAGGGGGCTGTTTACATTTGGTCGATGTAGTCTTTTTGCTCGCTTCCGTTTCTCAGAAGGCTAGCGAGCAGAGCAACTGTGCTCCGGGAGAGTAAGCGAAATAAACAAACAAAACCTTGAAAATATTGAAAGACGTGACCACTGACCAGTGCAATATGAAGTTGAACTCGACTGTGACCGTGAGTGTCCCGCGAGACATAAACATCGGTTATCGCCATCAAGTGGTCGGGAATGTGCTAACGCTTCAGATTCAAATATTGAGCGGAAGTTACACGGTTGTGAAGTGTCTGAAAAAATAGTTCCACTATAGCAAAATAAACGGATTGGAATCATATATTGCGACGATATATTGTTTATAATCATCAACGAACACCACTAACCACTCTGTGAGTTTAACAGTTTTGTAAACGAACATTATTGGCTGTTTTAATGACATTTTCGGACATGCCCATTGACTCCAATGTTAAATGGGTCCATGGCCAATTCTATTATAGTCAAAAACTCGAGAGAGGAACCATTGTCAAAAAAATGTTGTCCACCACTCTTGTTCATCCAAAACAAACTACAATATAGACTCAAGGTGTTAAATACCGGAATTATCCTTTAAGCGGCTGTTCACACAGAATGCGTTTTTGAGTTGAAAATTAAGAGTTGAAAACAATTAATACATTGTTTAAAATAAAAGCCTACCTTTTCGCTAATTGTGATTTTGTGTACATTTCTGTAATCCATAACTCTGATAACAGATCACTCTAATTGTAATGTGGACTCGTGCATTTCGGTAAAGCTGCTTTGAAATTGTGTATTGTGAAAAGCGCTATACAAATAAATGTGAATTTAATTGAATGGAAAATAATGAAATGCTGGCAGTGGAATGGGAAAAAAAGCAGTTATTAGACGTGACGTTGCAATAAAGCTGTAAAGAACTACTACTGTATGTTTGTTTCATGTTTGCATGATGTGACGGGATGAAAGCTGTTGTTTTACAAAACATTTGCTGTAATAATAGGCTATAGCCTATTAATGGTGTTATACTTTTAGTCATTTTGAATTTGATTTGCCTTGACTTTTTTGGCCTGACCTCCTAAAACGCAAACATTTTCTTATTTTATATTGTTTATGAGTGTATATATTATGTTTAAGATAAGTTTGTACAATATTTGACTCCATATTTCATTAATATTTTCTTCAAACATATAGGCTAAGTCATTTGTTTTTACATGTACACCATTTTGATCACTTCAGGTGCTTGGATTATAACGTTTTTTTAACCAGATTGTTTATAAAGAGAATGTTACTTGAATATTACGTTTTTTAAGTTGACTAAAAAACTAAAATCGGTCAATCGTTCTGAAAAATAGCGATACATTTTTTTTTTGCCATATCGCCCAGCCCTACTGGACTGTGAAAGAACAGTATATTTAATGTTAGGTCACTCTAGCAGTTAGCAAATATAGAAATAACCAATGCAGAGAATGTTCATTTAGTTCAGTGTCCACACAGATTCTGTGTTCAACCTCTGGAGGAAAGACTTCAGTTCTTAGGAGAAGCCACACTTAGAGCAAGTCATTTACTGCAAGTCAATTTACTCTGCCATCTTGGTAACGTTCCAGGGTAGTTTCTGTGTCAGAATACTACTTTTAAGCATTCAGGTTGAAATGAACTTGGTTCAGATTATTAGAGATGTGTAATAAAGAGGCGTCACCTAGATAGTAGCTACACTCTCCCTCTTCCTGACTCAGAAGCGTCACTATAGCTCTCCCTGCTGTAATAACCTGCCTTTGAATATTATTTACTTACCTGTAACTAGGGTGTGAATCTGTTTCTTTGTTCTTCTGTCACCTTGAGTTATGTCAATATTCTCATCACTTACCTGACAGCATACATACAGTACCGTGCTATACAATTTTTTTTATTAAGAAATTTATTATTTTATTCAGAAAGGATGCATTAAATGGATAAAACCGTAACAGTAAAAGATTAAACGGCACAAATGTTCTCAACAATGATAACAATAAGAAATGTTTCTTGAGCACCAAATCAGCATGTTAGGCTGTGTTCAGACTGCAGGCAAAACTTCTTCTTTTTTCTCAAATCAGATTTTTCAGGCAGACTGTCAGCACTATTAATTGCAAGTGATCAAATTAGATTTGTGTCCAGACTTATCTGCATGGGTTTCTCTGGTAACGACGGAGGTGTTCCCACATATGTGATGAGGCTTTCAAAACGGATGCAGGAAAAATGGAGGCACATCTCGCTCTTCATATAAGCACCCTGTTGAGACTTGGTGCAGAACTCCTGTCACACAAGAAAATGCTGAAATTTTTGGACATGCCGTTTGAACATTGTATGAATACTTCTGCCATTTCTTTCACCAGTTTTGACGATACCATTGTGTGTCGCATTAAAGTCTGCGAGAACCGGAACTTGCAAATTACTTTTCTCCAGTGTTGTGATGTATTTCCCAGTGAAAGGGAATTATTGAACCGAGGGCAGGGTTTTACTCCGCCGCTCCTCCTCTCCATCTCTGCTCATAGCAGACTAACGGTTTGAGGGGGAGTGGTAATGCTTTTTTTAAACCCAAGCCGTCAAACCTACGTTATCAGAAAAGGAACGCCATTTCAGACCGGAAGTAACTATTAGACTTTGATTAAAGATTACCACGGCAAACTATTTTCTTTGTATTAACTTTTAACACGGATTCGTTGTTCACCACAAGACTAGGAATCTGCACTAACAAAGTAAATAGGGTCAATTTTGATTTCATGTCGACTTTAAGAGTGAAGCAAAAGACAATTTGAATTATGATTTGAGCAGCCAGAGTATCCAGACTCAGACACATCTAAAAATCAGATTGGAATTGCATTTCAAACTACTTTCAAATGTGTTTTGAATTAGATTTTATTTTTAAAACTGATTTCACATGTTTTTTTTTTTTTTTTTTTTTTGCTGTCCAGACTAAAATCTGGATATGCAAAAAATCTGATTTTTGCTGGCAGTCTGGTCATAATGTAGAATGATTTCTGTAGGGTCGTGTGACAAAAGCTAATGAAAATTTAGCTTTGCCATCACGTGAATAAATTACATTTTTTAATGTATTAAAATAGAAAGTGTATATTTTAAATTGTACATTTATTTCTCAATGAGCATAAGGCACCTAAATAGTTTAGGTGTATTTAACCGAGTGAAACAAAAAACCTTTGTATGGATACTATTGGTTGTGTAATGTCTTATTCTTTCTTTCTTGTTATTAAATGACACTCACAACAGCTCAGGTCATCAGAAACCAGGTTTATTATTAAACACCAGGTTTATCATTTATCATCGCCTGGTACTGTGCCGCTAAATCACTTTAATATAGTATTTGTTACACATTAAATAACTTTATTGCTAATAATGCAATCACTCTTTGAGGAACTAGATTTTGTAATACTTTATTTCTCTTTCTCTCCAGGCTGCATGAAGAGATAAAGGACTTTTATGATTACATTTCTCCTCGTCCAGAGGAGGAGCAAATGAGGCTGGAGGTGGTGGGCAGGATCCAGAGAGTCATCAAGGACTTGTGGCCAAATGCTGAGGTTCGTCTTACTCACACACACACACACACACACACCTTAGTTAAACTGATTGTTTTCTTGAGGTTTATGTAATTCGTATTCTGGATATCTGGACAATGAGGCACAATCAATATGGTATCTGCCATGGATGCATTAATACGAACATAAATATAAACACTTGCCTACTTTCAAGTTTCCCTTTTAAATATCAAACACCATGTGTGGATTTATTCTTGCGATAGTTCACCGTTACACTGGTGTCATGGATATGCAGAGGTCTAAATATAAAGCCCTGGGGGGACTCCATTTCTAAGTTGTGACTGGAACCCATCAGAAATATAAGAAATACTCGTCTCAGTTCATATATAGATAGATAGATATAGATTTAACAGTGATTTTACTTTATTTTATTTTTTTACAGTTTGCATTGTTTAGTCCAGCCATATTGAATTGGTTGGTGCTCAGTGTTGGGAAGGTTACTGGAGGTTACAGATTACAAGTTACCCTATTTAAAATGTCTTTTTGATTATTTTTCTAATTTCCAGCACTGGCATGCATTTTTATCTTTTGCCATGGTGGCAACTCTCAGACAGGTTGTAGCCTAAAGCTTTTAGCAGCAATGTGGATTGATGTAATTGGCAGACGTGATACACTTCAAATTAAAGCGAGAACCAATCAAAGGCATCAGACTAGCTAGCATAATTTTACTAAACGGCCTTTAAATGGCTGGAGGCATTGTGCAAATCAAAAACAGGCAAATATTCAAATTAATATTCAACATATTCTAGCTTTTTTACAGAAAATATTCAGAGTAATCTTTAACCTTTTCATAAGAAACTAATTTAATTACAATTTTTTTTCTCAGTAACTGTATATGAATACATTACCTTTATTTTGTAATTAAATTGTGTAACTCTGTTACATGTAACTAGTTACTCCCCAACACTGTTGGTGCTAAATCATCTTTTTTCTTTCAATTAGATGATTATGTCAGGCCTATCCACCAGCTGGAGTTTTAAAGACAGCTTCTTAATGTTTTCTAGCAAAGAAAGAAATATGCCTAATGGGTGTTGACACATTAAATGGAAATTTTTACTTTACAGAATCCGTTAAAAGAATAGCACAGCTAAAAGAATCCGTAAGAGCTTTATTTCCAAGTATGTTTACACATACAAGGAATTCGTCTTGGTGACCGAAGCCTCCAGTGCACAGAAAGAATGACAGTGACAAGATGGATAATAAAAATAAAATAAGTGAAAAAACAAAAAACAAACAAAAAAAAACTCACAGTGCTGAATTGGTCTTCATGCACAGATTAAGGAAACAGAATTACCATCTCTTCCTCAATGCCAGTGTCTGGTTGCTTGTGTAATTTGGGAATATCTATTTATTGTCAGACATTTTATCTTATAAAAAGTGAATTTCTCCTGTGAGCTGATATAAGTGCACAGACTAACAGCTGCTAATGGTTAGTACTAAAGATCAATTATTCTCAATCATGCTCTCAATTTTACCTAAAGGATGTGAAATGTCTGTGTAAGAAGATTGAGTATTTAACTGTGCACAGAAAGGCTTAACCTGCTATTTTTGAACCTCATACATGTCATTAAGTCCCTGTGTGTATGAAACACAGGTTGTTGAATTCTTGTCCTTAAAGGATTAGTTCACCCAAAAATGAAAATTCTGTCATCATATACTCACCCTTAAGTTGTTTCAAACCTGTATGAATTTCTTTCCTCTGCTGAACACAAAGGAAGATATTTAGAAGAATGTCAGTAACCAGACAGTTTTTGGTTCCCATTGACTTCCATAGTATATTTTTTTCCTACTATGGAAGTCAATGGGAACCAAAAACTGTCTGGCTACTGACATTCTTCTAAATATCTTCCTTTGTGTTCAGCAGAGGAAAGAAATTCATTCAGGTTTGAAACAACTTAAGGGTGAGTATATGATGACAGAATTTTCATTTTAAAAGTTAACTAATCCTTTAACCCTTAAACAGGCAACGTGCATAACATGATACATACTCTTTAGTCTCTTGTAGGAGGCATGAGAAATCATTTTTCATCCAAATTCTGTTATTATCGTAGATGAGTCTGATAGGAGTATGTGGGTCACAAGACTTGGTTAATTTTCTGTGCTCGTTTTGTCAGTTTAAACTAAAGCCAACATGTCCGCCAGTAGTGCTGGACATTCTGACATTGTAGAAAGTTGGCATCTATTATTTAATAGCAAAAAAATGCAAAACAACTGCTAATGTTAATTGTTAACATTGTCTTAAAGTCCCCCTGTAGTCAATAATTAAAACCTTAATGGTACAATATGTAAGAATTGTGTAGGTCGAATCCAAAAATCACTTGCACAGTGTGATATATATCCTGCAGTTGTGTACTTACAATATCCCAAAAGTCTCCAAAGATTTTTAATTTCAGAGAAATTCCCATTTTAAATAATAGGCCGTCCGGGAATTCCTGTTCACTTGTCGCCTGTCACTGACGTAATATCCGCATTATCCCTGGTTTCCGCTCGTTCTGCCATAGTAACCATGGCAACAGACGTGGACAACTGCGTAGTGCGTAGCGGCTAGGGATGGGACGGTATGAAAATTTCATATCACGATTATAGTGACCAAAATTATCGTGATTATCAATATTATCACGGTTTTGTTAAAACGAGATGAAAGTGTTCAAAAAGAACTGATGCTCACACTGAAAACATTTCAACAAGTTTTATGTTTGAAAATCAACAAACAACAAATAAAACAAGCAGCTCTATGCACTTTTTTAAACAAGATTATATTCTGTGGCATTTCCTTTCTTATAATGACCGTCGTCATAGCAACGTATTATAAGCGCACTTCCATGTATCCCAAGGCGTCATATACTGACGCTTTTGACAAATCGTCTACATCCAACGCACATGGCACCCTTTAGCGTCAATATGAGACGCAGATAGATATGGGCCAGAAGGCGCCTCCTAGTGGTCTAAACCCAACCATAACCGAACAAAGCTCTGTGCGTGTCATATTGACGCTAAAGGGTGCCATGTGCGTTGGATGTAGACGATTTGTCAAAAGCGTCAGTATATGACGCCCAAGGATGATAATGCGTTGATTACAACGGACGCGCTCTCTCGTTTTATTCAAATACAACTTGCCGTCTTGCGTCTCCGTTTTTGATTGTATTTAAAATGAAATCAGAGTTGATTTATTGTTTACAGAGATTGATAATATTGTTGTGATACTCTTGTCTGGACGATTGTTTTGTAACGTTACGCTGTACAAAATGGATTTATAAACTGGTAAGATTTAAAACATTAATCTCAATTCAATATGTCCCTGTAATTATGCGGTAAAAAAAAAAGAAACGGTGTAATAAGTGTACAATGTATCTATACATTATTATCCCATAAATGTCACTCTTAATAATAGTCTTGTTTGAACTTGTTCGTTCGTCTTTGGCTCAAAGCCACTTACTGCAAACTTTTCTTCGCGGAAGCTTCACGTTTATTTCAAGCGAGTGAGATAAAATATTTCAACTCAAAATAACATTTCGTGCCCAATTATTTCCCAGACGTAGTTTTGGTATTGAGGTCAAAGTTAACTTGCCTTGCGGTTCGCTATATAACAGTGGGTGATCGTCACACAAGACGACTCGGCAGATTTGAAGTGTTTCTATTGCAGCGACTTTTTGTTCTGCAGACAGAGTGACCATCAGGACTTTTGTAAAAGCCAAAATATGACCACACCTCAGATTTGGTCCTCTTAAAAGGCTGAAAAATCTCCCGAGCACGGTCACTGCCATCCGCCACTCCTTCTCAAATAAAAAAACAACAACATTGCGTGCAGCGCCTGCGTCAGACTGTTGCTGGCTGGACAGGATTTAGGCTACAGTGAGTTATTAAAATCACGATAATCAAACACTGTTTTAATGATAATTAAATTTTAAACGATAATACTAACCGTCAGTACATTTTATCGTGGTTTATCGTGAAACCGGTAATCGTCCCATCCCTAGTAGCGGCTAGCTGCACGCTGTTGTTGTTTTGTTCAAACATTATGGACCATGGCAAGCAGACTTTGGGAAAAACGGAGAACTAAAACGAGGATCAATATCAGCGTGGCATTTTCGAGATGCCGAGAGCTCCACATCCTTGACAAACTTCGACTTGACAGAGCTCTTGCATGTACTTTATTTGACAGGTGAGAAAATGTACATAAAACTAATCAATGTTTTACAGTTCAACATGATGAAATGTTAGAATATGATCTGTATGTTATTCTAATGTTGATCTAGCGCACTGCTAGCCTCATACAGACAAACTAACACATAGAATAACATTATAACTTTCAACACACTCAAATACAGTTTAGTGTGATAGTGTAGATCTTTTTTTACAGTCTATGGTGTAGACCAAGTGAAACAGCGCTGCGTTACCTCACAAGTTTAATTTGTCTAATAAACTGACATGTGTGAGTAGTAATACAGCACTTGTGGGTAGTTTGGTAGAATGAAATGTCCTTATTCCTTTATATCCGCGTGACTCGTGTGTGTGTGTGTGTGTGTGTGTGTGTGTGTGTGTGTGTGTGTGTGTGTGTGTGTGCGCGCTGTCAACATCAATGTATTCACTTAACTATAAACATCATTAGATCCATCAGCTTGACGACAAGTTCCATAATTCCGAAGAAAATTTTGCGTCATCAACCTACACCTTTGTTATTGTGTTAGCGACCCCTAGTGGCGATTTGTATCTTTAAAACTCATCTTTGATCACCAAAATTACATATTTAAAAGTTGACGTGATTGGTTACAAGGTAGTTTGTGACGTCAGAAACACCAGTGATTTCAAATTCTTTTTTTGAGACTCTGGTGCAGTTTTAAGTAGAAAATAACAGACTTTTGCATTTGCACATGGTTCATCTTAAAGCATATTAAAAGCACCACATAGACTATAAACTAGGGATGTTAATGATTCATTGACGATTAATTAATTGTCGATAATACATTTAATCGATAAAACGTAAATAAGCAGTTTCATGCGTGCTGCTCAACCACGAAACATGTAAAGTGAGCGCGCCGGAGTTATGTTTGGGACCGTTTTACACCATCATGACTAAGTTTGCGTGTGCTTTCGCAGCCTTTTGTTTTGTGCAAATCTAAGTTGTAATATTGTGTTTATTTTGTGTAGGCCTATCCATATCTGATTTCTCATACAGGATGCATTTGGTTAAGAATTAACGCTGTAGTAAAGCGTGATCAGTTTCAGCTCAAACGGCAATGCACGACTAATAATGAATAGGGGTGGAACGGTACATGTATTCATATTGAGCCGAATCGGTAAGGGCGTCACGGTTCGGTGCATGAATTTACACGGAGAATACACGGTATAAAAATAAATAAAACTCTCGTGCAAATTAATGAATGGAATGGAATGCGGAACTACTGTTAGAAACGCGGGTTCTGTAGCCCTGCCTTAAAGGATAATTCCGGTATTTAACACCTTGAGTCTATATTGTAGTTTGTTTTGGATGAACAAGAGTGGTGGACAAATTTTTTTTGACAATGGTTCCTCTCTCGAGTTTTTGACTATAATAGAATTGGCCATGGACCCATTTAACATTGGAGTCAATGGGCATGTCCGCAAATGTCATTAAAACAGCCAATAATGTTCGTTTACAAAACTGTTAAACTCACCGAGTGGTTAGTGGTGTTCGTTGATGATTATAAACAATATATCGTTGCAATATATGATTCCAATCCGTTTATTTTGCTATAGTGGAACTATTTTTTCAGACACTTCACAACTGTGAAACTTCCGCTCAATATTTGAATCTGAAGCGTTAGCACACTCCCGACCACTTGAAGGCGATAACCGGTTTATGTCTCGCGGGACACTCACGGTCACAGTCGAGTTCAACTTCATATTACAAGTAACAATTAATGAAGGTTTTGTTTGTTTATTTCGCTTACTCTCCCGGAGCACAGTTGCTCTGCTCGCTAGCCTTCTGAGAAACGGAAGCGAGCAAAAACTACATCGACCAAATGTAAACAGCCCCCTTTCCGTTTCCGGTAGCGCATTTATATTAACGAGCACTCAGTCCTTCAACAGAATTCAATGGGATTTTACAAAATGACGAATAAAACACGACAGAAACTGTATTTCGCAACACTTTTTGTTTCTGGAACATCAACTAACATCACTAATCACTCGGTGAGTTGCACAGTTTTGAAAACTAATGTTAAAGGTTTTTTTAATGACATTTTCGGACATGCTCATTGACTCCAATGTTAAATGGGTCCATGGCCAATTCTATTATAGTCAAAAACTCGAGAGAGGAACCATTGTCAAAAAAATTTTGTCCACCACTCTTCATCCAAAACAAACTACAATATAGACTCAAGGTGTTAAATACCGGAATTATCCTTTAAGCTAGGTTTGCGCTGTCTATGGGTTTGCGCTGTCTATGGGTTTGCGCTGTCTATGGGTTTGCGCTGTCTATGGGTTTGCGCTGTCTATGGGTTTGCGCTGTCTATGGGTTTGCGCTGTCTATGGGTTTGCGCTGTCTATGGGTTTGCGCTGTCTATGGGTTTGCGCTGTCTATGGGTTTGCGCTGTCTATGGGTTTGCGCTGTCTATGGGTTTGCGCTGTCTATGGGTTTGCGCTGTCTATGGGTTTGCGCTGTCTATGGGTTTGCGCTGTCTATGGGTTTGCGCTGTCTATGGGTTTGCGCTGTCTATGGGTTTGCGCTGTCTATGGGTTTGCGCTGTCTATGGGTTTGCGAGCCTCCGCTGATTGCGCGCGCGCCTCCCTAAATGGACGAGGCATTTATACTTCACACTCGCCAGTGTAGGCTACTATTCTTTGAAACGACAGGGTGTGACTCAGTGTAATTGTCTTCTAAACCATCAGGAATCAGCGGTGAGAAGTAAAGGTACACTCGTGAATGTTTATTTTAGTACACTTTAGTAGCCTACCCTACACCAAAACCACAGTACAAAAAAATCGTGTTAAACAGATTATTCCTTGTGTCATTTGGAAAAAAAATAATTAATTAACGTTATCTTACATAATTTCTAAACATTTTTATTTAGTTTTTATAAAACATGGCCATTTGACTATGATTAGGATTGTCATATTACATAATATTATAAAGAGAACAATATTGTAATAAAACATTGTGAATTAGTTGGGTTTAGTGACCGTTTTTCATCGTGTTGCTCCAGGAAGAGCGCGTCCACAACATGAATGGCACGCACGTAACTTAGTTCAAGTTCACTTGTGCATTCGCGTCATTTTGTGCAGATATAATTTGTAATATTATGTTTATTTTGTATATATTTGATTAATCTCATATAGGATGTGTTTCTTTGATTTAAATAACGAGCTAGCAAAGTGCCCCACTTTACCGGTATTCATTCAGCGCGCAGGTCAAA
The DNA here is from genome assembly GCF_949152265.1 of Phoxinus phoxinus. Taxonomy (NCBI): domain Eukaryota; kingdom Metazoa; phylum Chordata; class Actinopteri; order Cypriniformes; family Leuciscidae; genus Phoxinus; species Phoxinus phoxinus. Next base: position 30,839,718 of record NC_136877.1, read on the forward strand.
CAGCAATGCACTACTAATAATAACTATGATTGGGACTGTCATATTACATAACATGAGAATACTATTTTATTAAAATATTAATTGATCGGTAATTTAAACTACGATCGATCATGGGATTTTGTGAAAATTGACATCCCTAATATAAACATTTAATAACTTTAATTTCACCACAGGGGGACTTTACAGATGTTTGAAAAAGAAGTTATTTGTTGCTCATGCTGTTATTTACAGCATTTTGAAAAGTGTCCCCTGAGATACGTTGCCAGATTAGGGTATAAAAAAAGGATTATCCACTGTATTGACAATGAATGGTGTCTGAAGGTAAACTGGGCCCCCTGTACCTGTCACGGCATTATTGCACATTCCTTTGTGGATTGTGGAGGGTCCAGTAGAAAACTCGTCCTTCTGGCCTCTGGGCCCCCTGTACACAGTCCCCCTTCTCAATCTAGGCCTATGTATTTGATGTTAAATTTTTTTGAAAATGTTCACATGTAAAATACATGATATTATTACGTTTAGTTGACTACATCTTTGCATTTTTAACTAGATATTTTCTTGCAGGGTCTCTCACAGCTAATTTTAGGGTAGAACAGGGGTGAAAATTATTTATTATTATTAATATATATATATTTTTTTGTATAAAATAAATAATTGGAGAATTGATGACTTTGGCCTTTTTAATACCCTAATAGGGCAACATATCCTGGAGATACAGCTCATAAAATACAATCTACATCAAATATTTCAAAAATTATTTTGGATATGTTTGACTTAAGTCCAGATGATATAAAAAATGAAATGATTTTTTTGATGATCGTTTTCCACACTTGCCTGTTTTAGGGTTAATTATTTATGCTCAGCTCAAATGTGTATTTTTTAAATGTGTATTTATTTTGCATTTATTAAAGGTGCTGTATATAATTTTTTTTGGACTGAACTAAAGCATAAAAAGCATACAGTTATGTTTCCTGATATTTAGGAAACATGCCAAAATACAGTTCTACAGCAAATTATTCCACTTTGAAATGTGCATTCTGTGTTGGAATGTCTGTTTTTGTTTTGGTCTGTGTGATCCCGCCCACTGCCTATTTACCTAATAGAATTTCGATACCCCAGGTGGCCAGTTGGTGGAAAACACAGCATATTGCAGCCATGGAAGCCAGCGAACAAACTGGGTCAGTGATCGCAGATTCTACCCGACCTTAAAAGCCTCGGCATCAATCTTAAAAAGCTCATGACCAGAGGCATATTAAAACGCAGATAAATCAACTCTTCAACTTAGTGTAAGGCTTTTTGCCTTCCGTTGTCAATTGCGCTCGTTCCTGTTGCGTCCTCAATCTGGCAACCCGTGTGAGCATCAAGTCTGAGGAGGAGGGGGCAGGGAAACAACTCTCCAATATTTTGAATTTGGACTGCAGTGCCCATTTCAACCGCTAGCTGTCAATATTACATACTGCACCTTTTAAGGTGTGGAGTACATTGTACCATAGGCTTGCATAGCATGTAACTAGTGTCAACATATAATCATGCATCAGCGTTCACATCTTTCTCACCTGTTTCAGTCCTTGTTGTGTTTTTTGCAAATAATTACATTTGTGCAGTGCACTCAGACAGAAACTCTGATTTGCATGTTTAGATTTTTATTTTTTGTTTTAAATATGAACACAGGATGTTTGTTAGGTTCTTGTTTGGGAAGATTGAGTTGAACCTCTTTTCCTATTTTCTGATTGCAGGTTGCAGTGTTTGGCAGCTTCCGCACAGGCTTGTATTTACCTACAAGGTAATGTTATAAAAAATGTTTTATCTTGCTACATTTTTTACTGAGCACAATATTCTTATGGAATCTTACATGGTCTTGTACGTAGAACTGTTTTGTGTTTTGAGTTAAACGAAAGTTAAGAGTTTTTGTAATTGTGTATTATACAAATATTATGGCGTGCAGATGTATTTGAACTTTTTGTGTTTGCAATGGAGGGATTAAGATTTGTAATTTTGGCTCTGCGTATCTGTGTGCAGTTTTTGTGAGAGCCAATCTCATGTCACACACCAGTACTGCATTTATACGACACCTGAATTACTGAACTGGCTTACTGGCTTATCTGTCTGTGCCAACACACACGTGTTCTAGTTGCTAAAGCAGTTTAGCACTCAGTCATGAGATGTCAGTAAATTCTTAATATACTTAAGAGCACTTAGAGAATTTCTTTTACATTTATTAAAAGCCATCAAACTTTTCTCAAAACATCAATACACAGACTCATCATTTACTGGATTATTTATTTCTTAAGAGGAGAATGATTTCTGTTTGCTTTATTTAAAACTTTCATCTCTGTATCCTCTTTTTGTATCAGTGATATAGACTTGGTGGTTTTTGGTCACTGGGAGACTTTACCTCTTTGGACTCTGGAAGAGGCGCTACGCAAGAGACAAGTGGCAGATGAAAACTCTGTCAAAGTCTTGGATAAAGCAACGGTACGAGCACTGCCGTGTGTTGGGCGTTTTTTGGCATCTGTCAGACATCCCTGCTTGTCTTTAATGCTCTGTGTGTCTGTAGGTCCCCATCATTAAACTGACAGATGCACACACAGAGGTAAAAGTGGACATCAGCTTTAATGTACAGAGTGGTGTAAAAGCTGCAAACCTCATTAAGGACTTCAAACGGGTGAGTGTGGAGGGTTTCTAACTTCTTTCCACTCAAGTGATTAATTAATAGGGAATGCTGATTTTGAATGGAGCTGTTTAGGTTTTAGAAACTAATTTGAACCAACTACACTGGATTATCACCAGAGGTCATATCTCCTTAATGTACAGTGTGTCTGTGTGTGAATCATTTAAAAAAAAAATGTACACACCACAGTCCCACAAATTCAACATCACCACCACCACTAAGTGGGGTAATATTGATGTATTTTTTTGTCGTAGAATCAAATGTGAAAGTGTCTTGCGCTTGTGTTCACCGCAGACTTTATTTCAGCCATTTAACCAAAACCCCATTCAAAAAACCCATTGCCTTTGGGACGATGCAATCCCCTATTCTTGACTTTAAACAGATTCATGTTCTGACTTGTGTGTGTGTGTGTGTTTCAGCAATATCCTGTGTTACCGTACCTGGTGCTGGTTTTGAAGCAGTTTTTACTGCAAAGAGAGCTGAATGAGGTTTTCACAGGAGGAATCGGATCATACAGTCTGTTCCTCATGGCTGTCAGCTTCTTACAGGTAATGTTCTTCTACATATTCCTTTAAATACACACTCATAAAATAAATAGTAGTATATTATATATACAGAAAGCAAGCAAAGATATTTGATGATCTTATAAATTAAACTGTCTACGTTGTGCATTGAATCTTATTTACATCTTGCTTACACTTGGTTATAATGAAAGGATTCGCCAGCATGCAGAACTCTCGCTGGTCAAAAACTCAGCATTCAGGTGTTGAGGGATTCTGACTAACTTAAACACATCTGATAGGCTACATTGCTCAACGTTGGAAAACATGTTGTAAATAGAAAGCTTTGACGCTCTTCACAGAGTGCTTACACAAACACTCACAGGAACGTTTTAAAGTAGTATCATCACATTAAATAAACCAAATAAACCTTTGGCGTGGCAAAGATTAATTTTGGCAGCCAAAATATTTTAAATGTAGGAAAAACCTTGAAAATAGAAAATGGTTATTTTAAACTTTAATAATATTTCACACTATTACTGTTTTTACTGTATTTTTATACTTATTCCTTGATTAGCATAAGACACTTAAACATTATTGACCCAAACTTTTGAACAGCAGTGTACATTAGAATACAACTTAATGCATACATCTCAACGCTGGAAAATAAATGTAATGCTTCTCTTTGTGAATATCAGCTTGCCAAAGCTTGCTTTTGTTATCAGAGGTATATGACTCCGCAGATTTACCTCCAAAGTGAAAATCACCCGTTTAATGGAAATTGTTTATAGGCTTTTTGCTAAAATAGCAATTTCATCACAATTCTAATTGCTGCTTTATTTCCCAGCTGCACTGTAGAGAGGACGCGTGTAGTTCGAACGCAAACCTGGGTGTGCTGCTGATTGAGTTTTTTGAGCTGTACGGACGGCATTTTAACTACCTGAAGACGGGGATCAGGATCAAAGACGGTGGCTCATACGTGGCCAAAGATGAAGTGCAGAAAGGCATGCTAGATGGGTACAGGCCCTCTATGCTTTACATTGAAGATCCATTGCAGCCAGGTACACATACAAACCCTTATGCACACACTGAAAAGTTTTAAACAGTCAACTGCTAAGCATTTTAAACCGTTCAACTGATATGGAAATAGCATCATAGATTGTTTGGAAGATGTTCTAATTCGTATAATTTGTTTCTGTGTGTTTTTTGTGCCACAGGAAATGATGTCGGACGAAGTTCCTATGGGGCGATGCAGGTGAAAGAGGCTTTTGATTACGCTTATGTTGTCTTAAGTCACGCTGTATCCCCAATTGCCAAGTACTATCCCAACAACAAGTCAGAGAGGTAAGACAAGAGAGTGCGTTTCATTTACTCAGCTGTTAGGGCGGGACAATATATACAATATATTTGATATTAAGTTTTATATTTGATATTAAAATTTGATAGACACTTTATTGAGCCATGATGTAATATGTAATATAGACACTAGGACCACTGTATTCAAGCTTTCTTGATTGGGGAATATGCACCCCTTATCATAGATAGCGGGTCTTCAGTCACTATTAATTGCAAGGAATAGTTGTATTTATACACTGAAGAACTTCTGGACAAACATTTTTACCTAATTGACTACAATTTCACAAATCGCATATTTGTGCACTTTTTTTTTTTTTTTTGCATACGTGTGATTTCAGTTCTTACATTTGTTCATAAACTTTAATTTCGAAAGTCCTTAAAATCCAGATTTTTATTTTGTGAGTGAAAACGTTTATACGCCGATTTTGTGCACAAATCTGAATGTACGATAAATGACACCAAATGATTCCCGCAATAAGCTTGATGCTTCTAATAAATTTCTGAGCATAGGTCAGCTCATGCCATACAATGATATGTGGAGAAAAAGACTACTGCAAACTGACAGGCAATATTGTAAAATCTAATATTAACAGTCAGAGGTAGAAAAAGATATTCTGTGATAAAATCAGGATCTCATTCTTGATTGGTTTTATCTTTTCCCCACAGTCTTCTAGGTAGAATAATCCGTGTCACACAGGAAGTAGCAGAGTACCGTGACTGGATCAGTGTGCAGTGGGGTCAGAAGAGCAACAAAGAGCCGGTCCTCAACTGTAATGGTAAGACATTATTTCTGAGCTTATTTTGATCCATCCTCACTCTAGAACGCTGAATATACATTTTTTTGTTTCTCTATAGCAAATGATGTCACACTGCTAGTTAAGCCTGAGGAACTTGATGAGTGTAATAATAACCTTTCAGAGGATGGTGTTGGGCTTCCTCCTGCCCCCCGGAGCAAAGTGTCATCCAACTACTCCTCTCCTTCCCCCTCTTCTCCTTCATCACCATCGTCATCGCCATCGCCATCTTCAACGGCCTCTAGCTCAAGTGATGCGGTAAGGACTTCATACTTTTGGCATAAAACAACCAAATAAATGATTTTACTTTGTCTGTATTTGTGAAATGCAAAGAAAAAAAGAAAAGAAAAACATGTTGTTGTTTTTTTACTGGCTTTCTGCAGGATTCTGATGGAACACCCTATAAGACAGCGAAAGCTTTGGGTGGGCGAGGCTCTTACAGTGAGAATACAGAAAGGAATCTGTCCAATCACAGATCTCAAAATCATTCAGCAACAACGCCCACCCCCACTAATAAGGGAAATAAGGTAAGAATCTGTTAGAAGTGACTATGACTATATATATATTAGGGGTGGAACGGTACATGTATTCGTATTGAACGGAAACGGTATATTTATTAGGGGTGGAACGGTACATGTATTCGTATTGAACGGTGCATCAATTTACACAGAGAATACACGGTTTAAAAATAAATAAAACTCACGAGATCGGCTCTCTGCAGAAAAAGCAGCCAATTACAATTCCCTTGTTGTACAACCTACCGAAGTTAATGAAACGTTTATGATAATAATAATAATATTCAAGTTGTACCGGCAAAAGTGCGTGTTCAGAGCTGATCGCGAGTGTCACGAGTCACCACAGCAAGCAACTAACGTTACAGCTCCTGCACTGGGATTCAAGCAGCTGCAATTTAAGGTAGGCTGATAGCGATTTTTAGAACAGCAGCGAAAATGTAAAAGGCTTTATAAACTTTAATATATCCTTTTATTGAAACTGTTGATTTGCTGTGCAAAGAGACATTTCGAAACATTTCACCCGCTGGTACTTTCACTTTTGCCGCAGAGACCCTTATGTCCTATAAGTGTGTCGTATTTTGGATAATCCGTGCAGATTTCAGTTGACGATTTTGTTTGAAGTTATTAATGACAAAACATGAATGAATGAGAAAGAAAAGAGCAGGATGTGCTTTATATCGAAAATTAAATATTAAAAGCGCGGTAAGTCTTGAAAGAGAACTGAACTCTACTGACAGGAGGCTGTGCGCGCGCAACACGTACAAGCATAGTATCCTTTGTCTTCGGTTGCGCGCCTAAACGGCCAAATAAACACAGAAATATATCAAAATGCCAAGTCGAGTATTCACGTAAACACAGTAGATGTAAGTACTGTGTGCATTCTCTCTCTCTCACACACACAAAGATGATTTATGCTCATCAGTTGGTAACTTAACCTCACAGTGAAAGTTGTGCACAATTAATTCCATATTGCAATTATTTATTGTTTGCTGAATATTTGTTTGTTTTTAGTTGTCTATGTACCTAATAATTACTACTGTTGTAATTTTATTGAAAAAAAACATCTTTAATACTAATTTTATAATATTTTTCATGGCTCCTTTGGAAAAATGCATTAACCAAAAAGGAAAAAAATGTCTCTTTGGCCTGAGACATGCACAATAAAAAAAAATTTGCCTTCTGCAATTTTGTTTTGCTTTTCCCTCCATTGTACCGAACTCTGAACCGAGGTATGAACCGAACCGTGACTTCTGTGTACCGTTCCACCCCTAGTATATATATATATATATATATATATATATAAATTATTATTATTCCTCTTCTTATTCATCTTCCTCATCTTCTTCCTGTTTTAGCTTGTTTGCTAAGCTGTCTAAAAATCTGGCATTGAATACTATATGTAAATTAACTATTATATTATGAACAAACCTTGACAAAAAATTAACAATGAATAAACTAGCCTAGATTAATAAATCCTTTAAAATGTTCACTTATATTAATATTTTAACTGATATTAAATCCGTAAATTGTTTAATTACTTTAAAATTAATGTTATATTTGTTTCTTTTTTCCTGTTTTATTCAGAGCCGACAGCTTGCTAACAAAAGTGCTCAAGGGTCACACAGCAACCCCAACAAGATGCAGCAACACAACAAGTCTCAAAAACTGCTCCTAAAGAAGAGGAAACCTCAGCGTGAGGTAGCGCATGGGGACCTGTGTAGATAGGGGGAGCTGTTACTGCAGACTCACACCTGCTCTTAATTTTTCTGACCACTGAAGGGTGCTGGTGGTATCATTTTTCTCTCCTGTCCCACTGTTCAAGGGATGCGTGTGACTTTGTAGCTGGAAAAGGAAAAGAACAAAACACACACAAAAAAAGAATAAGTCAAGTGGGGCATATGCCATGGGACTGAAATCATGTGGGAGAGTTTAGGCCTGAACTCTACTGGCTTCTGCACAGCTTCTGCTCACTGCCTATAGGGGAGCTGCACTGCTCTACTGGAGAAGTGGAGGACCAGAGAATGTAGGAGAGAGAGAATTCAACTTGAGCAATACCTGAAGCCCTGGACTTTTGCCTCACTGAGGAAAACTGAAATTAAAAAAAAAGAAAAAAAAGACTCAAATTACATAAAAATGTTATATTGAAACTGCAAAGATTTTTAAATGTCAAAAAAAACAACATGAAAATGTAATTAGTACAAGAGAAATTATGCATGTTCTTTTTTGAAGAGTGGTTCTTTTTTGTCATGTACACAGATTATACAAATATTTGTACAAGAAAACAGAAAACGATACAAAAAAGGAAAAAAAAGACAAAAAAAAACTAAAAATACCCCAAAAATATGATCAAACATGAAAATGGTTTCATAATACTTTTATAGTATTGTTCAAATTTTGCCATGCTATAGATGTACACACATTAATAGAAAAACAGCTCCTCACAGCTATGTATGGGTTTTGGTTCAATTGCCAACCCCTATCATCAGCCTCTTCTGCTGTTAAATTGTTTGTGTAATGTTGTTTGGCTATTGGCAAAAAAGAGAGCGTGTGAGTTTGAGAGAGAGAGAGAGAGGTGTGTGAGAGAGAGAGAGAGAGTGTGAGTTTGAGTGAGAGAGTAAGTGTGTGTGTAAGAGAGAGTTTGAGTGAGAGGGACTGTTTGTGTGTGTGTGACAGAGAGAGAGGGAGAGTGTTTGTGTGTGTGTGTGTGTGTGTGTGTGACAGAGAGAGAGGGAGAGTGTTTGTCTGTGTGTGTGTGTGTGTGAGTTTGTTTGTGAGAGAGAGAGAGAGAGTGTGTGAGTTTGTTTGAGAGAGAGAGAGTTTTTGTGCTAGTGAGAGAGATTGCGCTAACAAGATCATTGCTGTCTGTCTGCTAGAGGAGAAAAGTGTGATGATCTGGAAAATTGACGAACACTACAGCTGTGGTTTCCAATCTGCTTCTCTGAATGATCTGTCCATCACAACACAAGTTGTATTTGTTAATGTATTTATTTTTATCAATGACAGCAGATTTCTATATGCTGACCATTGTGGCCAGATATGTTTTGTGTTCTGTCTTAGGGCTGAGTGGCAAAACATGATTGTTGCTTGTAATGTAGTGTGCTTTATATTTTCTGTCAAGTAGCCCATTTTCCGATAACAATTGAGTGACCAAGTTTATTTCTGAAAGTACATTTTAACAGAGGTATAGAAAAGGTGGTTTAAACATTTTTATTTGTGGCTGGTCTACTTAAAGGGAGATAATTTGTTTGTTTTATTTTTTTTTTCGCCATTCCACTGGATCTTGATGTATTGAACGTAAGAATGCCCGATCTCTCAAAATTAATATTGCAGTTCTTCAGATAAACAGTAGGTGGTGGTGTAACCTAGGGTTATTTCATACACTGTAATTCCCCTGACTTGATTTTTTTTTTTTTTTTTTTTTTTTAAATAACGATTTTCCTAATAGTTTTGAAAAACGTACACCAGAGATATGAGTATAAGAGATGATGGCTTTTGATAAGGTAATACTGTATTGAGTGTATGTGATGCTATTATGGAGTATCAAAGCCAGTAGTATATGTCTTAACCAGATGGATGCCACTATAATAGAGTGAGAGATGCAGAGACAGCGATTAGAGGATCATTAGTGCCACAGCCAGTGCTCCAGACAGCTTTACTACACATGTATCCATGAACATCCATGCAATAAAAAAATGACAGCACAACTATCAAACATCAAAGTGGTACATTTACTATTTCTGCTGAACACTTTTTTTTTAAGTTAAATTGTGTTACTGTCCTAATGTTAAGTGTACCAATTGTTGTTTGGAATTTTATTTATATTGTTCTATGGCTTGGTATAGGCTGTTTAGCTAAATGCCAGCAAATGTTGTTCAATAGTCACTGGGAGCAGCAAAACGCAACTTGACTAAATGCAAACCTGACATTATTTGCGGTCTCCAAGATTCAGGTATGCTTTGATAAATATATTCACCGATTTATGCTTGGTTCTGCATTGTTTGAGATTTAAAATTTGCTGCTAGCATTTACTGGACGTACAAACTCCTTTTTTTTCCCCCAATAGAAAATACTTTTATCTTGCTTTCAGATGAGTTATTTTTAAAAGTGTATCATCAGCTTGAGCTTAAGCAGCTCCATTTTACGTGTGAAACAAATTTTGAATTGCACCAGGTTTAACATGACACTGAAAGCATTGATAATCTTAAAATAGGCTTAGTTAAAATCCCAACTCTTAAGTGTGTTTTTTGAATGTTGGAGACTCCTCACCCATTGCAGAAGAATTGAGCTACATCTTTTGTCCAGGTGGGAAGCTTTGCCCTAGACAGACTCGGAAATTGTCTTCATCCTCCTCTTAATTGTCTTTGACATGCCAATACAGTCACACTTCACCATTTTTGTGATCTGTGATTTATATATATATGTATATATATATACAATCTATGATAATAAAGGAGTGTTTTGGGAACAATTATTGCTCCTTGAGCAGTCATATCACTTTCCAAAAGCATTGTCAGCAATTAATAAAAGAAAAAACAAAGAAAAAAAGGCTTTTTAATTATACTTTTTGTATATTTCCTACTTGTAGTGCCTCTCTATGAAGTATAGGCTATTCCAGCTGCTTCACTGATATGTAAAGCACAGAACTGCAGCTTTTGCATTGTTTCTGTTGACTTCTCAATAGTCATGTCTATGTTAAAAACTGGTAATCCCAAAAAGGAACGAATATTGAATATGCATAAACAGTTATTTGTATTATTTTTATATGTCATGATTGATCTTTATTTTGAAATGAAATTGTTTTGAGTTATTGTTTGGAGGCTGTCACTCATTAGCTCTTATAACTACTATAAGACCAATATGTTTCATATATTTTTGTGAGAACGAAAAGGCAATAAAGCTCCATTTTGAACTCAATCATAAGGAAGATCTGTATTCTACAATAAAAATGCACTTTAAAATCAGCAGTGTTAGCTGTGTTTTATTTTTATTATAATTTACAATCCAAGGCTACAACAAAAACACACACACAAGAATACAGTGTGATCACAGTTACATTCATTAAACATACAAAGTGGACACCAGTGTGGACATGTGCAGAAGAGAAACAATTTCTTCTCGTTTTTCCCCGTTGATTAGATTTGTTTCAGCATGCAAATACGAAGTCTCACACAGTTCAGACACCACAGAAACAGTCGTGTTTTTGCTGCACGCGGGGAGGCGCGCGCAAAGCAGACATGATACGAGGTAGTTTCGGTAGCGCGTGCACAGTTTTGTGATCGAGCTGGAGCTCGAGCATCTGCGAGAGAGACAGACAAGATTTTACACTGTCAAACACGGAACCGAAGGACACAATCAAATTTATCTAATCGCCGTGGGATTCTGCTACAGAAAAACTGAATTTAGCACTCGACAGTAGCGGCCAGGTGAGTGAAGTTTCTGGCTTTAGTGAATTAGATACCTGTAGAGTAGCCTACAGTTAGACTCCCGAAGGGAAATAAGTGAACAAAGATGTTCTTTGTTTGTTTTTTTCGTTTTAAAATGTAATATTAGGTGGTTAATTTACGTTTTCGGTTAAACGAGTGCTTCTTCTGCCTGAGATCATCATCACAGGTCTCTTTTCGTGTCTGCAGGGCATCGTCAGTTCGGCTCGGAGAGAAAGCGTAAACATTCCTGACTGAAAATCTATATTATTCCCGTAGCCTATTATTAATAGCTACACGTTGAAGGAATGTTGTCCAGCCTTACAGAAAGAGTTCAAATGCCATGAAATAGTTGGGACTAATGTCGTTGTCTCCTTTGTTTGAAGTATCATCAGTGTAGAGCTCAAACACATCTCGTCCCGTGAACAGGGGACATGTGAAGGGTAACTGAGTGTCTGTTGGGACTAGTGTTGATGTCCCAAATCTTTCTGAATACAGATACTATGCTGTTCCTTATAAAAGTACATTTCAAATACAGTCAACACAGCTGAAGCTGCAATCCTCCGGCAATGTCTGCTAGATAGTGGAAGTAACTTGTTTGCTTCTTGACATAAATGGTCTCTGTACAGGAAATGAATATGTTAGTGTGCATGAATCTAAGTGCAGGGGGAGCTTATCGTATGCAGTGTACTCTAAGCAAACAAAGCCATTGGGCTTACCATCTGAAAGTGAACAGAGGAGAAAGACAGATAAAACAAAAGGCAATTGATTAAACTCGATTCAGTGGATTTTTAAAAGTTTAGAGTTGAATTCTCTAGTCCTGGAAAACCTATATGGGCAGTTCTGTCTTGAATATAAATTGCTTTGCACTTAGACTTAGAAATCAAAGTTTCTATATTATATGTTTTATTTTTTTGGAATATCCTCTCCAGCAATCTTTATGTCTTGATTAAGAAGAGAGAGAAAAAAGTCTAGTAATCATGCACGACTGGAAAAGTAATGGAAAATCACTGGTCATAAAGGGTGGAAACCCTTAAAAAAGCCATGACTGAAGTTGAAACCTCACAGAGGAAGTGTCCACTAATCTTCTGTAAACTGCTGCAAGTTTGACAGAAATGAATGGTTTTGAAATATCAAAGTATAATTGTATGCAAATATGTGCATTTTCTAATTTGTCATTGATGCAATTGCTGTTGTTAAAAATGGTTTCTGCCATGTCAGAGCTGCTGTTTAACATTGACATTGAATCAATCACTGCATGATTCGTTCAGAAACAGGTCATGTAAACTAACATTTTTTGAGTACTTATGACAAGATGTCAAGAATAATGATGACTGACATTTGATGGATCACACATCTTACCACAATAGAGTCATTTTGGTACAGAATCTGGCACGACAGCCGCATTCAGCACTGTACAGATAAACTCTTGCACTCAGAAACGTTCATGATGATGAAAGAATTTAGGAGACAGGAAGTGATTCTGAAGTTTACTGAAATAAAAATATTTGCTTTTTGGTGTTATTAACAGTCAGCTACTGGAACATAACTTTTAAGTTATTAACCTTTTCCCGGTATTACTATTATTATTATTATTTTTTTTTTTTTACTCAACTGAAAGGGATTTTGTTTGTTTTTGGTAAATTTGAATGAAAGTACATTTTAAAACCTAACCCTAACTCAAATAGTAAATCTTACAATTGTTATTATTATGTAATACATATTATCTAATGTTCTGTCACCACTTCTAATGCCAATTGAATGGAGTCTTAGACTTCTTGAAAGCCGACTCATATAATATGCAAGGAAGTAATAAATTAGCACTTAATGTCACCCTATATGGGCTAATGGGACATTCATTCTTACTCGATGGCAGACTGGATTGTGCTTTCATTTTGAGAGGGAACAATCTATAAAAATCTATGAGAGTGAGATGTATGGGTTCCACTATGACATGAGATGCCTGATGCAGGACACGTTTCCAAGCTAGTCAAGCTAGTCTAGTCTTGCTTTCTAGTTGAGAAATGTCCCTGTTGTGAGCCTTAAACATATTATATTATGCACATACAAAATACAAGTGGATTAATACAACTCCCAAACTGAAGGTGAAAGTGCATTGTTGTGTTTTCTGTATGAGTTTGTGTTGGGCATCTGTTGAACAGAGAGTTCACTGAGAGCCTGACCGTGCCTGAAAGCAAGTGACAAGCAGACAGCCTTACTTACAGACATAAGGTTAATTATAACCTCACACCAAATGTGCTAAAGCATTGTGGTCAGACTACTAATGTGTACATGCATGAGTAAAAGCAGTGTGCAAGCATTAGTGTGCATTTCTATTTTGGACTTTCCAGTGTCTTAAAATATATTTCAAAGCTAAAGCTCTGCTTGTTGATTCCTGGGAAGGTTGCCATACAATTTCAATGATTATTATTGAATGTTTGTCAAATATAACTTTTTTAATTATTGTCCTGCCAAGATCATTTTTGTAGTTTGCCTCTTTGCCTCTACAACTCTGATTATTATAATATTATTAAAATCTCAATAATAGACTCAATATTACATTTTGGAATTTGCAGTGGCCACAGAGGCTAAATGTAAATTCGATTGTGCAAAAAGTCAGTTTTACTGAACATGTATGGATATGTGTATGCATACTGTATGTGTGTCTGTGTAATTTTAGTAATAATGACATCATCTATGTTCCTATCTCCTACTTTAAAAGAAATGCACAATCGCTCCTTAAGACAATGGAGAACTGCTAGATCACTTATGCTTAATTTGAGAAGCACATGGACCCTCTCTGACCCTTGACTTGTTCTCCACCCTTCTATCTCGCTAATGCTGGAGATCTATATATGGTAGAGGCTAGAGAGGTTAAACATTCAACTGTGTGTGTGTGTGTGTGTCTAGGATGTTCTTCTCTGATATTCCATAAGTTTTGCCCACCTCTGTCCCATGTGTTGCACACTCCCTTCCTCCTGTGGAGATTTTCTGGAGTGTACCATCCTTATATCCACACAGGCGATGTCTTTTCCACTGAATGGAATTTGGAGCACTTTCAGGGAGTGACTTCCTGAGCTTACTTTTGTTTTTTGTCTTACACTTACACACAGTTGTCTGCAAATTTTGAAGTTACTTTATTGCTAAAAATAGTAAAAAAAGAAAAAAAGAAAAAACTTTATCTCAATTGAAAATGAACAAACTATTTAATTTTTTACTTAAAGTTCCACTGTCCACCTTAATATAACAGCTTCAAAGTCATTTCAATGGTAAACAAACTCGTAGTAGGGCGAATCATCCCTATAGCAAATCTGGGGGGGACGCCACTGGAAAAAACAGCTATGCAAGTTTGAGAGGTGGCGCCCCCGACAAATCTTGCGAGAATCACGACTTGCTTTACGGCACGACGTCAGATACATCAACAATCTATGAAATCAAGCAAGCAATCAAGCAAAAGAAAACGAGAAACTGACCGCGTGAGGAACCGGACAAGAGTCTCACTCGGTCAGGCTTTCACTCGTTGGCGAGAGCTAAAAAGCAGCAATGGATCCAACAGCAATGCTTACCTGGCGTTCTTGTTGATGGACTAGTAGACATCTTCGGAGGCTATCTGTGCCTGTTCGATGTCCGACGCTTTGTAAGGCGTTGTGTCAGGAGGAAAGATAGGCTCACAGATGGAAGTTTTTACAGAGGCCAGACAGACTCACGGTGATTGGCATCTCACAACTTGCACTTTATTCCCCAATCAAACTCATGTAACTGTCTGCCTCACATTCTACCGTCCACAGCGTTACTTGGTAAACAAAAATAGGATAAGAATGAGCATCAAACAGAAATAACCCGGCGCCGCATACGTGGGGTGTTCGAGGCGCACATACAATACAGACTGTCTGCCGACAGTTCAACAGGGCGTGCGCAGCTCTTAAAGGGGTCATATAATGCCCTTTTTGTACAAGTTAATATGATTCTTTAGGGTCTAAATGAAAAGTTTGTAATATACTTTAATAAAACATTCTCATTAGTATTGTAAGAAAACACTAATTTTACCTGGTCAAAAACAGCTATTTTTTCAGCACGCCATTTAAGTGCATGTGTCTTTAAATGATAATGAGCTTTGCTCACCCCGCCCCTCTTTTCTGTGGGGCATTTTAACACAACACACGTGGAGTGTTACCTCGACAACAGTTGAGGGAATATTTTGGAGAAAGAATGGCAGCGAGAGTCTCTGAGGACACATCTGTGCTACCGTATCAATTTGAACCGGAATCGGACCCAGAAAAGATGACGACCCAGAAGAAGTTCGACAATTAAGGCTCGAACAGGACGTTTCTGAATGCTTGGTTAATGTCACTTTGATCTATCTTTGTACTGGTAGGGTAGAGTAGTGAGATACGAACGCTATGTGTTGACTGATGTATACGTTAGTTCATTGACAGATTGATGTTACAGCTAGCTAATGGTCATGTAAAACTTAAACAGAAATAGTTGGTGCCGATTCTTTTTTCAGGAGCAAGCTTCTTAGCAAAACTACTGACCCTCGTTTATAAAGCAGTCTGGTGAGAAATGATTCGCGCAAACATGAAAGCATTGACGTTGATCGTGGGGAATATTCCCTTCGAAAACAAAACTCAGCCACTGCGTCTTCAGCGGTTCAGATTTAGGAACATCAAAATGACTGCTGTGTTCGTTATTACACCCAAGAGTAGAACACCACAATCGCTTAGACGCCATTCTGCTCCAGCGTATCAACAATGGCGGACTATGATGACAACTCGCTCAGGGTGGTTCTGTGTTGAAATGCTGCTGTCAATTAACAATCGTGGGAGGGGTGTCCGACCATGTGATGTCACACGGTCAGACAGCTCGATTTGAGACGGGAAAACATAGAAGGAGATAAAAAAAAAACACTGGATGGATTTTTATCATTATATGATGGTTGTGTACAGGCACTGCCAACACACATATCAGTACAATCAACTTAAAAGTGCATCATGTACCATTATATGACCCCTTTAAAGGGGCCACAGCTTATTTCCACTCGATACAGCTTCCATCCTACTGAACAGGTACCGATATACAGGGGGAGGGGACATAATAATTACATAATAATAGCCCTGTCTAAGAATGGTGTCACATTTATTAATAATACAAGATCAAGAACAGCGATGTTTGATGGTGGAAAGACTTTGTGAAAACCCAAATGATGTGCTTCACTTTGACGACAAAAAATTCTGACAAATAATTACAGGCTTCTATTAAATAAAAGGATTAGGCTTTGCCTTTTCGACCAAGCTTATTAAAACTTCACTTAATGAAAAGCACCACTTATTTTGTTTCTCCATTCTCCAGTTTTTCCATTTTCAGACCTGAGAGTTGATTACCGAACTCGATGGAGGGGTTTAAGATTTCCTAACTACATATAAGATGAGATGTTATAAGATAAGAATCCTAAATCAACTTATGATTTGCTTCTGTAAAACGAATTTGTGAAAAATCCTAAATTAACATTTCAGATCTTAACTTAAGACTTAAGATAGAAAGTTTCTGTAATATGCCCCCTGTACTTTAAAGGTAGGGTAGGTCATTTTGGAGAAGCTAGCAATAGCTAGCTAGCTTTGAATGCATGAGATACCACTCTCCCTTCAGAGAATCTCTAAAGCCTCCTCCAAAACACATGAACACACACAGCCAGAGCAGAGTCTGCAAATTTTCACTAGGAAAGAGATGATGTTAAATTACCTCATGTCTCAAAGCACATAGAATTACAATAATAATGAACGTACACAACATACAGAGCTCTTACTTGTACCACCTGACTGCTGCAGTTTCATTTCGGTGTTGATAGTGTTGATACAGAAACACATCCTCCAAGTTGATGACGTATATCTGTGCGAACTGGGTGCACGGAGACATAGAAATACATATGTTGACAAGGACATTTTTTGGTCCTGAGACTTCCACAGAAGATATATGTACATGTAATATAGATTGCTATCAGGATGTGAAGAGAGTTTCAACCAGTATAACAAAACTTTTTTTTTTTTATTGCCTACCCTACCTTTAAGGAATGATGGCCACTAAATCCCCTAATCTCATTGATGTTTTTTTATAGGCAATTACACAAAATCAATCTGTCCAGTAATGTAATCACCAAACCAATAACAGACGAAGTGGTGCCACGCTGCTCTTTAAAGGCCTTAGTGGGATATTTAATATGGTATGGTAGATCATTATTGTGTTTCATTTTTGAGTGCTGTGGCCTTGACAGATAGGCTGGGTCCATCTGCAGAAATCCGACCATACCACACATATGACAAACACACACTCTTTAGAGAGGGAGAGAGAGAGAGAGATCTGGCGATTGTAGTACAGTGACAGCATCAGACATCTGTTGTATTAAATGTTAAGCAAACAGTCCATGTAGTGTGATCACAGCTACCACAAAAGGTTACTGACTGTCACTCGGAAGGTCAAAACTGCTTCCCCTCAGTGCAGTCTGCTGCAGTTCTGGCTTTGTGGGCAGTGAAGCATGTGCTGTTTGATCTATTTTAGATTTTGACTATTTGAGTTGCTTAACAGCTCTGTGTTAAAACAAGATCTCACACTTCTGTGTTCAAGCTGTGTGGAGGAGTTGTAGAGTTTGCAGCCATCTCTTGAAAAGGCTGGAGTCAAATTCTAAACACTTCAGTGTCATCAGGTGATTAATAGGGTCTCCTGTGTGTGTGTGTGTGTGTACTAAAAACAAGTATGCCGCACTAGATTTAGCAAAACATTGAAGTTTTATTGTGGAATCCATGTTTTGGTAAACCTTCTCAAGGATTCTTCTACCGTATTTTCTCTGATGTGATGACCACATGCTACTGCAGTTTTACTTTAGATGCCTGAAATTCTCAGTAACGGTTTACTACGTAAAAGGTCTATGGCGTTTATGTAATTCTATCCTCTTAAAAATACACTATGTAAGAGACTTTAATATGAAGCCGAATACTTCAAAGAGTTCATCAGGTTTTGAGATTACACAAGGTCATGGCGGATCTTCTTTGGCCTGTGAGAGATGAAGAGGTTATTTCATTTGCCACGTCTTACCGTCTGATCCTCTCATATAAAGCACACTTGAGCTGATAAAAAAAGCATATCTGTTGTCTTTGTTATGGTGTCTTTCCTGTAATCCCTTTCTTATTCTCTCATTTTGTTTTTCCTCCCTCCCTCTTTACCCTCATCTGCTGTAGCGCACCAGTCTGATTAATTGTCCCATATATCCTCTGCCTATCCCCTCCCTCAACCCCTCAAAAAACCCTTTCTCCCACAGGCACAAAAGCTTGCATTTAAGCAAACAGTAGTTGATAACAGCACAAATATTATGATTATAATATAAAGCGGAGGAGCGGCATCCGTGTGTCACATGTATTCTGAACATTCTTTCGCTGTGTGTGATTGCTCGTAGCACTGATGTAATGTTTTGTCTAGCCTTGTCTTCTCGTTTTTTCCACCGTCTCTCCTTCACACGCGCTCTCATCCTGAGATGCAGAGGTGTGGACATTATCCCTGCACGGTGTGGACTGTGTGGAAGTTCTCCCGCTCTTGACCCGTTTGACACTCTTGTGTCTTTGTCCTAAAAGATGTGACACTTGAAGCTCTTTCTGAAGATCATTTGCCGTTGAAAGGTATTTCAGGTGCTTATTTGAAGCATTGTATAGTGTGTGTCGCCGCAGTGTTTTTTTGTATGGATTCCGTTCATCTTAATCCCTTATTAAACACCGACTATTGCATGCTTTTGCGATATTTTGCATTTGTTATTATGTATGTATGGGATTGAGCATGCCAGATTTAGGTGTATTTGTAACAGTGTTTGTGAATGGGTTTTGAGATGGGATTCTCTTTCCTAAATGGTGTGTTATGAAGAGACCAACTAAACCTGTTGTCCACTATGCATTTTTTCCTTTCTTTTTGTTAAAGGGATGGTTAACTCTTTAAGGAAAAATCTGCCATCTTTTATTCACTTATGCACGCCCGTTGGCTTCCATTGTATGGAAAAAACAGTTGAAACTGTCTTCAAACATCTTCTCTTGTGCTACGCTGAAGAAAGAAAAATATATACATTTGTGAATGACATATATAGTGAGTAAATTATAACAATAGTCCTTAGTCTGGGTATAGTGCCATATTTAATGTTTGACAGGTATGAAATCGAGGCTGAGAGGGGTAGAAGTACAGTTTGTTCAATAGATGGTTCTGTAGTTTCTTAGCATTTCAGTTGTTCAGATGACAAATTGTAAAAAAAGAAGAAAAAAAAAAAAAATTTGTTTTGCAAATGTTGTGATCAGGTCCTTTACCTTCATATAGTAAAGACTATTGTCTATCCCTCAGAGACTTGTTTTCATCTGCATAAAATTCAATATGGTGTCTGCCCTGACTAATGTCTGTTGTTGGGTGAATTATCCCTTTAAATCATCATTTATCTGGGCTAAACTTATCCTAGGCTTGTTCGTCTTGAACCGGCGCTGCACAGACCGATCGGTTTATGACATCAAAGTACCGCGAGAGCAATTCAAAAGCATAAGGAGCGGTCTACTTTTTATTCGCTCTCGCGGTACTTCGATGTCATTCATCGATCGGTCTGTGCAGTGCCGGTTCAAGTCGAACAAGCCTCCTGTCTTTGTTAAAGGGACAGTTCACCCAAAATGAAAATTATGTTATCATTTACTCGCTTGGTTTGGACCCCATTGACTTCCATAGAATGGACAAAAACGGTTGAAACATATTTAGAATTTCTTTTGTGTTCCACAGAAGAAGAACAAAATATGTTTGGAAAAAACATGGGTGGGGAGGGTGATTAAATTATGACATAATTAAATGTTGGGATTTAAAATCACCTTTTTGTAAATTTGGTGTGTTTACTCTGTTGATGGTTTTCCACCGATAGGCGACTGGAGACATCAAGTATAGATGGAGAACAGAAACGAAGAATTGCGTTCCTTGAATGGTGCGGAGGCTTCGTAGGTTTGAAAGCACCTGAAGGCCAGAAAGAGTGATAGAGTCTGTGTGTTTGTGCTCTGTAAGAGTCCAGGTGTTCAGGTCTAATGTCACATGACACGTCTGAGACACACTTATCTTTGTACTGTGACAAGTGAATTGCGGAGCTCGAGAAAACGACAGTCCTTCTTCATTGAAATCTCTCAGAAAAGGTTAATTGTTGTTTGAAGCGACGTACCTCACTGCTCTATACTGCACTGCCTTCAGCCCTGTAGTTAGGGAAATGAGTCACGGTTGCTAAGGAAATGGGTTGGTGTGTGGTTAGATTGAGTAGACATCTAAGGTTGTCTTTGATGAGAGTTTTTGCTCTGCTCAGAAAATGGTGGATTCTGTCTTCTGCTTTTGTGTGTGCTGTGTTTCTTTGACTTATTAATCTACTGCCCACTCACTCTGACTGCCTTTATCAGCACAAACTCATCTCTGTCTTTATGCAACATCTGTCACGTCATCATCATTAAACGTGCAGGTGTGTAACTTTAAATGTTGAAGTGTGCTTTCTTTGGAAAAGAGTATGGTCTGAACATGTTTTTCATAACGTGAGTTTGGAGAATGTGTCATGGCGACGTTTCTCAGTTTCTCACCTGTTGCTCTTAATGGAATTGACGTTTTAATTAACATTTTAAATTGAGATCTTACTGGTAGAGTTCATGTATGTGTATATGTGTGTGTGTGTGTGTGTGTGTGTGTGTGTGTGTGTGTGTGTGTGTGTGTGTGTGTGTGTGTGTGTGTGTGTGTGTGTGTGTGTGTGTGTGTGTGTGTGTGTGTGTGTGTGTGTGTGTGTGTGTGAGAGAGAGTGACCAGAAAAAGGGTGTTAAAGGGAGATGATTAATGAACAAGATAGCTATTTTCACTGAGCTAATAATCAACCTTTCAACTTCCCTCTCAGTCATACATTCATAACAGTCACAGATTTCTTACCTAAATGCTGAGCTGATACAGTACAGGTGCTGGTCATATAATTAGAATATCATGAAAAAGTTGATTTAATTCACTAATTCCATTCAAAAAGTAAAACTGGTATATTATATTCATTCATTACACACAGACTGATATATTTCAAATGTTTATTTCTTTTTATAACGGACAACTAATGAAAATCCCAAATTCAGTATCTCAGAAAATTAGAATATGACTTAAGACCAATACAAAAAAAAGGATTTTTAGAAATGCTGGCCAACTGAAAAGTATGAACATGAAAAGTATGAGCATGTCCAGCACTCAATACTGAGTTGCGGCTCCTTTTGCCTGAATAACTGCAGCAATGCGGCGCGGCATGGAGTCGGTCAGTCTGTGGCACTGCTCAGGTGTTATGAGAGCCCAGGTTGCTCTGATAGGGGCCTTCAGCTCTTCTGCATTGTTGGGTCTGGCGTATCACATCTTCCTCTTCACAATTCCCCATAGATTTTCTATAGGGTTAAGGTCAGGCGAGTTTGCTGGCCAATTAAGAACAGGGATACCATGGTCCTTAAACCAGGTACTGGTAGCTTTGGCACTGTGTGCAGGTGCCAAGTCCTGTTGGAAAATGAAATCTGCATCTCCATAAAGTTGGTCAGCAGCAGGAAGCATGAAGTGCTCTAAAACTTCCTGGTAGACGGCTGCGTTGACCTGGGACCTCAGAAAACACAGTGGACCAACACCAGCCGATGACATGGCACCCCAAACCATCCCTGACTGTGGAAACTTTACACTGGACTTCAAGCGACGTGGATTCTGTGCCTTTCCTCTCTTCCTCCAGAGTCTGGGACCTTGATTTCCAAATGAGATGCAAAATTAGCTCTCATCAGAAAATAAGACTTTGGTCCACTGTGCTTTATTAAATCCAGAGTCAACGGCGCAGCTGTCTACTAGGACATTTTAAGAGCACTTCATACTTCCTTCATTTTCCAGCAGGATTTGCACCTGCCCACACCGCCAAAAGAACCTAAACCTGGTTCAATGAGCATGGTATTACTGTGTAATTACGTTGTGGTTTCATGAAATATAAAAATTTTCTGGGTTTCATAAGCTGTAAGCCATAATCATAAAAATTATAACAAATAAAGGCTTGAAATATCTCACTTAGCATGTAATGAGTCTATATAATATATTAGTTTCACCTGTTAAGTTTAATTCTTGAAATAAATCAACTTTTTGATGATATTCTAATTATATGACCAGCACCTGTATGTTTGTGATTGAACTACTTGAGAAGTGCAGAATGTCTGTGTGTGTGATGTGTCTAGATGAATTCCTGGTTACAATCAGATATTTGTGTGTGTTCCAGTGTCCTTCCACCTTGGAAAAGGGGAGTGAATCACAATATCGTGCAGGGAGCTACACAGACATACACACTCTGCGTAAATGTTCCTGCATAGCTCCGCACAGATGCACACACCTGAAAAAACACACACACACAAACACACACACACACACACACACACACACACACACACACACACACACACACACACACACACACACACACACGTTTAGTTGAAACAGTGTAATAAAACACCGGGGCACCAGTTTCTGATACAACGGCTTTCATTGTCGTGAAAGAGAAAAAGGAGAGAATGAAAACGAATGGTGCATGTAGTGAGACAGAGAATGAGCTTTACTCTGAACAGCACTGAGTTCATGCTGAAACCGAATATCCTGTCATTTTTTTCCTACCAAACAGTCACTATGGATATGTCTAGATGGAAAAACTACTAGCCAACTATTTGATTAGTGATGTTTATTCATTTTGGCTAGATTTTTCCTTAGTGTACCGGTTGGGGTCAGTATGTTTTTGTTTTTGCTATATGCTATTCTATTCATTAAAGAATCCTGAAAAAAAGTATTACAGTTTCCAAAAAAAGATGTCATTCATTGAAATCATACATTTTTAGGTGACGTAGTTACATTGTACTTACTCAAATATGTACAAAGTAATATCCATTAACTACATGTACTTACGATAGTTAGGTTACAGTTAGGACTAGGTTTAGGGTTAGTTACTTGTAACTATGCATAATTTACTGTTATTACTATAGTAAGTACATGAAGTAAAGAGTAACTATGTCACCTTAAAATAAAGTGTTACCATGTATCTTAAACCAGCTAAATTATATTAGTTGACAAGTATTCAGGCAACCCACAGAGTAGTCTATTTTGAAAACATTTTTTTCATTCGTTTTGCTCATCCCTAGTATTAGGAGCCCTGTTAATCGAACATAGAAAAACATTCGACTCAGACCTTGAGAATCTATCTGAGGATATTTAGGAAGCAGAAATGAGAATCAACATGTAGAAAGACAGACAGTGAGATGAGTCAGCCATTTAGTCCTGATGGCGGCTCCTAATGAAAGAGAAAGACCAGATCGCCGGTAGTTACATCACATGTAATTACATGCGCAGTAATCAGATATTGGAGGTGTGGAATGGTTGGGTGCACTGACTCTAACCTCAGATGGAGGATAATAATGCCCTCCTGTGCAACATTTACCTGAACTAAACATCACATCGCCCCAGCTAATGATATTCTGCAGAGAGTGAATGCTTATTTGTAATTCACTAGTCTGACCTGGTTGGGTGTGCAGATACTTTCAGCAGTCTGTCATCACGCATTCAAGTCGGACACATAACGTGTCATGGAGGTAGTCTAAACAAAACAAAAGAATTATATTCTGAATCTGAACAATAAACCCAGATAACTACTTTTTAATTCAGAAAAATGAAAAAAGTATTTATTTCTACAACTTATAAGTGGTTTCACACAACTAAATGTAAAAAAAAAAACGTGAAAGTTGAGTGATTAACACCAGTAGCTACAGACTTGTTTTTTTT
Organism: Phoxinus phoxinus; assembly: GCF_949152265.1. Lineage (NCBI taxonomy): Eukaryota > Metazoa > Chordata > Actinopteri > Cypriniformes > Leuciscidae > Phoxinus > Phoxinus phoxinus. Next base: position 30,863,811 of record NC_136877.1, read on the forward strand.
CTCACTGTTTTTTATTTATAGATTATAGATATATTATATTATCAATATTATAGATCAGTGATGTTTCGCATCGACACAGCCATTTCCAATGTCACAACTCGATAACGTCTGTTGTGCATCATCTAAAATTCACTCGTAATTTTCCACTCGTAAATATGACTTGAGAGGCGGTTTTGGAGACATGTACAATTTCCAACTATGAAACTTGTATTTTTGGTAATTGTAAAATAAATAATAAATAATTGGAAAATGTTATATTAATTTTGAGGTATGCTAAGTATTACAATTAACAGTGTTGTTGAATTATTAGTGTTTGTAAAGATTAAATTTAAAGCAACACTAATAACTTTTAAATAACTGTTCCTTTGGAATGAACGATGTTCACAGGCAAGGTAGAGTATGTTGCATGATTTCATGAAAGTATGATGTATTGTGACATCAGAAACGAAGAAAAACTAAATAATGACTATTGTAACATTTGACGTAATGTAAGTCAAATTTTTAGTTTTCTTGTGTCTCATTCGAACTACAAAAACGTCTGGCAAACTTACATAGTGTGGTTTTAGCCGATAAAAGACCGCAAAGCGAATCCAGAAGTGCCTTTCTCCCTGTTATGACTTGATGAACCACTGATACGGTTTTGGAAACATTATTTTAAGGTAAAAAAAATCTTTAGTGTTGCTTTAAGTGAGCATTAGATGATTGCTATGGTAATCTAAATGTAGAAATAGGGGAAATAAACAATAAAATATCCAATATTCACCAATATATATACAAAATGTTGTCATTTTAACAAATATTTGTGATTTATATGTTTATATATACAGTAGCTGTCATTGTATGCTACTGAGAGCAGATTTGTGTAAATCTTACAGCAGCATAAACATGTTGTTTCCCATTTATGTTCAGTTAGTATCATATGTTTCTATGTTTATAGCATTTATGGCTGCTCTAGTGTGTCTGTATTGCTAAACTAATTTAACTCGTGGGATGAAATGTGATGCCGTGAAAAGATTGGCAACACTTAATGTGTGAGTTTTAACACTCCATCCTGATAAGGCAATATGCTGAAATCGACTATTTTGCCTGCAACATCAAACATTTCACTCATCCTTGTGTACTCCCAGGAAATACAGTCTTATCTTTCTTTGACATCAGGCGTAGTCATTGAATAGTTTGTTTTGTAGACTGATCCACAGCTACAGGAAATGGATTTTAGGTACAAATTCAAGTCTAAAAGCAAGCTGAGGTTAATTTGCTTTTCTATCCACTAAGACAGCTTCTATTTACGGGACATTGATCTTTAAAAAATTATGTGTTGAATGTAGGGTTGGGAATCAAAAATGTATTCCAATCAAGTGCACGAATAGTCGAAAGAGCACAACATTATTTAAAAATATCTTCCTGTAGTAGCCTAACCATTTTTTGGGGGCGGATTGATTACCATTTGTATAACCAGTTTTACTACAGATGCCATGGTTAAACTATAGTTAGTGTAGCAAAACCATGGTTAATTTGGGTTTAACTATATTAATGTTTTTTGGTTTTGTTTAGTAAGTCGTGGTTTATATTTGTAGTGCATCACACATTTTTGCCACACACTTGTTGGTCAGTTAAATAAAACAGGCAGTGTTCCAAATATGTAGGCCAGGGGTAGTTGTGTGTAAAGATGTGAAGTAAATGAATATTGAAATGAGATAGGTTAATATTAAACTGAACACGGCGCATAGGTGAACCGATGTATACACAGAAGAAAGCCCTGTCTGCTCTGCCCTGGTATGATTTGTGTCAAGCCATTAGTTAGTCTGGTTGTTTGATGAGAAAGAGATTAAATGTAGTTGCAATAAATGCTTTAATAATCCGTGCAACTGTAGCAGTGGATGACTATTATCTTGTGGCGCGGAACTGAGGATCAACTGATGCCGGCACGGTGTTATGTTTGGTTGACCAATCAGCGGAAAGGCGCATTTAATGCCCGCCCATGTATTCAAGCAATTTATTCATTTTGGTTTTATTTTGTTTCCATTTGGCGAATTAAAGTGTGTGCAGTGACACGAAGAACAGTTCTACCAGAAAGACTCGGGAGAATAGATATAGTGACAATTATCCATTTATTAACAACCCAGCAAGCAATAAAGTTCTTTGGCGTAGGCCCCGTCCGTAGCTCGCAATCTGAGGGTCCGGACTCTGCATATCCTGCCTGAAGATCAAGGCAGGGGCGCAGCCGACCCCCTGTGAGGTATGGAAGGGACCATCCTGGTGGTGGTGGGGAGGATGGAGGGAAGGATTCCACTTGGAGGTGGAGGGGAGGATGGTGGTGAATTGGCGCGTCAGCATCTGCGAACTCATACAAGAGTAAGTGACCAATCTTTTATACCACGAGTATTGGAATGTGATTGGATAGATAGATAAAGGTAAAGTGACGTAACAATTAAGTCTTCCCGGCAGAACTTTATGCTAAGCATCCATGTCCCAGGCACCCAGTCAAATTTTAAATGAGGAGAAGGATAAAGTTAAAAAGCCTTTATTGAATATGGCTTAGGTCGTTTTAAAATACACGAGCCAACATGTTTCGACCAAACAGTGGTCTTCTTCAGGGCAAAGTGACACAGAGAATGAGAGTGACACCAAATTATAAGTTAAGTCCCACCCATAATCCGAGAAAATTCAATAAACCTAATAAGGCATAATACAATCAATTACCCCAATAAGACAATCAGGTCTACAGGATAGGGGAACCAACATAATGAGCAACACAGCAGTCGAAAATAACAAAGAAACAATAAAGAAACATATCTCCAAAGAAATCTCCCTCAATGTAGGTTATCTGGTGTGTGTGCAGTAACATAGAGCAATTTGCTAAGGCAGCATAGTCTGTACGCAACCTATCATGCTTGTGGATGCAGTCTGAAATACATGCACGATTTTAATGTTATTTTAAGGTGGGGTGGAATTTAACATTTTGTTAAACAAAAAACATTTTGTTTGTGTATCCCTTCTGTCACCTTACATACCCCAGTTTGGGAACCACTGCTGTAGGTGAAAGCAAAGGTGTGGTCATTATAAAAACTCACACTCACACACACTACGTTTCCACCCACAGCGACACTACCAGGATTCCTTTGTAGCTTGACCTTGTCGCCTCACGGCAGGGTAGCTGTAGTCTGTGTTTCCGAAAGATAACAGTGATGTCTCTTTATGAGAGTGATGATGGAATATCTTTTCTTCAAAAATACCATTTCACTCTGAAGGGAGCCATTTACCACACCTCATCTGTGAGAGAGAGAGAGAAGAGAACACAAAGAGAGATGAGGCAGAGTTGATCTCTTGATAAAAATTTGTATACAGTACATTCTGTAAAGTCACCATAAAATGATGTAGACCCTACTGCCCGTCGTGTGGTTTGTGTGACGCACTTTATTATTGTGTAAACAGTAATAAAGGGACCTGCAGTATATTGTTACTTTCCAGAACACGCTCTACATTCAGTCAGTTTTGTCAGGCCAGTGCATTTATGTAAGTTCTGAGTGTCATAAGCTGAATATTGCTTGGCATTTGTGATGTTATAGACAGTCTGTTGAAACAAATAGCACATAAACAATGATACATTTTCATGTTTTTATTGAACACACTGTGTAAACATTCACAGTGCAGTGCAGAGTGTGAATCCTTAGATATATTAACTAGCTGACCCTGCAGTCCAGTTATATAACCGACACCAGACGTTCACTGTAATTGCAGATCAGGAAGGATTTTGCTTGTAGTTTTGCAAGTCGCATCCACCTTATTTAGCAACGTGGAAGTAAGCTATTTTCTGTGACTGTGCGAGACTTCCGATTCAATAGCCAGCCACTATAGACAAGTAACTAAGAATAACAAAGCTGTAAACGTTAAAACTATTTGTGTTACAAACCAACGTGTTAATGATTGAATTGAAATACTATGATAACCAGTCTGTGATATCAGGCAGCATAACGGACTGTCTTTGCACAGCTAAAGTAGCTGGAAGCAGATGACACTGGAAGTTTTGCACATTCAAGCTATAAATGGCTGTGCCTGCTCTTAGGTTGAAAATAAGGTGGATAAACAAATCTCTAAAAGTCTCAAAATCTCTACTATTTGATGTTTTTGTATTATTGCACGGTATCCGAGCACAAGATTTACGCTTTCAGTCAGACCAAAGTGTTTACATGAGATTTTTAATGAGTCAAATTATCGCTTTAGTACAACTGAAAACGAACTTTTATTATGCATGTGTATTTATTTACTGTCAGGTGCACAACCGATTTGTTGACCTTACACTAAGAGTCAGGAACACGAGTTGAGACTGATGTCGGATAGATGTTGTTTAATATAGATTCTGCTCTATTGACCCTATTGTCCCCATGACATTGTAGTAGTCCTGGCCTGGGTGATACTGACCTAAAATCATACCTCAGTATTTTTAGATACGTTTCTAATTTAAGGCAAATATTTTATTATTAATATTTAATGGACATTCGCTTGTTGGCAAGACAAGCCTTTATGCAAAATGGAAATGCGTGAATTTCTAACATTTACATATAAGGATATATAACCCTGTGATGTAAGCCATGTGCTGAGGAAAACAGGTCTCAAATGCATTAAACCACACACATCTGATGTGTTAAGGAGGGCAAGCCGCTTTAAACTACATGCTTGTGTGTTAGTTGAAGCTCTTAATATACAGCATGTCTCATGTCTCAATATACTACCCAGCTCCTCTTTGTAGCGGAACACTGGATTGTCAGACTGTTAAGATGGGTCTGATGAGAGAAGAAGAAGAGAGAGGAATTTCAACAACAGCGTGAGACAGAATTAATTTACCGTGCCCAAGTTGAGGATGTGCCTTTGACTGTCTCTACTTCCTGTGTACACTACAAACAGCAGCAGTGATTAGCCAAACCAGTCTCGGATAGCATCTGACTAATCAAATCACCCCCCAACCCAATGTCATCTAAGTCTTCCTCATCAGTGCTAATTCAATATGCTTCTTATGTGGGGATATATTCACTTTGAGGGCGAGTAGTACCTTTGGCACAAAGACAATTGTTTAAGTGGACTTGCTTTTCTCAAAACAGCACACATTTTTATTAATATTTTTGTTGTTGTTGTTATTGTTATTATTACCGTACATACATTGTTGCCCTCACTTTTAGTCACTCGTTTGCCAGTGTGATAAACTCATGGTCTGACCTACATTTATATTGTTGTTCTTGACAGATATGTACTTACAAAATTGATTAAATAATTACTTAAGCAGGTAGTAAAAGATAAAAGTCAATAGTTGCACAGCTATGACAATATATGACAGATTGCAAAGGTAAACAGATGAAATCCTTATGGAGGTACCTTGTTGCTAAATCAGTTATGATGTGTGAAGAAGCAGATAATAATCTATGAAGTGTAAATAATATGCAGTAAACATTTAATTAGTCTATTGCAATAGTCACAGTGTATGATTCCTCACAACAAAACTAGCCTGTTCAGATGGTTTTGTGCTGTGTGTAGGCAGTGATCTACTCAGGGCTCAATGCTTACACTTCTGTTTATATACATACATACATACATACATGTATTTACAAAATGTATCTTTGCAATATTACATTTGAAAATGACTGGAACAGATTTTTTTTTTTTTTAGAATAGAAAACATTTACTATAATAATGACAATATGTGATGTGATAAATGTATTATTTCAATTTCAGTGATTTCCAAGTGAATTTCAAGCCATAAAAAGGCACATCCAATATGCGTGTCTTCTGCTCTTTCTAGGTATAGAAAAAAGTATTCAAAGTGAACAGCATATCTTTTATTAAGGGTGTGTTCACACTTGGCAGGTCTGGTTCAATTAAAACAAACTGGTGCGATTATTTTGTTAGTGCGGTTCATTTTCAAGTGAATGCTGCCATCTGAACCCTGGTGCGCACCAAACAAGCAGACCAAGACCGCTGAAAAGATGGGTCTCGGTCCGCTTGAATTATGAACACAACACGGACCAAAGACATCTAAACAAACCAAAAACAGGATGTGATGTCACCAGATGCGACCCTAAAAAGGTCAGAATGCTGAATCATACCTGTTTTTTCTCGTCATTGGATCTACATTGTCCATTACAGTTACAGGCGTCAGAAATGCCGTCTCCTTGCAGCAGATGTTCGTTTGTGTGAACGCCCTAAGTGACATTGTTTAAAAAGTATTTTCCAGAATGAATGGAAATCAATTGGAAATCTTAACAGCCTCGTCTTGTTTGCTTTGCTCATACCATGCATATGACGTCATTGGTGCACGCACCTACTAGAAGATAATCATGGGCCTTGCGTTTGCTCTTTGCATTTCCATAAACATTACAGATGAATGCATTAAAATCATATCACAGTCATTGTAACCCTAATAATTAGCATATTGTCATAATTTCAGCATTATTAAAAAAAATCAGTGGATGGTGCAGCCCTACTGGCGGTGATGGAATTGACAACAAAAAAGGAAATGAAAAATAGAGGATGATAAATAGTACATTTTCTAACTGGTTTTGCTGGATTAAGGCAGAGAACAGGGCTTTTATTTGTTGGAAGGCCACAGTCCTAAGTTTGACCATGGACAACACCATCTCTCACATCAAATGGAGCTCTTGTTGAAAATCACATTTAGATTGCTCAGATTTGGACACACATAGACTTCCCCCTGCCCGTCTTCTCTTTGCTCCATCACATGTGTTTCCACAGAAGCACAAATGAAAGATGAGTGTGAGAGTGTCACGATCTCCAGTCCACCTGCAAAAACGTATCTGTTAACATTATTCAAAATATGTTTTGTCATACAGGTTTGGAAAGACATGGGAGTGAGTAAATGATGACGGGTGAGAGAATTCAGCATTACAATGATATTTGATTGGATAGTATGAGAAGTGATTGAAATCTCAGTATTCTATAATAATGGAATATGCATCTGTCTATTAACAATATAAGAGTTTGTAAATATTGTGTAAATATCTATGTATGACATAATGGACAAAAAAAAGTATATCAACCAATCATGTTTAGGTGAGGTGAATGTAATTGCTTCCTTGATGAAATTAATTCCTGTATTGTTAATAGTGTCGAGTAGCACACTCAAAAAAATTACTCTTTAAAATAACTTAATTCAATTATGGACAGTGGTTCCACACAAGCAAATTAAGTTGTATTAACATTAATGGATTTGTTTGACTCTATGTAAGCTCCTTGTGTTGTTACAACACAACTAAATTAAAAAATAGTAATGAACAATCAAATCCATGAAATTGATTCTCTGTAACTTAAACCGGTTAAGTTTAGCGAAAATACTTTGTTTATTTAAAACTGGACTGCTACTTCAGATGTGTTACTTTAACAAAAAATAATTGGGTAAAAACAACAGTGCCACAAAACCATTTTTTTGAGTGCATGCATTAGTGAAATCTTACTGTGTCACTGATCTGTGCTGTTCATATGCAGCTACATAAAGTTTGACCCCCGACCCCGAGGAGACGGGCTGATTATAGTGCTGTCAGGGTTCATACAAAGTGCGTAATCTATGAAGTACTTGAATTTGAGTCATGGAAAACCCTTGAAAACAGCCGCCATATTTATGGAAAGTGCTTGAATTATTGAAAGACAATATATATGAAATTAGTGTTTAATTTTTTCGATAAACACAATACAGTCTTTTCAATATAGATATAGAGCCAGTAACATGGCTATGCGCGTGATATTTCTAATATATTTCCAAGCATATAATACAGCTTTCATTCTTCAGGTCAATCATAAATTCATAAGGGGTCAGTTTGAATGAGGAAATATCTCTGTCATAGTAGTATCCTTTCAATGGTTAAGGTGATTGATCTCTATGAAGTCATGCGTCAGATTCAGCTTTAACCAGGCACCGCTTTGCTTGTCGGTCGCGCCTTATAAGATGTTCAAATAATTTACTGTTTTTATAACTTTGCTTTGTTCCAGAATACATCTTCTAAGTTTTTTAATAAATGTTTGTAAGTTGTTGTATTTTGTACCTTATATATAGCCTGGGAAAACCCAGACCACTTTCGGCAAATTTAGATTTGCTCTGCAAGTGGGTCTGGCAAAGAGCCCATTGAAACCCATTTCCAATCCGTCGAAATCGCGGCACCAATCAGAAACGTTGGGGCGGGCTTTACACGATGACGACAGAGCAGAGACGGTGACGCAGATTTTGTACATTACAGAGATGGATGCCGCCGTGGAACATCACAACATCACTCGTTCGAATCAGCTATCGCGTCTGTTTCAAGCGATTTAAAATTGTCATTTTCGTTAACACAGACAGAGAATTGCTGAGAGTCTCGAGATGTTTCTCCGTCGCTCTGCATACGTCATGTCATTCATCGCTCTGATTGGTTTTAGATCTATCCGACGTCCGTTGGTGACGCCCCTGTGGAAATTAATTGTCTATGGAGCTTTGCCAGACCCTTACTCAGTTACAACTGAGAGTGGTCTGGGTTTTCCCAGGCTACCTTATATATGTAATTTGAGTAAAACAACAACAACAAACTATTCCTTAAAATATTGGATTGCATTCAGATTAGATTATACTGTATATCAATGTAATTAGGCTACTTTGTAATTATTTACAATGAAATGCTTTACATTTTTACAAATTAAATAATATATTTTCTTCTGTTATTTAATCTTTAATAAGAATCATTCTTTTCTTCTGTTATTTAATCTTTAATAAGCATCATACAAGGAGTTTATGCCCAATTTCTATTTGCTCTTCTATGCAATGAAAGTTCAAGGCTTTGTTAATATTCCCACAGTCATTGCATACTTTGCATGTGCTGCACTTTTTTGTACCACTGTGTTTCATTTGTATACCCTTATTTATCTATTTACTTTTCTTTTTTTTTTTTAAGATAAAGATATTGTTTGATAAGCGGGATCTCTGATTGTAGTCCTTGAAAACCAAGCAAGTAGTGCTTGAAAAGTACTTGGAAGTACTGGAATTTAATTTGACAGTATCTGTACGGCCCCCGTGCTGTGCCTCAGATCATTGTGTAGGTTCAGAGCTTCACCAGTCTTCTTCGCTGTCCTCTGCGGGATCTACAGCAGCAGCCAGGAGGATTTGACCCTCCCTGTTTCCGCATGGAGAGACTATTCACTCTCATTCCTTCTGTCTCTCCCACCCTCTCTCTGTCTTTCTTTCGGTTATTGCCCAGTTGGATTGTTCCTTTGCCATGGTAACTTTAGTTTGGGAATATAAAGGCCACTTGTTGGCTTGGGAGCATTTGTCTGGGAGAGTGAGAGAGTGACACGGTGCTATCATTCAGGTCTTTAATGACCCTCAACAAAGAGAAAATCGTGGAGCATCCCAGCTCTCTCTCTCTCTCTCTCTCTCTCTCTCTCTCTCTCTCTCTCTCCCTCTCTCTCTCTCTCTCTCTCTCTCTCTCACTTTCAGCTTTTTTAATAGTGTTAGAGGATATTTCTAATACTTCTTTGGTAATCCAATGAATTTACAGGAAATGAGAATTTATTTATTTTTCAGTGCTATTAGCAGTGATCAATGTTGTCAGCAATACGTCAGCAAAGCCGGGTTTAGCATCATTTGAAACACTCTTGATGGCTTAGTGTGTTTCATGGTCACTGTGTGTGCATTCAGATGTGAAGCGGTTGCTCACGCTTCCATGATCGTTTGGTTGCCCTTCTCAAACAATAATAACCTGCAATGAGAAATCATGACCTTTGGATGCAGCTTATTTACAGAGACTCTTCTGCTCTTCTTCCTCTGCGGACTGTTTCCTCCACCTGAATGAGGATGTAGTGATGCAGATTGTTTTCCGGCACTTTCAGATCAGGGATGGGTCATGATGACGACGATAAACTGATCAACTATATGTCCAACAACCAAATAGTCGATAAAGGAGGTCTACTAATGTATCTATTTTTCACTAGTCTCTTATGCCCACCAAGGCTTATTTTATTTACTTTTTATTCATTTAATTCACACTTGCTAAATAAAAGTATGAATTAATTTAAAACAAATGCAGTGTATGTACAGTATGTATTTTACCTAATTGTTGTGCTGTGCTGACAGCATCTCACAGAAAAATGTAAAGTGAAGTGTCTATTTTTGTCATTTTTTTATTGTCAGCATAAAATAGTGTACCATTTAAAAGCATTAAACAACTGCCTGCACTGAGGACAGAATTCACAAAATCTGTGTCCAGTGTTCTCTTTTTCTTTGTAAAGCTCGGCTCGTCTCAGTCTAAGTGTAGCTGAGGTTTGGCCGAGGATGCCATGGACAGCAGCCATCTGCATTAGGCTCAGTAATGAAGAGAGAACTGAATCCACACAAATGTTGAACTCTACCCAAAAGCCTTTTCACAGGCACAGAGAGCCGCCAGTGTGGGAATGACTGAACAGAGCAGTGTTTACAGAGATCAAAGGAGTTGACCTGAAAGTGTGCTCTCTAAACTTGATGCATGATTCGACAGCTTTTGAAACAATCCCAAGTCATTTTCCAAATGAAAAGCTCCTTAATTTCAATGTTTCTTTGCTTTCAAGTTAGTCAGAATGACTATAGGTGTCGTATTAGTGTAATCATTGCAGTAAATCTAACAAATTTCTTTCTCTATTTTCTGTGTGTGACAGGAATTTTTGGACTCTAGAAGAATCCGCATTGCATTGCGTCGCCTTTCATCCAACTTACACACACAGTGGTACCCTGAAGCCCTCTCCAACAGGACCAGGAGGCACCAGAGTGACGGGAAAAGTACAAAAAGAAGGATCATAAAGGACATGCACAGAATGGTGCTGTGGAGGGTAGAGCTGAAGTGTTCTGCACTGGAATGACCTCCCACACACTCTCACGTGGTTTCTATGGGAATTTCAGCATAGCCGCATTCTGCTGGATGGGAGGAGGTGTATTTCTGTGGCATCTCATCGCTCTGCTCTGATAGGCCAGTATTATTCAGCCTCTGCACTGCCGTTGGTCAGCATGCCAGCAAAAGGGAAGTACTTGCTGAACGAGCAGAAGTTGAAACAGGAAGCACTGTACAGGAAATTTTCTGGCATTAGCCAATACCAGCCATTCGTTCTGTTGCTGGGACTGAGCATGCTCACTTGTGCCACACTTCTAGTGCTCTTCTTCAGTCTGAAACTGGTGAGATGCCACATTCATGCAAATGCACTCATACAGTATACACCAGGTCCTAGAAGTTCAGCAAGTTTGGCCCTAGAGAGCCGTTGTCCTGCAGAGTTTGGCTCCAACCCTGAAAAACCTCACCTGCCTATAGCCTTATGCTACGTCTACATTAATCCGGATACATTTGAAAACAACGTTTTCGTTAAAAAAAAACTCTCCGTCCACACTAGCGTTTTCAAGCGTTTTCCGACGTTTCAGTGTGGATGAGAAACTTTTGGAAAACGCCTGAAAACGCTAAATTCACCTTACTGCGCATGCGTAAAACCTCACAAAAGCTCACTGCGATGAAACAGACGGAAAAATAAATAATAAAGTTATCGCACAATTCTTCTGACAGGATCATTGTATTTAGCAAAATATCTGACCATTTACAGGTCGCAATCAGTCACCATATGTTTGGTCTAAAACGCAACTTCTCTCATGTATTGCCGCAGGACAGCAAATTTGAGTAAATTTTCAGTCATCTTTGCTGGACTGTGATATAAAGAGTGTCCAAAGTAACATTATTTTAGCAACAGTGTGAAAGGGAATAGCACATAACAGGCACAATACCGGTATAAACATAAATATCTAGTGGTACAATATGTGTCACATGATTCAACTTACGTCATCGTTTTAAATACCTTCTTATTGACAGTCCACACTACAACCTGAAAACACCGTTTTTAAATTTCTCCACTTTGGAGAGCATTTTCAAAAAACGTCGTTTTCATTAATAACAACGCCATCTCAGTGTGGACGGAAGGCCAAACCGGAGAGAAAAAGATGTGTTTTCAGTTTCCAGTGTGGACAAGGCCTTAGTTATCCTGAAGACATTGATTAGCTTGTTCAGGTGTGTTTGAATAGGGTTAGAGCTAAACTCTGCAGGACAGCGGCTCTCTAGGACCGAACTTGCCCTAACCCTAACCCTAACCCTACCCCTGGTGTGCATGCTTTCACACTCTTAAGTAGGGGTAGCCAACCCTGCTCCTGGAGGGCTATCTTCCTGCAGACTTAAGTTCCAACCCTGCTCCAACACACTTACCTTGTTATACCATGAACACCTTGATTAGCTGGATCAGGCGTGTTTGTTTAGGGTTGGAGATAAACTCTGCAGGATGGTAGCCCTCGAACCCTTCTCTTAAGTCAAATGCCCACTCGCTTAAAATTAGGAAAGAGACAGCAGTAAGTCAGTATTCAACATACATTGCTCTTCTTTCTGGATCAGGTTTGTCCTTGTTGTTCAGACGGTATCTGATGATTGAAGCAACCTCGCTTACATAATCCTGCGGCGACCGAGGTGCTGATTCTCAGTAGTTGCGTAATTTGAGGCCTGATTATCACAATGCAGATGTGAACTGGCATTATCCGTGACAGGAAATTGAATGTTTTAATTGTAATAACTGCCAGTTTATGCCAAGTCCTTTAGAATTGCTTTTATTTGGGGAATATGTAACACGTTGTATGATAGTCTCTCTCTCGCTCTGGTTCCTTTGGCACATTATCACATATAGTTTCTCTGGAGTCAGCTGGATGTGAAGAGGGGCCGTGAACGCTCCTTTTGCACTGCTGTTGTTCATCTCTTTAGCAGATAAGCACTATACCATCTGTGCAAACTTCTGTAACCTCCTCTCTCTACACCAACCGGCCGTGGGAGGAACAGAATTACAACCAGTGTTGCTCTCTGTGTGTGGGCATGTGTGTGTATTTTGTTTTACTATTTATTTAAACCTTCACAAAGCCCATAGGATGCTGGCAGTATGTGTGGGTGTGTAAGTTTCTGAATGCTTGTGGACTGAGGTATGTATTTCTGCTCTGTTTGAAAGTTAAGTATCTCAGTGGTAATTCAGAGTGGTTGAATTAAATGGGTGAACATGAGTGGAGGACTCACTGCAGTGAGTGTGTATATGGGTGGGCGGGTAAGTGGCTGGGTCGACCTAGCGCTGTGATTTGCCCACACAGGTAGTGACTTGTAGTCTGATAGTGTCATTTAATCATTTTAATAATCCAACTCTATATATGTAATCTATGTGTTTATTGATTATACTTTTTAAGTTTATAAGAGTTTTTAAAAATTCTTACAAAGGCTGCATTTATTTAATCAAAAGTACAGTAAAAACTTTAGTAAAAAACAAATTACTGTTGTCAATTACACTCCAGCGTCATTAATGCAGTGTGACATGATCCTTCAGAAATCATTCTAATCTGCTGATTTTGTGCTAAAAAAAACATTTCTTATTATCAATGTTGAAAACTGCTTAATTTTTGTGTGTGGATATACATATATATTCACACAAAACCGTATCTCAGGCAACCGTACCCCCTGCGCAAAGTTACCTCCAGATGACGTAGTTTCAACGGTGTGCTTGTCCGTCCTATGTCGGTATCAGGAGGGTGCAGACTGTGACGCCAGACAACGTATTTTTTCGACATCTACCGCACGTCTAATGTTGACATCCGTAGGACGTCCGTGTAAGGGTTTGTTATAGTCCAAATGTGGTCGTTTGTGGACGTCTTTTCAACATCAAATTTAGACAAATTTTACGTTGTTTTTATACAACTTCTATAACTGTAGTCCCATGTTTCAAAAGGGTGGAGAACGTGTTTTCTGTACCATTGTATTTTCATTTATGCATTTGGCAGATGCTTTTTATCCAAAGTGACTTACATTGCATTACACATTTATATTCCTATCAGTTCTTGCTTTCCCTTGGAATCGAACCCATGATCTTGCGTTGCAAGCACCAATGCTCTACTGGTTGAGCTACAGGAAAACTATATTAAACTGCTTCTCCAGTTATCACCTGCTGCTGAGACAATCAAATGGAGTTTTTGGAAAACAATCTTAAATAATTATTAATAATCTGTATTCATATGTATTAATCATGTTGATAACAACAATGTTGATATTTGTAAATAAAAAAATATTATATATTAATCATGTACATTTCCTGCACCTGTCATAGTCGTCCAAATGACGTCCAAAAAATTACCCATTTCAAAGGTCAAATGTTGAATGTCAATATGACGTCCAAGTTGGGTCATGGTTGGACGTCCAAATTGTGGACCTAGTTTGGACGTTGAATAGATGTCCAGAATTGGTCATGGACAGACGGACCCAATATAGACATGATCTGCACGTCTATGTTTAGTGGGCTAGATCATGTCAATTCCTGCACCTGTCTTAGACGTCCACATGGCATCACAGTCTGCACCTTTAGGGAACCAAAATCTGACTTCCAAACATGACGTAGAAAAGACCTCATTTGGAGGTAACTTTGCAAACCTAGATCATGTCAATTTCCTGCACCTGTCTTAGACGTCCACATAACATCCAGAAAATTACCTATTCCGGCGTTCAAATATTGAACATTATATTGACGTCCAGGTGGGGTCATGGTTAGATGTCCAAATAGCAGACCTAGATTGCACGTTGCATAAAGGTCAAAAATTGGTCTTGGACCGACTGACGCAATATAGACATGATCTGCCTGTCCAATAGACGTCTGATGTTTAGTGGGTAGCAAAAGTTATGCATTTTAAAACGAAAACACACTCGTGTAAACAGGGCCAAAGTGTTTTCGAATGAATTTGCTACGTGAATGATTAAATGCCTCAGTCATAAGTCACCGGTTTCATTCCTGAATGAATTAATGTGTTTGAATGAATTGGTTGATTGCAGGATTCAAATGATTGAGACAGTCACTTGCCGCTATCTACCGACGTAATCATGTAATCTGCCGAAAGAGTAACTAAAACATCCCCACCACAAATGCACAGCCTGTCTGGAATATGCAAACATCAAATTTGAGGACTGGAGTTAACTTTTATTTTTCGTCATAATTGTGTTGCAGCTATTATTGCTCACTCAGATGGTGTCTGGTTTTAAACTGGTGTTAGCTCTGTGACAGGTGGATTCAAGTGATCTCTGGAGCTTTTTAAGGATTTTTGGCTCCTGTGTATATTTATGTTTGTGTTTTTCTGCCATTAGGGGATAAGAAAGAAGGAATAGAGTGGGAACCAATAGTCCCTTAATGACTCCATGACAACTAATGTGCAAAATTAATGTTTCTAAGAAAAACTGCATACACGCACAGACACACATTCACAAAGTTTTATTGTTTTCTAGAGAGAGCATTGACAAATTTATTTTGAACAGATTTCTTTCTTTCTTTGGAAGCTTATGCACTGCAGCTCATACACCCACTCCCACAAACACACTGTTTTGTCCTAACCCTTTGAATGAGCTGTCTTATGTGATATGTGTGTACTTTGCCCTTAACACCTTGCTCTCTCCATATGTGAATGTGTTTCAGGATGCACATGACCATGGTGCATTTGTGGGAGTTGTGGGAGGAGCATTGTGTTTGTTCCTGGCTGTGTTTATATTAGTGTGTACAGACACGCTCTCTCAAAGATGGAGAACTTTGCTTGGTCTCGCCGTGTGGGCCACACACCTCACAATGGGCTTCACCTTTATTTTCAGCACAGCAAGCTTTGTGGAAATACAACCATGGGACCAGGTAACATTGGTTAATAATATTTTAAAGAGACATCACATGACAAGAGTACTTTTCACAGCAAGAACTTTCTTATGTGTTCACTGTCATGTATTAAATCATATAAATCTGTAATTTAATACTGGTCAGTCTTAAATAAATGTTGATGTTGCACTCTTCATCTTGTTCTTTCCAGGTGCCCTTCTTCCTCTTCATCATCATTACAGTCTACACCATGCTGCCATTTCAGATGAGCTATGCTGCAACCCTGAGTATCATCTCCTCTCTGTCTCACATCATTGTTCTGTTGGTGCACCTCACAACGTTCAGTTTCCACCCCAAACACATCATCACCAATCAGGTAAAAGCAAATCCACATTAGGATTGGTTGAAAGGAAACCTTCTGCAAATCTGTATGTAAAGAAGCTAAAAAGGATGTAACACCTCAAAGTCAGCCCCCCCCCCCTCTCTCTCTCTCTCTCTCTCTCTCTCTCTCTCTCTCTCTCTCTCTCTCTCTAGTTGCTGTCAAATTTTGTGGTGTTTGTTTGCGGATGCACGGTTGGGGCTTTTCATAAGGTTCTGATGGAGAAAGCTCTCAGGCAGACATTTCAGGACACTCTTCGCTGCCTCGGCATTCGCATGAAACTGGAGATTGAGAAGAGACAGCAGGTGCTCATAACTTTACTTCAACATCACAGACACAGCCAGAGCAAACACATAGAAGAAACAAATACAAATCATGTTGTATGTAAATATACATGTTCAAATGAACATCGCCCATGATATCTTGATACAATTTTTTATGCCTCGGTTTTACAGGCGGTCAATATATGCTTGCGGGAAAGTTTCATCTTTGCCCAGTGTTTAGCTCTTTTTCTCCAGAAGTTATGAGCGTTAAAAATGTTTTTGTACTTCTTTAAAATAGAGTACAATGTAGCTTCCCTCAGTCAAACGCTCATCAACATGGGTGTCTGTTGTTATTGCCTGTTCCTGTCCAGCAGTTGTTTGTTCGTTGTTCTATCTCAGCTGTTTATCTGTGAAACAACGGCCCAGCCAGTGTTGGACCAAATAACAAGTGCAAAAAAAAATGCTCATAAAAAAAGGCACTTGTGTGAGCTGAGCGTACAAAGTATGCGTGGTTAGAATAGTCTGGCTGCACATGTAAAGTATGTACGAAATATGCTTACGTCACACACACTGTACGAATGCCCTTTGAGCTTAAAGGGTTCGTTCACCCAAAAAGGAAAATTATGTCGTTATTTACTCGCGCTCATGTCGTTCCGAACCCATAAGAACTTTGTTCATCTTCAAAACACAAAATGAAAATATATATATATATATATATATATATATAAATAAATATAGCTGCAAGCAGCGATTACGGGCCCAAGCCGGTGGCACCGCCACCCCGGTGCCTTTAGTTGCACTAAAGGCACCAAGGTGGCGGTGGCACCGGCTTGGGCCCTCCATCGCTGCTTGCAGCTATATTTATTTATATATATATATATATATATATATATATATATATATATATATATATATATGTATATATATATAAACCGCCACCCCGGTGCCTTTAGGGTTCCTGTGCACGACGGGCAATAACGTAACTCCGCTTTGACTGTCGAGAAGAAGTCTGCTTTAGAGCTTGCATCAGTGTGGGTTCTGCAAAAGTGTGCATCGAGGGCACATATCAACCACAAAGTATGCGTGAGCACCCTTCTGAAACCTAAAATGAAAAATTAGACACCCTACTGTCTCATGGACTTAACGGACACATGAAATCAGCAGCCATTGTAAGTACACAACACCGAAAATTAACCAAATGTTTTTTTAACAAAATATGTTATTTATCTGATTCATCCAACCCTATACTGCACTCTTTTACTAATACTATATTATATTTCATCGTTTTCATGTCTTGCCCTCAAACATATCTGTTTAATCTGCTTATTTTTAAGTTACACATAATACATTGATTGAAAAAGAAACTCAAACTTTTTGTTTATGGTAATATTATTTGATACAGAAAGAAATAAGTGAGACTGTGGGAGTGAGGGGAGGGTAATGACAGCCAAAGGGAGACAGAGACAGATAACTTTTGAAACAAAAAAAATGACATCCTAACTTTGATAATGTTTAAATATACATAAAAATGCAGCATATCATTAATTGAAATTAGTGTACTTTAAAACACTTGTTTAAAATAAAAAACACATTTATACATAGTATAAAACACTAGATGGCACAATTGTTCATAGTCTTTCTGCTCCCCTCCCCACACACACAGACAGGGGGGCTGTCTGTGTGTGTGCCCTCCCTCCCCTCCCCACACAGACACACACAGGGGGGGCTGTCTATGTGTGTGTGTGTGTGTGTGCCCTCCCTCCCTCCCCTCCCCACACAGACACACACACACAGATTTTGGCATGTCTTTTATATGAAACGGATTGATAGCTGAATTTTCACTCACCAAAGCGATATAGAATCAGTTTCATAAAAGAAAGATCATTCACGTCGATTCACTCCGAAATCCTTTACATCTGCTCTCCTCCGATCATCAATTCACTCTTTTCTCTCTTCGACGACTTTTCAGGCTAATGTATCCAAAGTCCAACTTTCCAGATGCACTTAGTTCTGTACAAGATTCATTCTTTAACGCAGAGTTTCTGAAGAAATACTCCGTGCTGCTGTTTCATCTAATGCGCTCTCATCTGCTCACTGCTGAAGACAGCGCCCGCGCGACCTGTGGGCGGCTTCCTCAATATGCTGCTACTATTGGCTCACAGAGGTGTCAGTCACTGCAGCACGATGTGTGGTTGGATACATGTCTTTTCCGTCTAGAACACTCTTTTTCCTTTAACCCTTTACTGGTAATAAATGTTATCTGGGTTACATATATATACCGGTATGTGTGTATATCCCCCCCCCCCCCCCCCCCCCCTATTTTTAACATGTATATTATTATTCTATATATAATAATATAATATTTCGGGTTCTGACCTGTGTGCAAAATTTCAAGAGTTTTCGAGCATGTTAAGGCCCTCAAAAGTGCCAGAGATTTTGCACACAGCAGAGAAAGGGTTAAACTAAACTAGCCCCCCTCCTCTCACACACACACACACACACAGAGACGCAGAGGGGCAGAGGGAAAATGCTCCAGAAAGTACACATTCAAACCAAAATATCTGACTTCCTGTTGGTCGGAGCTAATGAGTGTAAATTAGAAAGTTGTCCGGATCGAAGAGAAGAATATACGTACCGAGTTTGGTTACTGTAGGTAAAACTAATACCCCATTTTTGACTAAAGGTGGCGCTACTGAGCCCCTTACCACGCCCGTTTCTGAAACTTCGCACAAGTGTACTAGGCAATAAATGTGATATGCATGTTGAGTTTCATGCAATTTGAAGCATGTTAAGAGCCTCAAATGCATCCAAAAAGAATATAAAAGTTTAAAGCGTTGCCATGGCGACAGTATTAAAGATATCAATAATCCTTTCACAGGTCTACATCTGTCGTGTGTTTACATTATACAGATGAAGTTTGAAGCAAATCGGGTAAAAATAAGAGGGTGAATTCAAAGCATTTTGAAAGTGACACACTTCCTGCTACCAGTTGGTGGCGCTATAACTTTGACTCACAATAGTCACATCCATGTGATCGCCCTCTTACACCAAACACACTGCTGAAGTTTCATCAAGATCAATTAATGTATGCAGAAGTTATAACACACTTCCTGTTTCCAATATTCGCCATAAATTTGTTTCCTCGCCACGGCCAAACCGTTCGAGATATCAAAAATCCCCTCGCAATTTATCATCCTCAATGTCTTGAGTTCATGCACACCGAGTTTCGTGGTCATCGGATGAATTCTCTAGAAGAAGTGTTTCAAATGCCAGAACATGCGTTTCCATACAGCCCATAATAGCCGACTTCCTGTTGGGCTGGCGTAAAACTTAGAGCACGAAAGTTGTTCGGCCCGATGAGATCTAAATGTGTACCGAGTTTCATATTATTACATGCAAGCGTGTTTGATATACGGACAAGTGTTTGAATCCCATTCCAGGGGGCGCTGTCGAGCCCCCCTGCCACACCCGGGTACCAGCTTCAGCCTGGCCCTGATGGCCGCGGGTTCTGACCTGTGTGCAAAATTTCAAGAGTTTTCGATTACGTTAAGGGCCCCAAAAGTGCCCGAGATTTTGCACACAGCAGAGAAAGGGTTAAACTAAACTAGCCCCCCTCCTCACACACACACACACACACATACACAGATCCCCCCCTCCCCACCCCACACAGACAGACACACACACACAGAATGGCAGAGAGACAGAGAGAGACACAATTCACATTCAAACCACAATATCTGACTTTCTATTGGTCGGAGCTAATGACTGTAAATTAGAAAGTTGTTCGGCTTGATAAGATCAATATACACGCTGAGTTTTGTAACTGTAGGTAAAACTATAACTAAGTTATAACACACTTTATGCATCCTTTTTTAATCATAAATTCGTTTCCTCGCCACGGCCAAACCGTTCGAGATATCAAAAATCCGTCCGCAATTTAGCATCCTCCATGTCTTGACTTCATGCACACCGAGTTTCGTGGTCATCGGATGAATTCTCTGGGAGAAGTGTTTCAAATGCCAGAACATGCGTTTCCATACAGCCCATAATAGCCGACTTCCTGTTGGACTGGCGTAAAACTTAGAGCACGAAAGTTGTTCGGCCCGATGAGATCTATATGTGTACCGAGTTTCATATTATTACATGCAAGCGTGTTTGATATATGGACATGTTTTTGAATCCCATTCCAGGGGGCGCTGCCGAGCCCCCCTGCCACGCCCGGGTACCAGCTTCAGGCCGGCCCTGATGGCCGCAGGTTCTGACCTGTGTACAAAGTTTCAAGAGTTTTCGAGCACGTTAAAAGTGCCCGAGAAGTCCCACACAGCAGAGAAAGGGTTAAAATAAAGCCCCCCTCCTCTCTCACACACACAGACACTGAGGGCCCTATTTTGACGATCTGAAACGCAAGTGTCAAAGTGCAAAGCGCAAGTAACTTTGTGGGCGGATCCCGGCGCTGTTGCTATTTTCCCAGCGCGATAAATGACTCTTGCGCCCGACGCAAATCTAAAAGGGGTTGGTCTGAAGTAGCTTCATTATTCATAGGTGTGGTTTGGGCGTAACGTGAAATAAACCAATAAGAGCGTCCTCTCACATTCCCTTTAAGAGCCGGCGCGCTTGTTTCGTGGCGGATTGCTATTATAACGGCGGATTTGCCGGCGCACGCCAGGAGCAATTCACAGCCGAGGAAACCGACGTTCTCGTCAGGGCTGTAAAACACAGAGAAGTGACATTGGGGATGATGGGAGAAACCCACCCAAATTAGCTTCGGTTAAACAGGCGTATAATTTGGGTAGTAAATGTGTAGCCTATAGAATTTTTATTTTTTATTCTTTATCTAGATAGATCTTTTTCACATCTTCACGGACACAACAATGATTTCCCTCGTGTGTTAATATTTTTCCTTGTAATAATGTATGATTTGCAAAAATGAAAACTGCTGCATCTTTTTATAGCCTATTAGAGAATCAAAGTAGATGCGCGTTACTATTATGGCCAAGCACGCGCCCTTAAAATACCATATCACTAACGCGCAACGCGCCACTGTCTTTAGACTGTTTTTTTCCTGGTCAATGGCGCAATTGCTTTCTAAAACTGGAAAATAGCACCATGGAAGTTTTGCGCCGGAACACGCCTCCTCTTTGCGCTGAACCGCCCCCGCGAGCGCAAGTTCATTTCCTAATTTACCGACGTGCGTCTGTGGAGGGAAAAGTCCGCTGTGCGCGGGTGCAAAATAGGAATGATACATGCGTCGGTGTTCAAAGTCAATTGCGCTGGGTGCAAGATAGGGCCCTGAGAGAGACTGGCAAAATTCCCATCAAATCACATTCAAACCAAAATATCTGACTTCCTGTTGGTCGGAGCTAATGACTGTAAATTAGAAAGTTGTCCGGCTCGTGGAGATAAATATAGATACCGATTTTTGTTACTGTAGGTAAAACTAATACCCCATTTTTGACTAAAGGTGGCGCTACTGAGCCCCTTACCACGCCCGTTTCTGAAACTTTGCACAAGTGTACTAGGCAATAAATGTAAAGTGTCTGTCGAGTTTCATGCAATTTCAAGTATGCTAAGAGTCTCAAAAACTTTAAAAAAGAATATTAAAGTTTGATGCGTTGCCATGGCAACAGTATTTAAGATATAAATAATCCTTTCACAGGTCTACATCTGCCGTGTGTTTACATTATACAGATGAAGTTTGAAGCAAATCGGGTAAAAATAAGAGGGTGATTTCAAAGCATTTTGAAAGTGACACACTTCCTGCTGCCAGTTGGTGGCGCTATAACTTTGACTCACAATAGTCACATCAATGTGATCGGCCTCTTACAGCGAACACACTGCTGAAGTTTCATCAAGATCAGTTAATGTATGAGGATGTTATAACACACTTCCTGTTTCCAATATTCGCCATAAATTCGTTTCCTCGCCACGGCCAAACCGTTCGAGATATCAAAAATCCCCTCGCAATTTATCATCCTCCATGTCTTGACTTCATGCACACCGAGTTTCGTGGTCATCCGATGAATTCTCTAGGAGAAGTGTTTCAAATGCCAGAACATGCGTTTCCATACAACCCATAATAACCGACTTCCTGTTGGACTGGCGTAAAACTTAGAGCACGAAAGTTGTTCGGCCCAATGAGATCTATATGTGTACCGAGTTTCATATTATTACATGCAAGCGTGTTTGAGATATGGACATGTTTTTGAATCCCATTCCAGGGGGCGCTGGCGAGCCCCCCTGCCACGCCCGGGTCCCAGCTTCAGTCCGGCTCTAATGGCCGCGGGTTCTGACATTTGTGCAAAGTTTCAAGAGTTTTTGAGCACGTTAAGGCCCCCAAAAGTGCCCAAAAGGTAGTAAAATAATAATAATAAAGAAGAAGAAGAAGAATTAAAGCTGCAAGCAGCGATGAAAGGGCCCTCGCACCCGTGCCACCGCCACCCGGTGGCTTTAGGAAGACAGAGCACGGTGGGCAATGTGCATTTAAGTAGGTAAAAATAGGAGGAGTATGTCAAAGTCAGTTACAAAAATGTCCTTGATTATGGGGATAATAGCATGCGTTATAACTCAGATAAGTGTTGCTAGCATGTTTTAGCATGCTTCTAGCATGTTTAGAACTCAATAGCATATTAAATATGTCGCTAGTAATGCATCACAGTGTAAAACGTGTCACTTCCTGTCGACAGTAGGTGGCGCTATTACTTTAACTTAAAAGTGTCATGTAGATGTGTTCAGGACAGGACTCTTATCAAACGTGTGAAGTTTGGGGCAGATTGGACATTGCCTTCTTCAGTAACACCAACTTCCTGTTTCATTGCATTAGCGTGCTTTAGCACTTAGCTAAGAATTGCTAGCATGTTTTAACATGTTTCTAACATGTATATAACTCAATGGCATATTTAATATGTTGCTAGTACTGCATCACAGTGTTAAACATGTAATTTCCTGTTGCCAGTAGGTGGCGCTATTACTATAACTGAAAAGTGTCATGTAGATGTGTTCAGGACAGGACTCTTATCAAACGTGTAAAGTTTGGGAAAGATTGGACATTGCCTTCTTTAGTAACAACAACTTCCTCTTTCATTGCATTAGCATGCTTTAGCACTTAGCTAAGAATTGCTAGCATTTTTTAACAGGTTTCTAACATGTTTATAACTCAATGGCATATTTAATATGTTGCTAGTACAGCATCACAGTGTTAAACATGTCATTTCCTGTTGCCAGTAGGTGGCGCTATTACTATAACTGAATATTCTCATGTAAATGTGTTAAACATGAGAATATTCAACCGTGTGAAGTTTGGGGCAGATTAAACATCCAATGCCTGAGTTACAGCAAATTCCTATTTAATTGCATTATTAGCATGATTTAGCACCTAGCTAATGTTTGCTAGCATGTTTTAGCATGTTTCTAGTATGTTGTTAACATGTTTAACACTTGCTGGCACTTTTTTGTATGTTATTAGGAGTCCAAAACAGTGTTAAACATGTCACTTCCTGTTGCCAGCAGGTGGCGCTATGACTGTAACTGAATTTGAGCATGGTCATGTGTTCAGGACAGAACGCTTATCAAACATGTGAAGTTTGGGGCAGATTGGACATTCAATGCCTGAGTTACAGCAAATTCCTATTTAATTGCAGTAATAGCATGCTTTAGCACTTAGCTAATGTTTGCTAGCATGTTTTAGCATGTTTCTAGTATGTTGTTAACATGTTAAGCACTTGCTGGCAATTTTTTATATGTTATTAGGAGTCCAAAACAGTGTTAAACATGTCACTTCCTGTTGCCAGCAGGTGGCGCTATGACTGTAACTGAATTTGAGCATGGTCATGTGTTCAGGACAGAACTCTTATCAACCGTGTGAAGTTTGGGGCTGATTGGACATTGTTTGCCTGAGTTACAGCAACTTCCTGTTTCATGGCGAAACATCAAAATTTGTCAGGCCGCCGAGGACACGCCCTTCGACGAAAACTCTAGATCTTCGCAATTTAACGTCGCAAAGGCCTTAAGATTACACTCACCAAATTTGAAGATGATCAGATTAAAACTGTAGGAGGAGTTCGTTAAAGTACGAGGCCTGAAAATGGCAAAAACTGCACAAAAATCAGAGAGGAAGTTCAAAATGGCTGACTTCCTGTTGTGTTTAAGGCTATGCTCCAAGAGACTTTTTTGTAGGTATTGGGTCATTACATGTATGTACCGAATTTCGTACACATACGTGAAACGTAGCGGGAGGCGCACTCCATTGAACCTTTATAGGTGGCGCTATCGAGCCATTTTACCCCGCCCAATTCTAAAACGCATATCAGATGTCAATTTTCGCCAGTTCTGACGCGTGTGCAAATTTTCGTGAGTTTTCGTGCATGTTTAGGCCCTCAAAAATGCGATTAAATGCGGAAAATAATAATAAATATAGCTGCAAGCAGCGATTACGGGCCCAAGCCGGTGGCACCGCCACCCTGGTGCCTTTAGTTACACTAAAGGCACCGGGCTGGCGCTGCCACCGGCTTGGGCCCTCCATCGCTGCTTGCAGCTATATTTATTTATATTTATATATATATATATATATATATATATATATATATATATATAAAAAGCCGCCACCCCCGTTGCCTTTCGGGTTCCTGTGCACGACGGGCAATAACGTAACCCCGCTTTGACTGTCGAGAAGAAGTCTGCTTTAGAGCTTGTATCAGTGTGAGTCTTTCTGCTCCCCTCCAAACACACACAGAAAAGGGGGGGGGGCTGTCTGTGTGTGTGCCCTCCCTCCCTCCCTCCCCACACACACACACACACACACACACACACACACACACACACACACACACACACACACACACAGAGAATGGCAGGGGGAACTCTGTCAGAGAGAGACAAAACCACATTCAAACCAAAATATCTGACTTCCTGTTGGTCGGAGCTTATGACTGTAAATGAGAAAGTTGTCCGGATCGATAAGCACAATATAGAGACCGAGTTTTGTGACTGTAGGTAAAAATAACCCACCCACTTTAGTCAAAAGTATCTTGAAAGTAACACACTTCCTGCTGCCAGTTGGTGGCGCTATAACTTTGACTCACAATAGTCACATCCATGTGATCGCCCTCTTACAACAAACACACTGCTGAAGTTTCATCAAGATCAATAAATGTATGAAGACGTTATAACACATTGTGTTTTTCTTTTCTCGCCATAACTTTGTTTCCTCGCCACGGCCAAACCGTTCGAGATATCAAAAATCCGTCCGCAATTTAGCGTCCTCAATGTCTTGACTTCATGCTGACCGAGTTTGGTGGCGATAGGATAATTTTTCTTGGAGGAGTATATCAAATTCCAGGGGCATGCATTTTCATACAGCCCATGATAGCCGACTTCCTGTTGGACTGGCGTAAAACTTAGAGCACGAAAGTTGTTCGGCCCGATTAAATCTATATGTGTACCGAGTTTCATATTATTACATGCAAACGTGTTTGATATATGGACCAAGTTTTTCGGACCACGTTCAAGGGGGCGCTGTTGAGCCCCCCTGGCACGCCCGGGTACCAGCTTCAGCCCAGCCCTGATGGCCGCAGGTTCTGACCTGTGTGCAAAGTTTCAAGAGTTTTCGAGCACGTTAAGGGCCCCAAAAGTGCCCGAGAAGTCCCACACAGCAGAGAAAGGGTTAAAATAAAGCCCCCCTCCTCTCTCACACACACAGACACTGAGAGAGACTGGCAAAATTCCCATCAAATCACATTCAAACCAAAATATCTGACTTCCTGTTGGTCGGAGCTAATGACTGTAAATTAGAAAGTTGTCCGGCTCGGGGAGATAAATATAAATACCGATTTTTGTTACTGTAGGTAAAACTAATACCCCATTTTTGACTAAAGGTGGCGCTACTGAGCCCCTTACCACGCCCGTTTCTGAAACTTCCCACATGCCTAGTACCTAATAAATCTGATATGCATGTTGAGTTTCATGCAATTTGAAGCATGTTAAGAGCCTCAAATGCACCCAAAAAGAATATAAAAGTTTAAAGCGTTGCCATGGCAACAGTATTTAAGATATCAATAATTCTTTCACAGGTCTACATCTGCCGTGTGTTTACATTATACACATAAAGTTTGAAGCAAATCGGGTAAAAATAAGAGGGTGAATTCAAAGCATTTTGAAAGTGACACACTTCCTGCTGCCAGTTGGTGGCGCTATAACTTTGACTCACAATAGTCACATCCATGTGATCGGCCTCTTACAGCGAACACACTGCTGAAGTTTCATCAAGATCAGTTAATGTATGAGGATGTTATAACACACTTCCTGTTTCCAATATTCGCCATAAATTCGTTTCCTCGCCACGGCCAAACCGTTCGAGATATCAAAAATCCCCTCGCAATTTATCATCCTCCATGTCTTGACTTCATGCACACCGAGTTTCGTGGTCATCCGATGAATTCTCTAGGACAAGTGTTTCAAATGCCAGAACATGCGTTTCCATACAGCCCATAATAACCGACTTCCTGTTGGACTGGCGTAAAACTTAGAGCACGAAAGTTGTTCGGCCCGATGAGATCTATACGTGTACCGAGTTTCATATTATTACATGCAAGCGTGTTTGAGATATGGACATGTTTTTGAATCCCATTCCAGGGGGCGCTGGCGAGCCCCCCTGCCACGCCCGGGTCCCAGCTTCAGTCGGGCCCTAATGGCCGCGGGTTCTGACATTTGTGCAAAGTTTCAAGAGTTTTTGAGCACGTTAAGGCCCCCATAAGTGCCCAAAAGGTAGTAATATAATAATAATAAAGAAGAAGAAGAAGAATAAATAATAATCCCAAGAAAAACAATAGGGCCTTCGCCTTTTCAAGGCTTGGGCCCTAATAATAATAATAAACAGAGCAATTCCAATAGTGTCCTCGCACCATCGGTGCTCGGGCCCTAATAAATAATAATCCGAAGGAAAACAATAGGGCCTTCGCCTTTTCAAGGCTTGGGCCCTAAATATTTGTAATTAAATCTGAGAGCTTTCTGTCCCTCCATTGACAGCTACACAACTACCGCTTTGACCCTTCAAAAAGTTCATAAAGAGATCCTAAAACTACCGGTTATCCATATGAATCGAGCGGTTTAGTCCAAATTTCTGAAGAGGCTCATTCGCTTTATATAATGGTTATATATATATATATATATATACAGATT
The DNA here is from genome assembly GCF_949152265.1 of Phoxinus phoxinus. Lineage (NCBI taxonomy): Eukaryota > Metazoa > Chordata > Actinopteri > Cypriniformes > Leuciscidae > Phoxinus > Phoxinus phoxinus. Next base: position 30,891,303 of record NC_136877.1, read on the forward strand.
TAATTTAGGCTTTTATTCACATATAAACATTCATCACTTCACACATCAGTTGTGGTAAACAGAAGCTAAAGCATGTTCGCTTCAATGAGGTTCATTCTCGTGTTCAACACAGCACTTTTAAGCTTCCGTAAAAGCAATGAGGTTTGTTCTCGTGCGTCGACTCTAGCATGTTCGGTAGAGCTTCTGTTTATGTTAACTGATGAATGTTTATATGTGAATAAAGGCCTAAATCTAATCTGTTCATCATAAAAAAGATTGTCTCTTCTGAAAATGTGGACTATACCGCTCAATTAATATGGATTAGTTTTACATTTTTAAGCGTCAAAGTGGTAGTTGCATAGCTGTCATTTGTGTTCAGTAGATGAGCGACATGAGGGTGAGTAATTAATGTCAAAATTTTCATTTTTGGGTGAACTGTCCCTTTAATTTTAGTCCATCTAATTTAGCACAGTCCTTCAGTCTGTTCTGACATGAGTTATGATATATTTTGTAGTAGATTGGGCTGACAGTTTGGCCTTAGCTGACAGAACACCCTAGCAAACACCCATCTTCGGTCCTAGCAACCACTCAAAACACCTTGGCCACTGCTTAGCAACACTATAGCAACCACAGCTTTCAATCCACAAATCTCTCTTCAAACTGCCAAAGTGTTTGAACTATGCAAGACTGAGATCCTTCAAACTTCGAATTTCTCTTCATTCTGCACAGGTATTCAGTCTACATACGGCTTAAATAACCTCCACTTAATTATTTATTTATTTTTTAACTTTGAATATTAACTTTGGGAATTTTCTCTTGACAAACATTTGAATGATTTTATTTAAAAGGTTAGTTCACCCAAAAAAGAAAATACTGTCATCGTTTACTCACCCTCATGTCGTTTCAAATCCCTAAGATTTGTCCCACAAGAACCAATGTGTGTTTTCGTGAGTCTAGCAGGTTCGGTTGAGCTTCTGTTTAATTTTGCTGATAAATGTTTGTATGTAAATAAAAGCCTAAATTAAATCTGTTCATCATATAAAGCGATCAAGTCTGTTTAGAAAATTTGGACTAAAATGAATATGGATTATGTTTACGATCTCTTTATGAACTTTATGAAGCGTCAAAGTGTCAGTTGCATAGCTGTCTATGGAGGGACAGAAATCTCTCAGATTTTATTAAAAATATCTTCATTTGTGTTCTGAAAATGAACGAAAGTCTTACGGGGTTGGAACAACATGAGGGTGAGTAATTACTGACAGAGTTTAAATTTTTGGGTGAACTAATCTTCATTCATCTTCAAATTTGACAGCTGAAGGTTATATTTTGCACATTCAAATTGAATCAAGGAGGTATAACGTTAAGTTTATCCTGGAATAAGTTTATCCTGTTCTTAATTATACTTCTTGTGTCCTTTTACAATCAAAGGAATTGTTGTTTCTCAGTTTGTTATGACTGTTGTTGAGGAAGTGACATCACATAAAGAGAACACTGAAAAGCAGGGTAACGTTAGAGTTGAATGGCGGGCTGTTAACCTCCCTGACAGTACATGGACATTATAGTAAAGCTCAGAAACAATGTCCTAATGGTGAACACTAAAGACAACATAGAACACTGGGTAATAGTGACCGTACAATACACAGTGAAGACAAAGCTTTCTTCTTCTGAATGATAAAGTTTCCCATTACCTTCGCGTAGTCCAGATCTCATCCTGGTGACACTTAGTCTGTTACAGTCAAACAACTGAAAAAGATTAGGACACTTAAGATTAAAATTAGAAATGAATATTAGTGTAATTGTGGATTCATGTTCCATTCGCAAAACAGACTTAAACAGTAAACTCAATGTATGATATATTACGGGTGTTATCTTTAAATGTGTGTGTTTGTGTGTGCTGTAGGAAAACCTTTTACAGTCAGTCCTTCCTGTGTACATCTCCATGAAGATGAAGTTGGCCATAATGGAGCGCTGCAAGTGTAAAGATAAAGAGGAACAGCAGCGTATGGTCCGGGACAACAACTTCCACAGTCTCTACGTGAAGAGACATGAGAATGTCAGGTAACGCATCATGTGCTTTTACTCATCAATGCTGTCATACAATTCATACAAGAGGCATTTGTGTGTTGTTCTGTTTTCCATTCTCTGATTTTGCAATTCCTCATTAATCAAGTCCTGATAGTGAATGAATGGCCAGTCTGTTAGACCTAACTCTCTGAGTGCTCATCATGAGGCCACTCATTTAATTAGTTTTATTTCCCATCAACCCCAAGAGTGGACAGGGAGGTGGGGTGCATCTATTAATATGTTTTTGTCCAAGCTCATAATGCTTGGTTCTCAGGCAGCCGGTTATATTTAGATAGACGGACGGCTTACAGCTGCTCAGATAAAACACAGATTGACTCACCTGTGTGTGTGAGCAAACAATAGAGAGCTGTTCACCTGCCGAGATTTATGGGGTGCGCTCTCTTTTTGAACTTGTTCATTAGGAGTGTGATGACATGGATTGTGTGTGTGTGTGTGTGTGTGTGTGTGTGTGTGTGTGTGTGTGTGTGTGTTTGGTCTTGTAGTCAGCATTGGGAACAGCTGGGTCTTGAAGGTTCATTTCCATGAGCCGTGTTTATGAAGTTTTTATTCTCTCCAGGGCGTTCAGACAGCTGACACTGAGCTGCTGATTTTCTCTTCATTAAAAAGGACTCGGCACAAGTCATATCAACTTCTAAATGTCTTCTTTTCCTATTTGACATGACCTGAGATTTAAACTAGCAACCACATTTGTTTCTCCCTTTATTTCTAAAATTAGGGACTTTAAGCAACAGCCTCTGGTGGAACGGCAACGGCATTCTGTCGTTCTATTGTGCATGCGCGAATTTAACTGCTACTTTCCGACGTTCTACTGTAAGCGTCTACTACGGGAGAACAGCTGATTTGCTACTCCATGACAGATTAAGAAAGTTAATGTTATGTTTTAGGTTACGTGGCATTGTAATTATTTAGTATCTGTATATCATTAAATGCCAAAAGCAACCCTTCTCTTGCTTTTTAAAATCACTTTATTTTTTTGTATTTTGTCTGAGGATTAGATGATCCCCTGTGCCGTCCTCTTTACTGTTGCTTGGTGATTTTTGCGCTCTTTAGCTACGGCAGTTAACCGTTTACTTCCGGCTGCCGTTGCCCTTCCATCAGCAGCTGTTGCTTGAAGTCCCTATTAAATACTAAAACACGACGATGAAGAAGTTTCAGATAGAAGCGTTTTTTTTATTAAAACGACATTAACTCAGATAATGCACATAGATGCGACACAGCGTACAAGCACAAACAGAAGAACTTAAATACACCAGGGGCCTCATTTATAAAGCTTGCGTACGCACAAAACGGGGCTGAAAACATGCGTACGCCAGTTCCTGCGCAAAAGGTGGGATTTATAAAGAAAAACTTGACGTGAAAATATGCGCACCTCCACGCAAACTCTGACCCATGCGTACGCACATTTTGGAGACAGAGCAGTTTGGCGACACCGATGGTGAGCTGGAGTTAAATGTCTTTTTGGTCACTTTTAGACAGAAAATCGAAATAAAAGTATACATATACAGAAAGATAATAGCTACAAATATAATTTCACTCACCAAGCCTATCACTTGAAGGAAATATCCACACCTTAAATGTCCGCGCCACCGAGCACGTTGGGCCGTTAGTGAAACTGACGCATATCTAACGGCAGATGAAGTAAAACTGTAAATCTTCATTATGAGTCCTAATCATAAATAGGCTACAGTGCATATTCACATTCACAATAACAGTTTACATAAAATAATTATTTAAACTATGTTTTACTATATAAACATTTAGATTAAATATGCTCATTAATGGAGTTAAACACTTAAACTTCATGACATTTACTGAAAAGTTAAAAATATATATAGCCTATTCAATGAATAGCCTATACATATTTGTTGTGCATGCGATGCTTCTTAACTCTTTTCATTTGGCATGCTGTGTTTTAATGTTTTAACTAGGCTACAGAGATAATGCTTATCATGATAATAGCAGATTGTGCAAATATAATGCACAACAAGGTCTATCTGTTTCCATTACAAATATAAATCAATTAAAAATACTATTTGGCCAGTGGAAAAGATTGAGAAAAACTTTCTCTGAAATGCATTGTACACTCTTTGATTTATTTATTCAAAAACAAGGCAAGGATAGGCTACTAAATGATTTGTATTAATGATATGTGACGGCACATCCGTATTTCATATTTTCCTAATGTCTTGTACCGTTAAACATGTTATCACGTGGATGAATAATTATATGCAAATTATATGCAGATGAGGTTATGCATAGTAATACTAGGCGTTGTAAGCTCCATATATGGTTATTTCGGGGAGGAGACGCATGTGCGCACAATCTTCCGCTGACTGGGATTTATAAAGTGAATCCTGCGCAGGTTCTGGCGTACGCACGGTTTTATAAATCTGAATATTTTTTTGCGTACGCCATTTTTGGCTTTCGGGCGCACGTACACTTTTAGTAAGGATCCTACGCACAGTTTTATAAATGAGGCCCCAGGTGACGAACTCAAATATAAACAGGTGTGCTCTAATTAGGAACATAAAGAATAACCATGACAACTGTTGAATGACATGTAAACAGGAACAAAGGCAGACAGCAACAGAGAAACATAATAAGAGTCCATGAAAATGAAACTTAAGCTAAACTGAATATAGTGGTGACAATAAGATTGTCTCTTTTTGTCTTCCCCTTGTTTTCTGTTAGCATCCTATATGCTGACATTGTGGGTTTCACACGTCTGGCCAGTGACTGTTCTCCTAAGGAGCTTGTGATCATGCTGAATGAACTTTTTGGGAAGTTTGACCAGATTGCAAAAGTAAGTATGATTAAATATGACTGAATGTGTATAATATAATATAATTATGCTCTTATGCTCACCAAGGCTGCATTTATTTGATCAAAATACAGTACAACTGCAATATTATGAGATATTATTTGTTTTAATAAAAATATAATTTATTCCTGTGATGGCAAAGCTGATTTTTAAGCATTATTAGGCTACTCCAGTCTTCAGTGTCACATGATCCTTCAGAATTTATTCTAATATACTAATTTGGTGCTGATTTTTATTATTATTATCAATGTTTTTTTTTCAGTATTATTTAAAGGTGCACTGTGTAATTTTTAGCGACATCTAGTGGTGATGTTGTGAATTGCAACCAACAGAAGTTACGGTGGCCGACAGAAAAAGGTATCGTTGTCTGAGACAGCAGAGAGTAGCCAGTTAAGCAATGAGGTTTCTTTACAAAGATAAATTAAGAAATTAGGTTTATTGATTATTCAGTAAACCTATATGCTATTGCGAATATTATTGTTAATTGTTCATCATTGTGTCAGTGTTTTATTAGCTGATTTTAACTAGCTTCTTTGCACAAAGAACAACAGTGACGAAACGCGCTTGTCCGTTTAGGGCTACTGTAGAAACATGTCGGCGCATTTCAATTTAAGGGGACCCGCGGTTTATGTTTAATGAAATGGCTCATTCTAAGGCCATAAAAACATAATGGTTCATTATAAGTAAGGTCTTTATACACTCCTGAAAACATAGTTATGTATATGATTTTGCATTTCTGTCAACAGATCCTCCTAAGTATTACACAGTGCACCTTTATTAAGTACAAAAGAACAGCATTTTTTAAAATAGAAATCCTTTATAACAGTATCTTTACTGTCACTTTTGATCAACTGCATCCTTGCTAAATAAAAAGGTAACACTTTATTTTACAGTCCTGTTTCGCAGGTACACACTGTATACTTATTGTATCACAAAAACTGGGTAATAACTTGGTACTAGTCCAGAATCTACCCCTAAACATAAGTACACTGTAAATACATTGAAAGTGCACTTACTGTAAAATAAATTGCAACTAATAAAATTATTAATTTCTTTAAAAATGTTTTAACTGACCTCAAATTTTAGAATGGTACTGTGTATAACTTAATATATACTGTATATAACACAATATCATTTCATTTAATATAGTTCAATCTGATTATCAATCAGGGGTGCGTTTCCCGAAAGCATCGTTAGCCAACTATGGTCGCAAGTTCCGTCGTTATCAGCATAGTTCAACGATTTGGTGTTTCCCGAAACCATCGTTCCAACGAACGTTCGCAAACAGCATCGCAAACTTGTGTGGTTGGAACGACTGCTCTCGAGCTGTGGTTAGAAGCATAGTTTCTAGTTTACATGAGATGTAGACTGAATAAATCCTTATCTTTAGCAAAATAAGCAAGCTGACATTCAGTACAACCCGTGTTATTTATTTAGAATACATACAAATGTAATTTACGTCTTTTAGTTTGTCAAGAGATTTAAAACACCGTTTTTGAAGACTGCGCATGTGCGAACGCGCTCTACTATGTAAGAACGAGCCAAATATTGAGTCTGGTAATAAAGCAAAATAACTGAGAAAAATTAGAAATGGTCTTCAGATGCCATGTCTGTAACTTATATGACAAAATCTAGCGTTAATTCGATCTCAAACAGATTAATTAAAATAATTTATTAGTCCACCACGTGCGAGACGTCATAAACCAGCGTGGTTGAACGATACTTTGCGACATATGGTTTCGGGAAACAGTCGTGACGAGCTAGTTGATTTCTCCAACGATGCATCATACTATGGTAGTTAAGCAGAGAGCTATATAGTTGTACGGGAAACGCACCCCAGTTTGGTTCCTAAACAGACATTGTATTGGTAAAATTTGTGCTCTGAATTGTACATATTAGTTGTCCTAGTGTGTGCTTGTGTTTTTTCCCCTTTAGGAGAATGAGTGCATGCGAATAAAAATTCTTGGTGACTGTTATTACTGTGTGTCTGGCCTCCCCGTTTCCCTGCCAAATCATGCCAAAAACTGTGTTAAAATGGGCCTGGACATGTGCGAAGCCATCAAGTAAGTCTATATGATTATACAACATGTAAAATATACATTCATGTCATCATTAGCACAGCATTTCTCTTTATAGTGTTTCTTTCTAGCACTGGCCAAGATATTTGGCAGATGAATGGCTGATTATTTTTCCAATCATCACTTGCAGGCAGGTGCGTGAGGCAACAGGTGTGGATATAAACATGCGAGTAGGTGTGCACTCTGGAAACGTCCTCTGTGGTGTGATTGGCTTACGGAAGTGGCAGTTTGATGTGTGGTCACATGATGTCACCTTAGCAAATCATATGGAGTCAGGTGGATTACCAGGGTATGAACAATAAAATCACTTATCAAATGATAATTGATAAAAGTTGCTCACAGAATACTGTCAGTATCATAATGTCATACCTCAGGCCTTCTTCATAAGATGCTACTTATTTTTTCTCCATCAGACGAGTTCACATCACAGAGGCGACTCTGAAGCACTTGAACAAAGCGTATGAGGTGGAAGAGGGGAATGGTCACCTGAGAGACCCCTACCTTAAAGAGCTCAACATCAAAACTTATTTGGTCATAGACCCTCGGGTAGAGACTTTAACTCAAACATTGGAAGTGTATGTCTGCCATATATGTGTCACTGTATATGAATCTGAATTTGTGTGTTGTTTATGTTTGTGTGTTTAGTCAAAAGATCTATCACTGATGGCCCCCAGTGTCACTAAGCCTCGTGTGAGTGACGGTTTGAAGATGAGAGCATCTGTGCGTATGACACGCTTCCTGGAGTCATGGGGGGCCGTCAAACCGTTTGCCCATCTGCAGAGCCGAGAGGAATTCTGCACAGATGCTATGGTCAATGGAAAGGGTCGCTGCAAGGTCAGAGATACAGACGTTAAAGGAATAGATCACACAAAAATGAGAATTGACCTCACAACAGATAAATGACTGACAGCCTGAATAACAAACAAATCGCTGCGCTGATAAGCCTTGTTGTCATCCGCCAGTTTGACCATTAAACTTAAACCGTGTCCACAATAGCAGGACAGTTGAGGAGTCGCATCACACTGCAACAGCTAGAAGCTGTCAACACTGGACGTGACAAAGCAAATTAATTTGTCCTTCCTATGAGAAGTATCTCAAGTGCTTGGAGTACGTCATGAATAGAACGTGGCATCGGTTTACTGTTGGGGATTTGTCATGTCGCGCCACGCCGCATCCAGTGTAGACAACATCACTGATTATAATGGGTTCTTTTGTTGCGCCGCTCGTGTCCGTTGTAGACGCGGTATTACTAGACTTTCTGTGACATACAAACTCTTTTTGGAAAATTCCCAGCATTAGTGTGTTATTGTACATGTGATTTAAAAACTAGGTATCCACAGAGGCTAGTGAATAGAGTTTTGTTAATTCCATTCTCAATACAAGACAGATATTTAGAAAAATACGTGTTGTATCAGATTCTGCTGTAGATTGCATGAAGAACTAAACATGCCTATTTCAAATGATCATCCAACAGCAAAAAACACACAAAAAAAACACTGTACCCCTGTTTGCATCTGCAGAAAGCATCACACTACTCTTGTGCGTTAATATCAATATTTATGATATTAAGATCAACTGTCATACTTTTTGACACTTGGATAGATTTCCCCTTGTCATTTTCTCATCTTGTACCATTATATTTAGTGCAACATGACCTGATACCAAAACTTTTTTTCTTTTTTTTTACGGTTATAAGACTGTATATAATTACTAATTTGTTTCAGAATCATCAGGTACATAAGTGACATAATTGCAACATAATTGTGTTTAACAGACAGAGAAAGTGTACTTATTTGTGGTGCAACAGATCACAAAACTCACAGTTCGGATCATATTATGGTTTTTGAGTCACGGATCGGATAATTTTTTGGATCAGCAAAAAGTTCATTATCAGTAAAAAAACAAGAACAAAAACACTAATTACAAGCATAGATGAATACAATATAACAAAGTTGTTAAAGCTGTCTTTTATTGTTTGATAACATTAATGAGAATCAGTATTTATATCCTGCTGTCACTTTAAGACTGCATGCACGGATCCAATATAATGATACACGTCCGATTTCTTTCTCAACTGTTTATGTTCACTTAAAACTGTGCCGAATGTGTTTAACTGACTGTGTTTACGTGAATACTAGGCAAGACGGCATTTTGACATAATTTTGTGTATGCATCCGTTCAAGCGCAAGGAGACACAAAATGGGAATCAATTTGTTGTTCGGAAGCTATCCGAAAGCACCTCTCTGTGTGTGCGCTCGTTAAGTGTGTGCGGCTCTTTTTTGTCTCTTTTTGCGCTGGAATGGTTTAAAATCGCTTGAATGTGTAAATGAAAACGTGCAAATGATAAAATTTCACTCTATGATGGTTAAACTTTGCAATTAATCCTCGAATCACGTGCTTCAAAAGCTGCTTTAATCCTTCAAAAGCAGTGGCCATGCTTAAGTAATCGGTGTCGTGAGGTCAATTCCTACATTATTTACACACAGAGAGGTGCAAAGCAGATGTTCACGTTTGTCTCTCTCTTTAGGACATCCCTCTTAGATCAGTAACGACCAAAGTTACAGAGAGGTGAGTGTTGTTTGTGTCATATTGGTCTGTCTTGTGTGTATCTCAGTTGGAAAAAACAAGGTCTAAAGCTTTTGATCCACTTTAGTATGTCTTGAGTCTGCTTTTGTCTTGCTGACTGAAGCAGCGATGTTGAAGTTGTCTTTCTCACTGTTGCTCTCTGACAGCTTTGATGAGTCTCTTGAGGAGCCCTTCTCTTTACCTCCCTTGTGCACATATAAGTGAGTGGAGCCATACTGGCTCAGCCAGCTCTATGGGGCCCGTAGTTTCAACACTAACAATGCAAATGCTCAGTGAGCCGCTGTTAACTGGTCATATGGTTAGCATGACCATAGCTGCACTCCCTCAGTGGTGTGTTTCCAGCCTACAGTGCACTTTTGGTTTAGACAAGCGTGCGTTTCTGCTTGCAAAGAGAGAGAAAGGAAACAGCATTTTCCTTTCTGAGCCGTGCTGAGGCACATTGCAAGGGGACTCTGTCAGGGTTTAAACTAACACAAGGCATTCTGCCTGCCACGGCCCACACACACACACACACACACACACACACACACACACACACACACACACACACACACAAAGGTTTCCATGTTTTATTGGGATTTCCCATAGATGTAATGATTTTTATACTGTAGAAACTTTATTATATCCAGCTACACTAACCTACTAAACCTTCCCCTAAACATACCTATTACAGAAAACGTTCTGCATTATTACATTCTCATAACACTTCATTTAGTATGATTTATAAGCTTTTTTCCTCATGTACTGGTATTAATATCCTTGTGGGGGCATTTGGTCCCCAAAATGTAGGGAATACCAGGTACACACACACACACACAGGTCCCCAAAATGTCGGGAATACCAGGTTCACACACACACACACACACACACACACACACACACACACACACACACATGCAGTACCGGTAATACATAGCAGAGAAAGTCACACCCATCCTTGCTCTGCCCTCTCTCTTCCCCTCAGAATGAGTACACACACACACACACACTCAATTCTCAACAAAACTACATTAGATCTCTCTCTTATTATCTATTTAGATCCCTTAACTAAACAAAGTATTAACTACAAAACTAGTCAAGTCATTTAGAACTTCACACACATTCACCGACCCATGCTTCCCTTGTACTGGCTGCAGTCAAATATAACTCAATAACAGCATGACGACAGCTATAAACATCTTTTCTATCCCACAGTGCCCATGCACATTTAGACATGCATTGTGTGTGTGTTACTTCATGGGTCAAAGTGAGTTTTTGTCTCTGTGATCTGTGTCTACTGTCCTTGTAGGAATAAATCACAGAAGACTAAGTTTGATGAAGAGCTTCACGACAAGATGACCACCACCATCAATGATCTGAGCTCCAGCAAGTTAGTCTTACATAAACAAGCACATTAAATAATTTGAATGAAATGAAGTCCAATTTGGTTAAAGTTGCACATTTAGCGCGTATGAAAACAAGTTAAGAAAGATTGTGTGTGTGTGCAGGCAGTGGGTGAAGTCTGAAGAGATCTCTGGCCTCACGCTGTGGTTTACTAAACGAGACCTTGAAAAGCAGGTTAGTGTTTTACTGAGGGCTGTAACTTCTGGGATGCATGTGTTAGACAGACAAACAGATATTTATTTATTTAGACTGTGGGATTTTTCTTGTTTCATACATTATGTGTTGTCCAGTGGCGTAGTGGACGGGGTGGGGGTTGCCAGGTTGTGCCGATAGACGATGATCAGCTGATAGACGCGATGCGCTAATGCGCCG